>NC_064304.1:2337000-2674500 GCF_023373825.1 Bactrocera dorsalis
TATGAATCCAATAGTTGACTTGGAACAAAATAAAAAAAAAATATTTATTTGTGGGTAACCAAAGACTGTGACACCTTCCATTCCTTAGTTGCTTCCATTGACATTTTTCAGTTAAACCGCTTAAATTGTGCGCGCTTCTCTTTCTTGTACTTTTCTTGTACTTTTTTCCACTCTACGCAGTATTACATTCATGTTCTCCAAAGGCACCAGAAGGCATTAAATAACCAACAAAGTAGTGCTTCAAGAACAATTAAAATGCTCGTTTCAATTTAATTTTTTGTGGGTTGATTTTTGCAAGCTTAAATTACCAATGAAAGCTAGCTTAAGTGCTCCCAACGGTCGTTTGCCACAGCTGCGGCTGAGTAGCAGAGTTTCTCAAGCTGTATTCAATTTTATTGGATGATAAAAGGCCATTTCGGTCAGTGAGTGGCTTACGTCATGCCCATGTGTATTTACTTTGTACTTCTTTAAAATATATACGTACATACATTCATACATATATTGGCATGACAGGAGAAAATAAAGAATGTAGTAACACAAACTGTCAGCTGCTACTTGGACTTAACACCACACAGTTTTGCTATTACAACTTATTCAGCAACTCTTGCAGTCTCACACATGCACACAGGCACTGACAAACTAATTCCAATTATGTAACTATTCCTGACATTCACATGCTGCCACTTCCGTCGATCCCTTTGACTGGTTTCGTCTATCCTTCGTCCATGCTGCCTTGCACACGATTTCGGCATGCTTCGATTGTCTGTAAGCTGTTTTGTTTGTGTTATTATTGTTAACGTTAGTTTTCTTTTTCAGTAATTTTTCAAATGTTGTCGATAAGGTGAATTGGAAAGCGACAGAATAATATTTGTAGATAAAAAGGGGATGTCATTTATAATATTTTCAGTGCAAAAAGTCTTAAACATATTGAAGTGAAAATTTGTTTCCTAAATCTGTAAAGAAGACCTTTCCGAGTCATTCGATACCAAACGAGATTTCACATAAGGCGACTCTTTTTCGTGCGACTACTTCAATCTTCTCTTGTAGAAAATAAATCGAGCTGCAGAACTTAATCGAACAGATACAATTGATGACTTTGATATCATTGGCCTCAACACCCGCACCGTTAGTTCTCCAGACTGGACAAGGAAGCTTAGTAAATGGGTCTGGCTGTGAACGAGGGCAAGACGAAATATCTCCTGTCATCAAACGAACAGTCGTCGCATTCGCGACTAGGCTCCCACGTTACTGCTGACAGTTATAACTTCGGAAGTCGTAGACGTCAGCCTCGAAATCCAACACAGGATATCTCTTGCCAACAGGTGCTATTTCGGACTAAGGCAAATGAGAAGTTAAGTCCTCGAGGAACAAAAACCAAACTCTATAAGACACTCATTATTTCGGTCCCGCTATATGGTGCAGGGCTAGGAAAGAGGAACTCGTCTTTAACTGGGTAAGCGGTCTCTACGCCAGTAAAGAAGAAGAAGGAAAAGCATACTCCTGGTGAATATTTCTAACATGTAAATATTTTTTTGCTAATAAAATATACATATTTACCATAAGATAATATCAGAGATGAAGAGATAAGTAATTCCAGTGTGAGAGCGTCCCAAATTTAAAGGTTACAATTCTCTTAAAGCACATATTCTTTTGTTCCAGTTGTTAACCGTCAAACGTATTGTGTTTATAGCCGAAGAACTATAATTTCTCGTAATGGCAAAATAAAATCTGTTTGGTCAGATTTTTATCTTAAGGAGGAAAAATCTTGCAAGTTGCTCTCACAAAGTGCGAAATAACGAAAAAGCTTCTTTCGCTCTAAAATTGTGCTCTTTTTTGCTATGTTTTGGGTTAAAAAACGGTTTTCCCACAGAAACTTGGCTGGCTAGTGTCAGTTAGCTGTTAAGTAATAAACTGTATTTTCCAGCATTTCAGCTAATAAGTTTTTTTTGTACAGCACGCAAAATCATTAAAATATCCAGAAATTCATGAGAAAAACACAACAAAGTTTATTTGACATTATGGATAACAAAAAAACCTTGTATAAATCAATCACTCCTCAAACCTATCCGAACCAATAACTGTCAAAGTCGTCAAGATGATTTACGACTCACTATTTTCCCGGAGAGGAGAATCGGGCATCTCTGATAATATCAACAACACAATTTAAATAACAAAATATTATTTTCGCATATTTTATTACTTTCTTCTAAGAAATTACGTACAGGGCTGCATTTTTCGATCAAAGCAATTTTTAAATGAATGTGTATTGTATAAAATGATTTCCTCTACTCTTTCAACATATGACATTTTATGTCTTTCGTAGCTTTTCACCAGCACATTCACTTGCACATACATGTACATATATACATATATGTATGTATATTGTGCTGCCCACACCATGTATAAATATTATTCTTCCACATTTGCGGCTCCACCATTCAGCTGTCTTGTTTACTTTCCACATCGGGCCAGTTGGAAATTTTACCAGAAATGTTATGTGAAAATTCATTACTATGGAATTCGAAGCAAAATATCATAAATATTTTCAATAAAAGAATTGTTGGAGAATTACCTTATACTATGCTTAAACTGCCAATATACTTAGGATCAAAGACACTCTATTCACTCTATTGTATGGAAAATTCTTAGGAATTCTTTCAATATTGCAATAACACTGTATGCATATTCAAAGAGAAAGAATTTGACAATTGAACAAAATTTTATGAAACCCTGATCAAATAAGCTTTACTGCTCTGAAATCACCATCTATTACGCTTTATTTGGCTCCATTGTAGAACTGACTAAACACTATCCGCTTTCTGAAGCTTCAAATTGGTTTTGTTTCTTTTCATTCATCATAAATTAGATATTGTGTTTCCTGCCGGGCTGCTTTAAGACATTTCTTTGCGAACAGCTGCAGTTACCGTATCTTTTCGTGTCCTTCTCATTTACTGGCAACATTCCATGTAAAAGGCGTTTCCCGCTCCGTCACGCAGGTTGTAGCCGATAGTGTTGTGCAATCCTTTCGTTTTGACGTGTTCGTGGAGCTGTTCGCTGCACTTCCTTCGGCATGCGTGTCTACTTTGTCACGTTGCAAGCTTGTTACTTTACTTTTCTTACTTCCTGCAATTGTTGTTAGTGTTTCATGTTGTTTTTGCTTATTTATTCACATCGTTTGGACACTCTGCCATGGTGTTTGCGCGCTCCTTGTAGATCATTTGTGTGGCAATTGCCTGCAGCAGCGTCAAAAATGGCTCCGGTTATAACCATAAAAAGCGCATTATGGAAGTGCAAATTGCGACACGATGGTCAGCGCTGTGGCTGCGGGGGTACGCACGAGCGCTACTGCCGCGGTTGGTGGATACATGTGTTTGTTGCCGATAAGCAGCGCGTGCTGCCACTTAAAATTTTATTGGTTATTTATGTGGACTTTGTGGCCAAATGTACTAAAAATATTGATGAAATGTTCACTTGGTGGTTTTCAATTTTAATGCACTAAATAGTCGCACCGGCTGTATGAAATCCAATTTGCTGCCAACCATAAAACAGTTATTGTGTTAATGAAGTCAGTTAAATCAGAGACTGCTGTCTATTGGACTAACATGCGCTTATGGAAAAGGTATGTGGGTTTGAAAAGCCGGTTGAAAGCTGCAACATTTTTTCTAAACAAGTTATTACCTCTCTTATCCATAAGCCGTGCGCTCTTTTTATTTATTTGTGCTCTACACTCTGTCAGTTTTCCGATCCAGATTTGAAATTTAAAAAATGCAACAAACCTGAGCTGCGATTTACAAAGTATTTCTTATTAACATGGCAACACCTGTTTGACCTTAAACCTTTTCAAATCAACGTGCTCAAGAAGCGCTGTCGAGAGCTCAGTGTAGACTGTCTGTTCAGATTCGGCTACAAACGGACGTTCGCCTGCCTCAACCTGCTGCAGTTTCTACCACGACAACAATCAGACCATCTTGAGAGCGATGCAGCTGCTGATTATTTTCTTTGGATCCACTTACGTATATATACATTTGTTTAACACAGAAACTCTTATTGACAGTTGCAAATTGAGTGCGGAGTGCGGGGCACGGCGACATAATATGGCGAGATGTCAGCTTGCTGTTGGTGTTTAAATGGCTTGCCGCTGGTAGAGATACGAATATACATACATTGTATACTACGCCAGTCTCATGTTTCTTATTTTGCTTTCAGCTGGTAATTGCATGTCCTTTTCTCTTCTAACGCAAGCATGGGTTTACATTTATGTGTCCTTGTTGCTACCTGTGCGCTCCTTGCGTCAGTTACTTTATAGCACAGCAAGGAAATTCACAAAAAGACAACAAGATCAAATGATTCTCATTTTTTGTGTGTTTTCGCTTTAATACTATATTTGTTTTATATTTTCATGCATTCATGAGCTTGATTTTGTCACGGGAAATGATAGAGAATTTTATTTAAAGGGTGATCCATTCCAAGGTTCCTCTTTTTTTAAGAAAAACCTCAGAAACTTGAAATTTAATACGTGAAATTTGTTATCATTCGCAAGAATATTCTTTGGCATTAAGTTTTTGAAGATTATCTCTACGTCTCGATGGTCCATCCATTGAGTCCAATTTTCGATGACTTTTTCGAGTATTTCGACTGATAACTGACGAATGATACGCGTGATGTTGTGCTCAATGCCAGAAACGAAGCGGGATTGTCCGCATAGACTTTAAACTTTATATATTATGACAGGAAAAAGTCTAACGGTCTGGTAAACACGATTTTGGTGGCCAATTAACTGGCTCAAACGTGAAATTATCTGCACAACGAAGTTTTCTCTCAATAAATCCGTTGATTGATGCGATGTGTGGGAAGTGTGCCGTCTTGTTGAAACCAAACCAATATCAGGCATCAAATAGTCGGTTAACATGATGCAATAATGGTCACCATCGACGGTTACGGTCTCACCGGCATCATTTTTGAAGAAGTATGGACCGATGATTCCATCGGTCAATTTAAGACCTCGACGAAAAATGCGCCAAGTCGTTCCATACGCCTGTTCAAGTTGCTGCGAACGGCACCGAATCGATTCTCCACGGTGTTCGCGTACACTCTCAGCTACCGATGCTATATTTTCTTCACTAATTGCTGGACGTGGTCTATTTCGTCGAATATTATCCAATAATAAATGCTGGGTCTCAAGATGGGTGATGGTGTTGCGAATACTACGCTCTGTAGGCCGTAGGTCTTATTTATCTATTAGAAAAGTGGAAAGAATTTCTTGATTGTTAAAGTAAATTTGAGATATTGTGTTCGAAAATTTTCGGTCGGTCGGTTCTACTTTAATTCTGTCACACTCTATATCCCTGCGACTGGACAACTGCTTTGAATGTCTATTTACATTCTCCACGCACTTTTATTAGTTGCAGCTAACTTATTCCTTTGTTTGCCTGAGGTATGCCGTTAAGCACTCAAGTCAAGTTCAAGTGCTTTGCATTTAGAATAGCCCAAATACATGATAATCACATACTTTGTCCGCAGTTACATACACACACATTAACAGGTATTTACACTGAAGTGGCGAAACGTCTCCTGACTGCCTAAAGAGAATGCACCTTTCCAAGGACATTCGCTGGTATAAACCGCACTATTTTGTAGTTGCTTTTTGCACCGGCCTCTGACACCGCTCCAAACACACGCACACAAGCATAGAATACGCTGCTTGACACACTCTTCGCCGCATAACTTGGACTGACTGTTTGATGTTGTGGTGAAAGGCGGTGAAGCCGAGCGCCGGAGTGTCCTTAACTGACGAGATCTTGCCAGCGGCCTTCTAGACATCGCCGCCAACCTTTCGAGTGAAGTGAAATAAAATTGTAAATAACGGTAGCTGACAGCCATTCAGAATGGTAATGGTGCCGCGCGAAGAATTCCAAAAGGATGTGGCACTTGTTACACTACAAACACACATACACACAAACACATAATAAAATACCACAACTCAATCTATGTAATTGTGTCTAGTTAAGTGCTCAGGTAACGGTTGCTTAAGTGGGATATTGCGAGGCAGCGCCAGGTATACCTCTGCTAGTAGAAACTACACAGCCACAAACACACCCTTGTATATGTGTATGTATGTATGTATATGCTGTTGCCGCTTTGAAGTGGTGTTGGCTTTCGCTGCGTATGGGTGTTGCAGCAGCTAACTTAATTTCGCGTTGCCATTGCAATTGCAAAATTATAATTTTATTTTTTCTTGATAGTGCCACGCCTATTGATAGACTGACTTTTTGCCGGTTACGGAGCCAAGTAGCGCGGCGCATGGCTGTTAATTAATTCAAATTGATAAGCCCACACATTTCCTAGCTGTAAAGAGGCGGCTGGAAATTTCGATACACACTCCACACAAACAACCACACATATGTATGTATTAGGTGCGCAGCGCATACTCGAAAGGCAAGCTAGCAGTCTTCAAAACTAAAGAGCCAAGAAAAGCAATCAAGTCATTTGCATATAATTTAATTATTTAAAAGGCAATTTTAAAGTTCTCAAAGTTGAAGTGATTGAGGTGAAGTCAGTGCCAAAGACTCAGTAGTATATGTAAACGAGTATGTCAATCTGTAAGGAGAGCATACGCCCTATAGGACTTCGTCAGCCTCAGAGTTGATATTTGTGGAGCGATGTTGTGATGTCCCGATTTATGATGTCCCGATTTACGAGGTATGGATAAAAAAAAACCCGGCAGGTAACGATAAAATCCACAAATGTGTTGAGGCGGCTGATATCAATTTCAGACATTTCGTCGGGTTCGTAGAAAGTACTACTGCCGAGATGTTTCAACCTTGGTCTAGAAAGGAGAGTTGAACAATATACTATCTCTCTTATCTTATCAGTTCAGGCTAACCAATTCTTCATTGAGAGACCGACTTTCGTTCTCTGTGTAGGTATTAACATGTTAAATGCCCTTCTCTTCTAGAGAAAAATCGGCTTAAGTCTCCATTCTTTAAAAAGTACACTTTTATGTCTTTCATTTTAAAGCTGTACACTAGAATCGTGCAAAAAAGTTGCTCAAAAAACATGAATAAAGCAAAAATTTCAAGGTAAGCTATTCTTACAGGGCATCTCCATATTTGCAAATGACTGCAACCACATAAATATACATACATACATACATTTAAGGCAGACAAGAATACCTCAAACAAATATTTGTAGTATACTTGCTTGAAACTATAAATGAAGTGCTTCATCTCGACCAATCAATTTCGAATTCTGTGGCGGAAGTTTCCACAAAAGTCTCCACCTGAGTGTGTGGTCAGTGTGTGCGTTCGTACGGCTCCACTGTTGACAACCCTTAGAACATTCCACACACAGATAATTTCACCTGTCCACTATCGGCTTGGTGTGGTAATGGACCAAAATCTCTTGACTGCACTTGGTCGGATGACGACAAGTCAAGTACAAACACTTTGTCTCCAAAGTTATTTGTCATTAATTTTAAATGCATCATTAAATCTATGAAATTATGCGCCTTTTATAAAGGTATGAACAATGTGTTGGCTGACAAAATAAGCAAAGCATCACTCAGTTATTGAGTGGTCACGGTGGTATCCAAAGAGAAAATAAATATCAATGATAAAAATTTTGCAGAATGTTGAGAGTTTTTGGTGGAATCATTATAAATAACATAAGGCAAAATGTAAAGGTGGAATGGTTTTTAATTTTTGGAGGGTTTACTAAGTTGAGGTTGAGATTAAATTGTTTCGGGAACTCATTCCAAGTTGTATGTCACTTTCAAGAAAAACTCAATCTGGGAGTGCATAGAACTTCCTCGAAGTTGATTATGTAAAAAGTATTTTTTGTGAATAAAAACTGTTTGTTTTGGCCCTTAACTTGATTTTCAGTAGATTATTAAACAAAAAACATTTCAAATGTTGATAGCTACACATATTGATGTTTTTGGTAATTTGCTTTCAAAAATGTGAGCCTCTGAAATTGATAAAATTAAACAACTTTTCAGACGGAAAAAAATTAGTACTATTATTATCCCGCCACACATATCGAGTACCTACTGTAATATACTGATTTTGAAAATATTATGAACAGTCTGCTTCACTTCCCTTCTTCATTCCTCTTGCATATATATTTATGTAACTATCACTATTGTCTGGCAACCTTAACTGTCCATTTTGAGTGTTTGCAACTGTCTGCAATAATTTCGTATCATATTTTTATATTTTTTTGCAAATAATAAGAGGCAGAGAAACACAAAATCAGTTCGAAATTGAAGCAAATGAATTCACAGCACGCCAGACATTACAACTCGTATACTTTTGTAGTCATACAGCAACAACGAGAGCACTAACCCAAACAACTATACATTACAGCTAGCTACATTTTTTTCGAGAAAAAAAAAATTATGAAAAAGGCAACTGCCTTTACCAACGACTGGTGTCGCGTTATTTCAAGTACAAAATGTGGCTGAATCATGGCGAATTCTAGGAAATTCATCTCCAGTCGGCAGTATTCAGCCCCAACTGCCGCTGCCTTTCACCCCCCTTCTCCTCTTCTACAGCGCCAGCCTTCCCCACGGGCGGTTGCTTCGGCTGTGCTTGGCTGTCTGTCTGCTGGTGAGTAGTTTGGTTGGCGGACTGGAGTCAGTGCGGCTGGTGCTACACGGCTCCGTCGCTTGTTGCTCTCAGGCTCTTTTTGCATCGTATTACGATTGGTGCAAAGTGATTGCGCTCCGTTTTCACAATGTTTGCTGTTATTATTTATTAGTTTTTCCTTTATTTTTGTGCTTCTGCAGTTGGGCCCGTTATGGTTTTAGTTTAGATTTCTGTTGTCGTTGTTGTTGTCGGATTTTCTGCCCATTCATAGTGTGATCTGTGCTGTTTGTCAGGGAGCAATGATGTAGCAAAAGAGTGAATAACATTTCATTGCCAACTTAATCGGACGGTTGTGGGACAGCTGCTCTTGAAGAGGTGGATGGAAAATACTGCTCCAAACACATAAACACAAACTTATGGCATGACAATAATGAAAATATGGAAAATATTCAAAATTTTAAACGCTTTAAGAAGTAGCAGGAGTTTGCTTTATCGCTTTCTACAATCTTCATTAAAAATATTGGGAATATATACATAGATCCGATGGTAATGGAATGCATGCCAGCTAAAAAACTCAAATTTTCATTCAACATTTTTGCACTACAGAATACTATTCAAGACGTCTCATAAGAAACACGTGGATCTGCGTAAATTGATGCTTTTTAAAACTCTCACTGGCAGCAATTCATTTAAGAAAACTTTCTTCAAATCAAAATATGATTTTTTAATTGTATTAGTTAAACAAATAATGTTCAGAAGTTAATGAGAGCCACGCAGGTCGACAAACACCGCTCGGGCGCCAACACAAAACTCTGCTCATTTAAATAATGAATATGCACTTAAATATACATACATACATAAAAGAAAATGTTTACTCAGCAAATAGCCTCAGCACAAAAAGCTGATTAAAAGCACACACACACATACAAACTTCGAATTTAAAGCGAGATTTGTCGAATTGTTTGCTCAAACCGGGAGCGAGTGTGTCGACACACCATTGCTGCAGTAGTTGAAGGTGGCTGTGAGCAATTGCGCTAACCCACAGAGCTTTTGGAAACTTTTCCGACGTTTTTCGCACACTTTTAACTATTTAAATATTTATTACTGATTACACATTTTTTCCTTCTTATTGCAACGCGATGACGAAATGTTGAAGCACGCGAAGAGAGCAGCGAAAAAATTAGGTAAATGTGAAAAAAAGCAAACATACTTATATGCATAATATATGTATGCGCCTATATACATATACACATATGTATATAACTAATAACGGTGTGTAACAAAGTATATGCACGTTAAGAACACGCTGACGATGAAATGTGGCTTAAGCGCAATTGTTGTTGTCGAAAAGTGCAGCCTTTGCAGCAAATAGGCGCTGCGATAGTCAACGAACCAGTGATGTACATCCCCACATACATATGTATATACGGTGTGTACGTGTGTTTGCGGTTGGCTTTTGCTGCTTATGTGATGAATGATGCCTGGTCTGTTGGTTGCTCGGCGGATAGGATGGTCGGTTGGCTGCTGGCTCGGAAGCTGCCTTAGTGGTCTGGTGGTGGGTGCGAGGGAGTGCCATCCAAGCCGCTGGTTACACTCAGCGCTTTGAGAGTAAACAAATGCTGATAAGTAAGGTGAGTGGCGGGAGGCGGCCAAAGTAAAAGCGGACAAAGTGGTAACTGAGTAAGCATGGGCGGTTTCTACCGAAACTCATGCTGGGATCAGGTGGCAGGTAGCGAAAATTCGTTCAACGGAGCAATAGTTGTATGTAAATTAAAAGGTAATAATTTCAAAAATTTTTAATAGACCTTCGTAGATAAACTTGAAATATTTTTAGAAAAGTATAAAGAGCAAAGAAAAATTATTGAATTAAAAGTTTTTACAGAAATTCAAATTATGGAAGCTTTAAGCAATTTTTTTGAAATATAAGATGAGAATTTAATTCTTCAAAAGTTACTTTAGAAGTTTCCACCAACAAAAAATTTATCTTTCAATTTTTATTTAATAACCGCTTTGTTTGAAAAATCACAAGCAAAATGAGGAATTTTTTCTACTGGGAACACTTCTGGTTACATTCATATATACTTGAATAATGCTTCTTTTTGCACCCTTTATGTGCTTTTGATGCAATATCATCACAGAGTAGAGGTCGAGGTTAAATTTTCATTCAAATGCGCCTTTCTCACTGGTTTGCATCGATATGAGGAACTCTAGACTTTCGTTAATTAAGTGTCAGTAATAAAGGAAAAGCAGTGGTGCAACTACAAACATACATATTTATAAAGCAATAAAGTTTATCAAAGCACCTATACAAAAAGATAAAAAGGTAGGAGAATTCAAACAAAAACAAATAGTCATGATTAGGTCACTTTGGCAAGTAAATGGGAAATGAATAATATCAAAAATGTTTTAGGAATGAAATGAGACATTTGCGGTGAAATTACACAATATTGCATATCTCCCTAGAAATTAAGTATATAAATATATTTAAATAATATTATCTTCTTCTTAAAATTATTTCAACTCAATAACATTTTTACTTTATATTTTTGTGGCACTCACCAATCGTAAAGTCGAATCACAAATACCGCTTGCTGCAACTGAAATCCGAAATGGAGTGTTATATATGTACATATAACTATGTATTTTCAATGTTTTACGGTAATTATTTATTTCTTAGCCAAAAGCGTGAATTAGATTGTTTTTCAAATTTTCATGTTTTTGCTTCAAAATTTACTTTAGATATCCTTGAAAAAAAACAATAAATTTCAATATTATATATATTATCAACGCGCTGCTCTGAAATATGTATGTGTAAACAAACACTCTCGCACACACCAATAGAAATTATTCGCACATTCATACACACATACACAAACGAACAGACGCGTTTTTGCGGTTTTGGAAACTTGCAAATTCAAGGCGGTGCAACGGAAGTAGGCGGATGTGCGGGGTAAATGTCAAAGGACAACAAAGCGACACGCGTGATGGTGCGCGGAGGGCGTTTGCAGGCGCTCCACTACGTGGGCCGACGCGAAGCCACCTCCGGTTAGTGATTCTTGCATATTTTGTTTTCGCGTGAATAAAATCGATCTTTTTGGAGGAACACAAGTATTAGTTGAGTTTTCACTATTAAAATTTATTATTTCGCTTATTTTTTTTTTATTTTTCTCTCAAGCAAACAACGTGAAAACACTGCACTGCACTTTGGCTTCGCTAAGCCATTGCCATTTTTTATTAACTTTCGCTAATTTTTAATGTTTTTGTTGTATTTTTTTATTCTTTGCGAACGTTTACATGCGAAACCACACACACGCGTACACATTTCGGCGAAATACTATCCTGTCATCTTGCTCGCGCAAGGACAAATGCTTCGTGCATTGAATTATTTCCAAGCTGAAAACACACTCGCAAGCGCACTTTTGTTTACATACACACTCATGTCTGTATGTATGGAAGTATTTATGTCAGTTTGTAGATGTGTGTATGAGCGTTGCACGGTTTCCGATTGCGCCGGGCAGTGTTTACAGGGCGTCAGACGTCGAACGAAACGCCACAAACGAAGTAGGGTAAATTAGGAGTCAGCCAACGAAGCTGGCAGTAAAGCGGATGACGCAAACGACATAAAGGTGGTGGAAGAAAAAAGAGCAAAAATCGCATCTACGTCTGCACTTGAATTTTTTCTGATATTTTTATGGTGTTCACTGCTTGCTTTGTTGTTGTTGTGATTGCGAACGCTTTATTTGTTGTATGTATGCGCTGCGCTTCGCTGTTGAAGCAGCCCAGCCAGTCGAAAAAAACACAAATAATTTCATTGGAAAACACACCTTTTTCACTGCAATTACACACGAATTCATATACACTTTATTAACTGTTAATTTTAATTAATTTAATGCAGTATAACTGACTGATTTATCACTAAACACAGCTAATTTGCTTCAGCAACGCACTCGACCATTTTCTACATGACTTTTTCGTGCCTCGTTCATTCACTCACTCGCAAACTACGCGAACGCTGCAGTTAATCGAACTCTAGCAAATGCAAATAGGCAGCCTCTGACTCTGACGTTGGCGTCGCTGCTGTCGTTCGACGGTAGCTTCATGGGCGATGCACACGCGTGCGACAGAGACAACTAGCACGCAACGGTTGTTGGCATTCACTGTTAGTTTTTGACATTTGCCGTTTCTTTATTGTGAATGCCGAGTGCTCTCTCAGCTGTTCGCAATGGATCTGAGTGGGTGTGTGTGCTCAAGTCGATGACTGTGTGTGTGTGTGTGATTCGACAGAGTGCGCAAAAGACGCCGTAGTATCTGCGAGATAAAAATGTGCATTTGTGCACGCGTTGCAACTTGCGTTTGCTGTTTACCGTTTCACATTCTCAAGGTATGAATATTTCACAGACTAATTAGGTTGTAATATCTCCCAAAACACACACAAATTAAAAAAGTCTAATAGGACTTTTATTTTTGAAACACCAATGCACTGGCACTCGCCGGCGACTAGCTGTTCTCACTTCTGTGACCGTTATGTTTCTGTTTCAATGCAATGGCCAGCTATTTCCAATTGCCCACTGTGCTGGGGGTATCTATCTGAATAAGTGTGTGAATATGCCATGCATTTATTTAGTTATTCCTAATGCTGTGCGAGAGAAAGACAACCGTATGTAGCTCATTTAATGTTTTTGTAAGTTCACAATGGGAAATTGTTAGGAGTGTTTTCAGGGTTTGCGAAATGGAAAAGATCTGTGAATACTAAATAATTTCTGGTTTTACCACATGGTTTAAGATTCTCTCCACTGCTTAAAGTTCCTTATGTTTAGAAGCCACTTGAGTGTATACATAGATTGAAGCAATAGTTTTGGATGTTCTGCATTTTACCGGTTGTGTGGTTGGCTACAACAGTCTTGGCAAATAATATAAACTCGGATTAATTATGGCCGCGAGAACGTAGAATCAGAAGATAGAAAAAACATCGAAATAGCAAGGAAAAGTACTGGTTTCCCTAGCTAAAATGAACTAGTTTGAGAATGAGTTTAACTGACCTTTAAAAATCTATTTAATTATTTAGAATTAACGATATGTTAGAGCCTTTTTATATAGTATCTATAAATAATTATTATTTAGATATATGTATAAATAAACTATCAGAGATAGTAGAGTAGTAGGTAGCGAATATAGACGAATAAAGATATCTTAAGTGTGGTACCTTGCATATTTAAATTTGAATAAGGTGGAATACAAAACGAATTTCCGTTTATGAATATCAAAAAACCGATCCATTTCTGAAAGGGATCTTACTGGTGATAAAAAGGGTACGCTTACGACAGCGTCAATCAAAAACGGCCGTGGTTGAATTGCGGTATGTCGGTGCGAATCATGACAATGCCAAGATTGACGTTCAGGACTGTTTCGCTGTGGTGGGATCAGCAGAGAATCATATACAAAGTGCAAATTTCTTACGGACAAACTTTAAATTGGTTTTTTACTGCCAACAAATAGACAGTCTGAAGGAAGAAATCTTCACAACATCCATAAAAGCGTAATGCATCCACCCTATAGATCGGACCTGACATCAAGTGATTGCTCCTGTTCCTTTCTATCGCGAATGTTTTGCTTGTGAAAATCGACTGACCCAGTGCCAATAGGGACGAAGGTTTCTGTGGGAGTGGCAGTATGAAATAAGCTTCGTTATCGAACAAACACATTTTATCTAAAATGCATTATTCTAACAATGCTTAATGAGATCTTCAACTTATTGCACATGTATTGGATTCATTTTTCTAAAGAGTGTTCAATTTTGAGATTCCCTACTTTAAAAAAGAAAAGAAACACAGAAACCTCAAATTTACTGTGAATTTTCTTTTTCATTCGAAATAAAATTCATTGGCATTTAGTTTTTGAAGATTATGCCTTTCAAATATTGGCCGCGACTACGTTTCAGATGGTCCATCCGTTGAGTCCGATTTTCGATGACTTGTTCGAGCATTTCGCCTAGTAACTGGAGCATGACACACGTCATGTTTTCCCCAAGGCCTGAATCGAAGCGGAATTGTCTGCTTAGACTTTAGACTTTACATATTCCAGGAAAAAGTTTAACGGTGTGATATCACACAACCTTGGTGTTCAATCGAATGGCCTAAAACGTGAAATTATCTGCTTACTGATGTGTTCTCCACTCCACACCCTTTGTTTTCCTGGATAAAATGGCAGTTCTTGAATCCCTTCAGGCTGCTCCTCGTCACAAATGCGTCAATTTAGCTTGTTTACATACTTATTGACCCAGAAATGGGCCTCGTCGCTAAACAAAATTTGGCTCAAAAACGTCGGCTCTTCTTGGAACTTTTCGAGAGTCCATAGAACAAAGCGATGTCTCTAGGGAAGGTCGAGCGGCTTCAGTTCTTGCATAAGCATTTCGAAGAATTTCCGTATGGTATATAACCTACTGACATACTGGCTACTTGTAATTGTTACTTTTCAATAAGAAAGCTCATTTAGTGTAATGTCAATATAATTTTCGAAAATAACTCATAAAGCCATAATGTATTAACGTAATTTATAAATGGACACATGTATATAATGCGGTAAAAAGTGTAAGTAATCACGCAATATACCGTTCGAAAGTTTTTCAGGTCGTGCTGATAACCTCAACTCTCACTTTCATATACCAATTCCAACGGCCACACCCTGCCTCAGCAGCAGTGGCTGTTTTAGCTTTGTTTTTCATAATTTTCACCGGTGAATGTAAACGAAGTCGCATAATGACGGATAGGAGCCACAGCTAATTCGCGAATAACACGTTAGCCAAAGATTTCTATCACATGTAATATATCATTCTTCGTAATAAAATAAACGTAAACCGAAAATACTCGTACCGTTACATGACCAGGCACACAGCCGCGCAAAGGAAAAGCGAGAAAAAAGTCGATACAAGTTAAAAAGGTGAGAAAAGGATTACATATTTATTTAATACTTTGCCAAAAATGTGGCTAAGTGGAAGAATGTAGATCAACCTTTCACCTCTGATGTGTATGTACTGATAAATATATATTTACGGTGCATTTAGCTGTGTTATTTGGCCGGTTTGTCGTGGAGTGTACTCTAATGGCGCTTGGACACGCAACCAGCTGGACGAAGAAAGTTTCAACGGCAGCACCGGAGGTTATCGCAGGTTAAGCGACACAGCTGACTGACCAAACAAGTTAGAAAATACTGTCCGATGAGTGGATCGCCACACTGCTAGGGAGGAATTGGGGCAGTTTTGCTTAAACTCCAAAGGGTTTGGGTTTAAAAAATGATATAATAATATGGTAGTATTACTCTATTTGCCCGGAGGAGTTCTGGCCTGCAAAGGAATGTGACAAGGAGAAGATGGTATTGTGCCAACGGCGATAAAACAATTTAGAAAAGACTGGGCGTTGAGAGCTTGACGTCTCAGTTAGCTGCTTTTATAAATTCGTAAATTCGTAGCGAATATGTAAGTAAGCGCCTGTGAATGGGTGTGGCGAACCGTATACTGTAAATAATAAATATGAAAACTACTTATGATTTACAAGCTATCTGTGAGAATATACATACATACATACACTAATTCTTCTTTCACTAATTTCAAAAATTATGCCTTTGTGAGTTGAAGTGTTCGTTTAGGGGATTGCCATTCATGACACAGCAGGTATGTAGATCGCACAATGGGCGGTGCACCAGCGATTTTGAGTTCTTATTTTTTGGTTTTTAGGTTTCGAAAGCCGCTATGGAGTTGTACATGCATACATTTAAAATAGATATCTAAGTGCACATGAAATTTGCTCATCAAAGGCAACATCGCCAATACCATTCCAGTTTAAGATGGTAAATGCCTTTCAATAATAATCTACCAAATAATACTAGTTACTTTACAACAGTGGATACTATTATACTGACTCCTCTGCAAGCACCTACAGCGGGATTGTCATTGTTTTCAATTCCTTTATGTAATATACTTTAATCAGTGCCTTTGAATTGTAAAGTCAAGGCTATTATATACATTTTAACATGTACGGCCATCACTAGCCATCCGCAATATAAAATTCTGTTATAGTATCCAACGCAAGTATACCGGCAACAATGTTAGATTGGAATTGCATACTGTTGTTGTTGTTGTAAGGGGTACTTAATCCCCGTTAGGATGGTAAGGATTAGATAAATTGTTGTCGACGTCATCCAATGGTAGGCCCGTTTCGACGGGATTGGACCAAAGGAAGAAGAGGTTAAGATGGGTAGGGTTAGCAGGACATGTAAAGAGGGGGTCAGCGTCATGCGAGGACTCATTGCACACTGGACATATATTGGATATGTCAGTCTATTCTGGATAACTAAGAGTTTAACTTGCTACAGTATTCAGAACGATGGGTTGTAGTTTGACTCCAAGTACAGTGAGAGGGAGTCCGTTGCTGGTGTTGATGGCTCCATGTTGTTGTCTACGGCTTCAATGATCTCTTGTGGTCGGAAGAAAATATCTTCAAGGTCAGATAATGAAGGAAGCAATCAATTTGACTTTTATATATTTTATATTGTTATGATTTATGTGTTGTATAAAATTTGACCAGATGAAATTTAGTAAACTTAGTCACCGCTTGTGTGACTTCCATTTCAATGAACCCCATGAGCGACCATCAAACAACAGTAACATCTTGTACAACCTTACGCATTTGATAACAAATATGGTAACGCTATGAAATAACTGTAAAGTACTGCAAGGCGCCTATGGCAATTACCCTTTATCCACAGAGCCAGCGTGAGTACACATTGCAAGAAGTTTGCAGCACGACACGACTGCTTCCGACCTAGTGCAAGCAAAGCCAGTTATTGTTTGTGCAATTTAACCAAGCATTTTATGATATGTAAAGCATTATCCCTATTTGCAATCTACCGCTGCCGCAATGCGAATGACATGCACGCACACATATGCACATCTGAAGATAAGAATGTGTTTATAGATAATGCATGTAATATTTTGTGTTTGTGTTTGTGTTGCTGAGTGAGTGTGAGTGCGTTTGAAAGAATTCTTCGTAAGAAAATGCCACTATTGCCATATGAAGAAAACCTTGCCCCCAGGAGCACCCCGCTTTACGTTGGTCTGCTCGAGCTGGCGTTCTCCCTGCTGGCATTTTCATTAAATAAATGAATGGGTGTGCAATTTTTTCCAAACTACGAGCTCGCCAACGCATACACACGTGTTGCTGCTGTTGGTTTTGCCAGCGCTTAAACGAAGGTTGGCAACACTTATCACCCACAGCGACGGGCACCCCTCTAGCCTAGAATCATTGCTATCATTGCTGTGTATAAATGAAGGTGAATATGTGGTTTGTTGGCGGATGCGACGACTTGTTATCTTCGGCACGCTCACGCTGCGGCATTGTGTGGAAGGGCTTTGGAATGCTGCTCATAATTCGTATCTGAAATTAAATCTAAAACTCATTTCTTCGGCTTTCCCCCTTCGGCTTCGCGGGGTTATGTGAGTCTAGATTTTTAAATTTTTTGGTCTCTACGCATTTAAGGTGTTGAGGCAGGCATGACAGTATAGTGGACTTTTATTATGGCTGGCTAGTTTGCAGAGAGGCGGTGCTTCTTGTCGCTGAAGTTTCCTCTGCGAATTTTCATATATTTTACCAAATCGTTAATAAATGAAGAAAAGAGAAAGTGTAACTATTTTACATGCTTGAAGTAGACAAATGCATATATGAAAATGAAAAGAACTTTAAGAAAACTTACAGTTCAAAGTGTTTTTTGAGGAGCGTTTTTATTTTTGTGTCTTTTCATTGAGGCTGTTTTTACTTGGTGGCTCGCAAGCCCAGCGAACAACCCTGGAGAGGAATGATTCGCCTTATCACCTCAGCGCGCCTTCGGACTGATATTTTCTGGCTACTCAGAGGATACTTGGTCTAAGACTGGAAGTCGTGAGTTGCTTGAGCCATATGTAAAAAAAAATCGTTTCTGGGCACTCCCAAGTGAATGACGCTCCCCACTTGCCTGAAAGTCTCCACATGGCTCCATCGCCCAATCCACAAATAGGGAGACAATCTGCGCTAACTACCGTAACAAACTTATTGGACCTTATCAGTGTGGCTTTAGACCAGGCAAATCAACAGCCGACCAAATATTCACCATACGTCAAATCTTGGAAAAGGCCCGTGAAAGGAGAATCGACACACACCACCTCTTCGTCGATTTCAAAGCTGCTTTTGACAGTACGAAAAGGAGTTGATTTTATGCCGTTAAGTTTGAGTTTGGTAAACCCGAAAAACTACTACGGCTGTGTAAACTGACGTTGAGCAATACCAAATGCTCAATCAGGATCGGGAAGGGCTTCTCCGAGCCTCTCGTACAACTTCTTCAATCAACTCCTGGAGAAAACAGCGACATCGATATCATTGGCCATAATATCCGCGCTTTTAGTTCTGCTATCTCCAGGTTGGATAAAGAAAGGTAGTGAACGAGAGCACTTGTGTCCCACAGTTGACAGTCATAACGTTGCGTTCGCCACGGTGAATATCGTATTCGATAGAACGATCAGTCTTATGACGAAACAGTCCCGTTGTGAAAGTATTCTAAACAATACCTGCCGGAGGAAGAAGTGGAAGAAGAGGAAGAGGAACACTTCCATTCTGTTGGAAAGACCAGGAGGGGAAGGACTTGGCTTCGCTTGGAATCTCCAAATGGCGCCACATAACGAAAGAAAGAAAAAACTGACGCGCTGTGATTAATACGGCTTTTTGTGTTTTTCTCTAAAAAAGTTGGTAACTTCGAAATATTCTATTTAACAGAAACAGAAGAAAATAGATAAAAACATACAATTAGATTTCCATATTCCACACTTACTTCAAAAAAGAAAGAATTAGTTTACTTTAGACTAATGGAAGAGCTCATAAAGCCCATTTCGCTAATAACTCGCAAATTTATTGACAATAACACGTAATAAATTGCCATCTGCATAAATTTGTTTTCACCGTTTCAGAGACCCAAGCGAGTGCAAATTTAATTACTGTTATTATGCATTTTATGATTCACTTTCGCTGTGTAATATACATCATGATAACCCTCCCTACCTCCCTTTCATTATACCACGCATTCTTTTTGCGATTTCAGCTGTCAGTTTTTGCTGAAAATGCCGCTAGACGGGCGGGCGGCGCCACTTGATTTATGTCTCAGTTAATAGAATAAATGCCGCCTTCGTTGGCAATTCACAAAATGAGTTTTTCTGCATGCAAAATTAGTTGCGAAACGCTTTATTAATAAAAGTATGGCAGAATTCTATTTGAAAAGTTTTCATTGTAGAACATAAAAAGTCCATGGCCGCACAAGTTTCTTTCATATTTTTAGACAAATCACTCGAACGCCATATTGATTGGGTCATAAAGCACACTGAAACTTTGCAAACTGGACACTCAAGCGAAGAGCTTTGCTTTAAAAACTTTACAGCTTTTCTACTGTTCAACAGATGTTTATTTGAAGGGTGAAATTCGCATTTCCATTGTTGCCTGGCAGAATACATAAGCTAACTTGTGTGTGTGTGTGTGTAGATCGTGTGGAATAAAATGCGCCTTCAAGTGATTTTTTTGCACTTTTTCTGCTCTAAACTTTTTAAATAACATTTTCTTAGCTTCTTTCTACAAGTATTAGTTATTTTATAATCCTCGGTGTATTCTTGCCGTTATCAAGACGTAAAGTTGCTGACAGTGTGTCGCAGTGTCGAAGATTCTTCTCTTTCCATGGAAATAAATCTCGTACTTAAATACACATGTCATCATGCCGTTGTGTGCGTCTGTGTTTCTTTGCGTGTTGCATTTGCAACTTGCTTTCTTATTGTTTCTTGTACGTGTCCCCGAAGGCCTTTGGCCAATAACTGTGGTTGCACTGTTCTGCGGCCTCCATTGTTTACAAGCTTTACATAAATGTACATCTGTATATACATGCATACATACATAAATATAGACCTAGATTTGTTTTATATATACATATATATGTAAATGCAAGCAAGATTAGTTGCTCGTGATGGCGTTGTTAAAGCCAAAGAGGAGAGAGACTAAAATTCAATTTCTCTGTTGTAATTTTGTGGTTTTGCAATGCTATGAGATACATCAATAATATTTTTATAATTTTTTATTGCTATATTCTATTTTATTAATTATTGGTTGTATTTCCATTATTATAATGAAACTTTTAATCTATCGCTTAAAATTTTTTTCAGATCGAGTCACCATAACATATTGAGGCTCAATTTTTATCAAAGTTTCTTTAAGAAATCGTTTCTATTTGTGATTGGTATTATACGGATATCGGTGCAAAGGAAGTTAATTTTTTCTCTTAATTAATTCCGTTATTTGGGAAGGTGCTGCTGTTCAGAGTAAAGCCTGACATCAACGCCGTACACGAAGTGCAATGAACTGGACAAAGTTTGAGACGAGTAGCTTGTTGTGGCATTTACTACAGTGGCCATATAAAAGAGCGCAAAATTTGGTGTGGGATTAGAGTCCGCAGCCACCACCCGCATCAAAGCGAAGTTTTTCAACATATCGCTGATTTGCGCCCAAGCCGCAAAGGAAGAGAAGGACGATGTGACCAAAGATGTCTTCACCTATAAGAGCTGCCCTCGCCAAGATATCAAAATCGTGCTTGGCGACTATAACGCCATGGTGGGCAAAGAAGGTATCTCTGACACAAAGATCGGTAAATTCAGCCCCCATGATGAAATCTTCCAAATAGGTTGTGGCTGATCACACTTCGCTTCGAAATATGTCTTCTCATCAAACAAAAAGTCGTCGCACTCCCGACTTGTCTCCCACATCTTTGTTGACAGTCACAACTTCGAAGTCGTACATAATTTCGTCTACCTTGAAACCAGCATTAACACCAACAACAACGTCAACAGGTGATAGTTCAGACTGAGTATGCAATTGAGACATAAAGTCCTTTCTCGACTAACAAAGACCAAATTCTACAAGACACCCATCATCCCCGTTCTGCTGTGTGGTGCAGAGACGTGGACGATGACAACATCTGATGAATCGGTGTAACGAGTTTTTGAGAGAAAAGTTCTTCGGATGATGGATTTTTTACGCATTGGTAACGGCGATTAGCGCAGTCGATGGACTGTACGACTTATACGACGACATTGACGTAGTTCAGCGAATTAAAAAACAGCGGCTGCGTTGGCTGTGTCATGTTGTTCGGATGGAAGAGAACACTCCAGTTTTGAAGGTCTTCGATTCAGTACCCGGTGGAAGCAGAGTAAGAGGAAGACCTCCACTTCGTTAGAGAGATCAGGTAGAGAATGAATTGGCTTCGCTTGGTGCTAAAAAGCGAAGGGAAAAACGACTGATGCGCTGTTGTAAATTCGTCTATAAGAATAAGAAGAAGCTAATAATAAATTCACGTGATTTCCGTTTCAGTGGGCTGGCGGGGTTTGGTAACATATTTATTTATTTACAATTTGAGGAAAATAAATTATTGATATTATTTTTATCAACCCGCCCACTGTGCGCCGCTTTAATATGACAATGTTTATTAATACTTGCGTTCGTTTAAGGATCTTTATTCTTCAACACGCCAAATAACACTACTTTGTATTTAGGATTTTTGTGGGGTGTATTATGCTTACAGCAGAAATTTACCGCCACTTTACTTAGGAATGCTGCAAATAAATGAAATCACACTTACAGTCATTTACTAAAACTAAGAGAGATTTTATGGTATACAGCTTAAGGTTTTAAGGAAATTGCTTCCAGCAACAAAGTAAACACATGAATACCAAATAAAATATAAATTCCTAGGCCTTTCAATGCGTCTATGTACGTGCTAAGCATTGTTGTGCCGCACAGCAAAGTTATCATCGTCATTGGCCATCTTAACATAAGAATAATAACAATTCGTGTTATTGCTCACATCTAGAAATTATGGTATGACATTTCATCAGACTATTAAGTTTTGATTTGTTGTATTGTTAGGGAAATTGCTCAAGTTCGGTAGCCTACATGCCAGTAGTGGCGGGGTTTATGACTGAAGATGCTCTCTAGAAATTTAGTTATGCCGTTGGATCGAAACAAGTTGATCTGTAAGTGAGCATAATCGATGGAATGAGAGTGTGAAGAACGACATAAAATTTAGGAGAATACATCAGTCTCTTGCATGACCAAAAATTGCGTATGAAAGCTTGCGGCAAGAAAACCGGCCTATCTGTCCAAATGCCCCGCTCACATATGGGAATGATGTATATATGTATGTATTTATGATAGCTCCAGCTGTGGTTATTGCTGCCAGACGGAAGTTCTTTTCTCCATTGAATGTCAGTTTGAATATTAATTTTTGCAATCTGTAAGCTTTGCGACCGAAATATTGTACCAAACCTCCTTCAAAGGGGCAGGAGTATGGCCTCTCATAGAGAAAGTTTTACGTTTATTAATTGTGGGTTGTAATAGAAATCATTTCAAAATGGCATACATGTTTTGGTTGAATGATTTTCTTGTGCAATGAATTGCCGATGACTTTTATTTTTCGATTTGCAAATCAAAATTAATACATTGGAATTTAGCAAACCTGGCGAAAAAGCTAAACAATCTGGATTCGGCCAATAAAGAAAAGTATACATGTACATATGTAGATAGAATTTGAAGCAATAACACTTAAGACAAGGGATTCGGATGGCTTTCTGAATTGCATTCTTTGATGTTGAAAATATTGGTTTTAGTTATAATTTTGATAAAGTGAAGACAATGGACCAAATTCAAAAGTATTTGGAACAAACATACAAACAACAAAAAATACTAGTGGGATATATTTTTATCATCAGAAAATATATATCTTACTTTTTTAGAAAAGCATATACATACCTATTTGGGCGTGAAACTTTTGGATTGAAAATTCGGCAAAAAACGTGAGAAAATAAGGAATAGTAATCCATTCATAATTTGTATAGTGGAAAGTGAAAGTTTCAAATGGAAAGCCGACGTGTGGGACTTAGATCCGCTAAGAATAACCTCCTACCATCTCATGTCTCCCCCAGGGACCACTGGATCAAGTACTACTTTATGGGAGAGAAGTAGACACTTAAGTCTCCCCTATTGTACAGACTGACTGATGCCTAATCTCTTGTAAATGTCTTAATCTTATCATAATTACAGCTGCTGCTTCGCTGACAGCTTTCTATTTTACCGAGGACTCGCACATACATAAGTGCAGTCAAATTTTCCACATTGAGACACTCACTCTCACACTCAGCTGCCTCCATTTGCACAAAATTATTGCTGCGTCCACTCCATTTGCTCCCTTCTGGATCTATCCATGTGAGTGGCTGAATGCACAGGAATTTCCATTGTGCAAGTAATCCAAGCATTGAAAATATTTATTCTATTAAGCAAAAGAAATGCAAATGAAGCAAAGCAAAAGTGAGAGAATTGCACAATTGAGCGAAGGCAAATGGTAAGAACAAAAGCGCTCATTATGAATTTAAAATCCGCTAACTGTAACAGAATGATGAAGCGAGAGCCTTGGCATTCTTCTGAGAATAAGGCAACTGCTTATCTGTTTCCCTAAATGTGCGCTTATTATGCCTTTCTTAGCTGAATTATGTATTTTCTTCCGAATTTTTTATTTTATTTTGATATGAGAAACTCAACGATACATAAATGTACTTAATTTATTTCCTCAGTTTCTGCAGCGCGGCCATGTGGAAGACGCCTCTTTGTGCAATTAATTTGGATACTAAAAATGTTTTTATTGCATTTTCAGATATTTACGATGTTAATTTGATTGATTCAAAAATTGCGTTTATGGCCAACTAATTTGAAAGTATTTGAGTTGGCTATTGGTTGAGAGTGTAGTTTGAAAGTGTAGTTCGAAAATTTTAACCTTATTCCTTGTTACACTTTCTCTGCCGTTCAGCCGACTGAAGAAGTGTTTTCTACATATTGTTGGAGAAAAAGATACAAGCTGCAGAGCTAAATAGAGAAGGTACAATCTTTTATAATACCAACATCTATATCTATCTATTATATATATCTCTCTAGGTCATGTTGGATGAAAGAGAACACTTCAGCTCTGAACGTCTTCGATTCCGTACCTGCCGGTGGAAGAAGAGGCAGAGGAATCAGGTGGAGAAGGAACTGACCAAACTTGGAATCCCGAATGGGCATCAAATAGCGAAAAGAAGAAGCGACTTGTAAAAATGAGATAATATTAACACGGGAGGCTGCGTTCGCGTCGGCGGTTGAAAATCAAATGTTGCTTTTGATGTGCCGGTGATGCCACTCAGATTAGAATTAATATTTCGCATAGGGTAACCTTACACTTGTGAATTGGGCTATAACCTCGTAAGCGGTATCTATGTCAGTTAAGAATAAGAAAAACCCTTTGATAATTTTTTTACTTTTAGGCTTTTGGCAATGATGAAAACTTTTCTCGGATTTTGAGGTTACGAATTCTGTATGGTATTCCAGCAGATACGATGTATTTTTTGATTTCTTTCATTTACTTTAAATTTTATTTTAATTTTGAGAAAAGCTTAAATTATGGCTATCATTTTTTCAGTGGTGATATTATGCTTAATCGGTATTTTATTGCTTAGCCAAAAAAAAATCAGCCGATTTCATGTGGCTCATTTGACATTTCCAGACCAATTTAATGCGTTAAACACCAATTTTCAGTTAGAATACAAAAACAACGAATGAGTTTTGCCGAATGCACGCACAATGCATCGAATAGTCTAGATACTCGTATGTATGTATAAATGTGTATGCGTGTGTGCACTGATGCACTTATGCATGTAGTATTAGATTTTAGCGGAATTTTTGTGGCCACAAAACAACGAGTCAACAGTCAGAGTGACACTTATTGCGAACCGCTCACATTGTGGTGACAAAACATGCTTCGTATTTACGTGGCATAGTGGCAACGCAAAAACAAAGAGTCTGACAACGGTACAAAAGTGCCGTAAGCATTTGCGAAGTACCGTATATGCACAACAAGCTGTTGGCGTTAGTGCTGCCTGCAATGTGGCAATGAACAACAAAATGAGCCTCGAAATGCTTGGGAGGTTTGCGATAAGGTTCTCCTCTTCAACGAAGCATTCATAAAGGGAACTACTGTAATAATAGAGGGTAGGTTATAAATGAAGGTTGTGAAAACTTCTTGGAGCATGACACTATGCGGAACTATTGACTTCCCATTTTGATGAAATATTTTGCGAAAATATCTTTGTTCATTCAAAAAGTAACTCGAAGAAACCCGTTTTCGGTTAGATATGTAGAATGAGTGTAGGGACCAAAAACTTTTCACTCATACCTATAATCTCCTCTCCTTCCTATATCCTCCTATATAGCTAAAAACAACAACAAAAAAATAGTTTGGTGCCTTAGAGCTCACTAGGGAACTTCGCTAGTCTAAGCAACCTTGTCATACACCAAGGGCTTTGCCTTTACTAAAATCACAAGCTGCTTCTAATTTGATATATATAATTCTATAAAATAGCTTGTAATGCAATTGTTCATCGCAAATGAGGCGAAGTTGAAAGTGTTCACCATGGCGTATACGTGATAATGAATGAAAGCCGATTTCAAAACATCTGTCTCGCACTCGATTGCGTCGAGAAACACGTTTCCCTATCCCTTGCGGCAATACGTGCCATGAAAAGCCTATAAATACACACTTCAATGCCGACTTAAAGTCAATTACTGCATCCAACTCGTTGACCAAAGCACAGATTTATGAGTGTTTGTTAGCTTTCATGTGTCGCCATTGTCTTCTGGGAGCCAACAACTAATTAAACTCGCCCTAAATACATAAACAAAAACAACAAATAACTAAAGTGGTCGCCGCAACTGAAAGCGTGTGCGTGTGTGTGTGTGCAGGTTTAAATTCAATTATATGTAACGGTACTGTATTTGAGGTCATTATTATTGTGCCTTTATGTGCTCGGACATAAATGCCTGAGTAAACACCTTGTATACACATATTAACGTCTAATTTCTCTACGACATAGGCATACAAGTGCGTGCGTATGTTCCTTCCTTCCCTCCGCTCCTTTGACTTAAGTCCTTCAGTGGTTATGGCTTTATTGCTGTTGCTGTTGTACATTTTAATGAAATGTTTGCTCCTTACGTCCATTAATACATAATATGTGGACTAATCGAGTTGTGGCATAAGCATCGACGTATACAGGGTGTTCGAGTTCCGAGCGTAGGAAAATAGTGCTGATACGAGTAAAGAAGACTGCCAGTGAAGAGGTGCAAAAGTTAGTATTTTATAAGACTACGGATCAGAAAAATCGTTAGAATTGCAAGGAATTAACTTCGAACTGTAGACTGGATTTTTCACCGGATTTTAGCTCTTTTAGACACAAAGATGCAGCTTCCTCAGTTAAAATGAAAAAAAAAATATTTCAAATCTGGTACTAAAAACTAAATTTTCAAATTTTAATTCCCATTTTGGGGGAAAAAATTCAAAAATTTTATTTTGTTCAAACATTTTTTAAAGAAGTTCTGACCCTGCTTAGCTGACCCTTTAACCAAATGTACACCACAAACTCGACTAGCTAGTTCCGTTTTGGGCACTACGCCTGTTCTTACCCATGATTCATGTTTTCGTATACGAGCATTGGTATATTTTTCGTAATTGGCTTTTGATAATATTAAAATGAGTTTAGCAAATTTGTTATGTGTGTTTATACGCTTGGGGGTATTACTAACTGGTTGTATTTACATATTCAATTAGTATTTATGTAAATACTTAACATAAATATCTCTCATAGAATTGAGTCATAAGTATCTTCAGCTGTAGTTATGTGAGGGTAGAAATTGCTTTAAAATCCATAGAGCAGATATTGTGTAGCATCCAGTTGTTCTTGAATAAAGTACTTAAACGTAAATAAGTTGATCTACTTATTTTATCTCCTGTACGGAGTATATAAAGTAGTATGTAGTAAATAGTATTAATATAATAGATCAGCGAGACGAGCTGGGTTGATTTAGCTATATCCGTCCGTATATACACGAACTAATACCTCAGTTCTTGAGACATCGATCTGAACTTTCTGCTCGCTCAATAGTTAGAGTCGCCAATATCGGTCCAATATAGCATATAGCTGCGATGAAAACTGACCCATCAAAATCCAACTAAGCGACCTGGATGTAAAGCGTTGGCTGGCTTTGTCGTTGGAATTATATTACATTATTAGTTGCGATAAGAAATGCTCCTGTGAAAAGAGTCATAAATTGTCTTCGAATCGCAATTTCTCTGCTCTCTCAAGGCCAATTTGAACAAGAGACAGATACTTCATTAAATGCCGCTATCTTCAAGTTTTGTTCTACATATTTAAGATAAATTTAAAATGATTTTTACTGCTCTGAATGGTTCAAATGACCACTGAAAATACAATTTTTTTTCTGTACTTAAAATCGACTATATTAGATCTTGGCTGATCGAAGATTGCACGTGGCCTACTATATGAAGTCCTTTGTGAGGCCATAGAAAAGAAGAAGTCATTTGTCCGAACTTGTAAATTAGCAAAACGCTAAGTAACCAATACAAATTTGCAAAGGTGTTTAATTTCCATTCCTTGGTTTGGTAAGATTCCCAGCCTTACTGCGTGGACGCTAATAGCGCAATGGCAAGTTAAAAGCTCTACACCTAGGGAGAGGCTAACCTTACTGAGGGCATAGAGATCACTAGATCTCTTGCTATCGATCTTAAGCCAAAAGGCTTTTGTGACCGTGCATGGACTGGTGCTGGTCAAACTTTCGCAAAACCCACCTATCCAGTAGTAGAACGCAAAAGGATATGGGAGCACCGACCCGCTCCAATTCTACCGATAGCGCTTCTAGTTGTCCTAGCTCATCAGCTTTACAGTTTCCTACTACTCCGCTGTGGCCTGGCGTCCATACCAGTCTTATGTTGATGCTATTGATAACAAAGTTAGGCACTCTTTGACCAGCCCGAATGTACTGTTAATGAGTTCAAGGTACCGTCGCTCTGCTATCTGAGTGGATGATCACTTCTTTGAAGGAGGCTGCACTCCGGAGCAGCAGATCTACTGCAACCGTAATGGCTGCAACCTCGGCCTGGAAGACTCTGCAATAATCAGGAAGTCTCAAGCTGGAGTTGATAGAGAGTTCCTGACGGTAAAACCCTCCACCAACCTTCCCTCAAACTTTGACCCATCCGCAAAGAAGCTCACTGCCCCTCTCCTCCTACGGGTTCTTTCTACCCACAACTCCCTCGCCGGTATATGGATGGAGAGGGAGCCGCCGTCGGTTTGGCGACTCTTTGATATTATATATATTAGTTATAGAAAACAAAAATAATCGGTTATAGCAACGTTTTTTAACACAAAAAAATGTAACCATAAAGAAAAAATCATTATCGCTTGGCGAATCGAAGGCAGCTGTAGTTTCGGTGCAACCGAAGTTAATGTTTTTTCATGTTCCCATTTTTTATAAAAAGAAAATAAATCTAAAATTAGTATACGATTCGAGAAGACTGTGCTGAAATCAGATTTCGAGCAACAGTTAACATTTATTTGTGGCACATAACTTTGTTAAAAGCTCAGTAATTTGGTTCTATTAAAGTTGCATTGAAATTTAAGGCCCAACTGCTATCCGAGTGTTGATCAGAGTGTTTATGCAGCAATAAAAGCGAAGAGAAGAGCAAAGTTGTTCGCAACCACAAAGCCATTGTGCCAACTCACATACGTATGGCACTATACATGTATTCACATACCGGCATCACAGCTTAAAGGCAGCACAAGAGTCAACACTTTAGCCGCTCAACAGTTGATCCTCTTGTGGTTAGAGGCAACAAAAAACACACCGCACATTATCAATTCCGCAGTACAAAAGTTTGGCGCTGCTAACACTAAATAAAAACAAATAACAGTCGAAAAAGTAACGATAGATAAATGTGTAAATCTCCGGCTTGGAATTTAGTTATTTACGCGCAAAATATTGCTTTTTTTGCCGCCGTCAAAGTGAAACAAATACCGAAAATCGCATTTTTTCTCCTAATACGCAATTCTATTCAATTTAAATTCTACGATAATTTTTTTCAACTACTTGTATTTGGCTGTTGCGTTTATGTGCTTTAGTTTCTCTGCTGAAAAGTAGCGGATGCGTTCCCAACCACCCCGCGCTCGCTGAACGCACTCCTTGTGGCTGCTAATTTCAGCACACGTTGCTTACCAAATAATTTACCTATCAAATATTTGTGCTGCAGCCAACAACGAGCAACTCCGCGCTCGCCGCTTGGCGCGCACTTGTTTCTGTATTACCTAATTCGCATAAATTAAAATGTGCCTGCCTGGTTTGCCAGCCTACACGGCTGGACTGCTTTGCGCCACACCTGCGTCGCGCCCCTTCAATTTGGTATTGTGCTGTGCAATTGCTTCGTGTTCGCATTATTTTCCCATCCTCCCACTGGCGGCGCCCCATGTAGTTGAAACCGCCTACTGATGTAGACGATTACTTCGCCCACATTGGGAACCATTCGTTTTTGGTCGATTGATTTAAATGAAATATTTTGTTGTTGTTGCTTTTAATTTTGCCAGCAAACATTTTGTAGCACTAATACCACATAAACGATAGGAGTTGTAGTTTTGTTGTTGTCAGTCCTTTACATCTTTGTAATGGAATCGATTTACAAGGGTTGCATTCGTGTATTTTAATTCTAATTCAATGTTCGACGAATGGTACCTAAGCGATTCATAATAAATTCAACTGAGCTGAAGATCTGAATGAAAGAAGGATTTAATTTGAGTATATTTGGTAGGAGATCAAAACCAGTTGTAAAGACATTCAGTCGGCAGTCTCAAAGGCCAGGTGCGTTCCATCGAAAATGGAAAGTTTAATTCCATCGGATTTTGGTTCGAACCGCTAACAATTAAGTTTGCATACTTCCATCCCGTCATATTTTTTATTTGTACTTTATAAGCAGCTCGTCATTCTCTGGTCTCTGGTAATCCAAAATCAGTCGCAGCTGCTCTCTAGTAGAATCATCTCTTTTAATTTTTTAGCTTATAATTTCTTTCGAAAAATATATATCTCCTTTCAGATAAGTTCCTTCCAAGATTACTGGGTGTCCGATCGTAACAAACACTTGTCTCACTCGCGACCTGGCTTCCACGTCACTGTTGGCTGCCATTGTCAGTCTTGAAATTTAACGGAGAATAACTCTTACCAACAGGTGCTAGTTCGGGCTGAGTAGGCAATTGGGAAGGAAAGTCTGCTTTCATCGAACAAAAACCAAATTCTACAAGTCATTCATCATCCATGTCTCTGCACTAGAGCGGGCGCCATCTGATGAGTCGGCGTTACGAGTTTTCGAGAGAAAGGTTTTACGGAAGACTTATGGTCCTTTGCCCATTGGCAACGGCGAATACCACAGTTGATGAATCGATGAGCTTTACGAAATATATGATGGCTTACACATAGTTCAGCAAATTAAGAGACAATGGCTAAGCTGGCTAGGTCATTTCGTCCGAACGGATGAAAACACTCCAGCTCTGAGAGTATTCGTCGCATTACCCGTCGGGGGAAGCAGAAGAAGATGAAGACCTCCACTCCGTTGGAAAGAGCAAGTGAAGAAGGGACTGGCTACACTTGGAATCTGCAATTGGCGCCAAAAAAGTAAAGAGGAAGAGCGACTGGTGCGATGTTGTAAACTCTGATATAACCACGTAAGCGGTATCTACGTCAATAAAGAATAAGAAGATCGTGGCGTTTCATCTTTAGTAATATTATTTATAATTTGCTTACTAATGTTGAAGACAGCTCAATCAAAACATGATTCATGCACTTGAGTGTGCGCAAAACCTTTACATGGGGGAACTTTGCTGATATTGTCAATCGAAGACAATTGATTTGCAATTTAGGCAACACGAGTGAAAAATGTTCACTTTATTGCGAGGCCACGGGCAATTTCGTTTTAATAATAAGCACCAAATTGAAAATCCTCTTTGGCGCGACATCAATCAAAATTCGATATTCAAGAATTCAAGTCAAAGTCAGGCCGAACATCTCGGGTGTTGAGTTTCCTTTTATTGCGTGCTCGAAGTAAGCACACGCACAATAAATCAAAGTCAAGGCAAATAATTGTGTTAATTTTCAAGGGATCTCTTCCCTGGTGTGTACGTGTAGGTGTGGGTAGCGGTGCGTGTGACGCACAGATTTTATGCCTTTCGGAATTGCGAGGTAAATGAGAATATGTCTTTGTTAGATATTGGCAGCGTGTGCCTTTTCTGAAAAGATAAAAAATTATTTTGCTTAATGGTCGATTTTGGGTTTGAATTGGCAATAAAATGCCACTGCATGAAGAAAGAAGGCCGCTGTAATAATTGTGCGAAGAATTGATTGGCTTTGTGGGAAAACGAACTGCCATCCTTCGAATCAATATTTATACTTTGCAATATGTCATTGTTCCACGGCACACACATGTAGATACTTGCGTATTGTTTTCCAATTAAAGGTGATTAATGATGGGACAAGTCAAACAACAATGCTTTATTATCTTGTTGCGGCATAAGCGTTTATTTGGTGTGCTACCAAGTATTTCTTTTCACATTTGATTGTTTCAGAGTTTTGAGGACTCTTTGAATTCAACGTATGAAGTGTTGAAGTGTTTTTTCAGTAGGATTTGTAAAATAATTATGATGAGAGTGTACACGAAGACCGTGGAGAGTCAATTCGACGCCGTTTGCAGCAACTCAGATCTTAAATTGAAAGCGTATAATATAAAACTTGTGCAGGAACTGAACCCGTTCGACGTTCCCAAGCGATCCCGCTTCGTTCTATGGGCTCTTGAAAAGTTCCAAGAAGATCCGACGGTTTTGAGCTAAATTTGGTTCAGCGATGAGGCCAATTTACGTCTCAATGGGTATGTACACAAGCAAAATAGCCGAATTTGGAACAAAGAGCAACCTGAAGAGATTCAAGAGCGGCCATTTCATTTAGAAAATACCGCGGTTTGGTGTAGTTTGTGGGTCGGTGGAATCATCGGTCCATATGCCAAAGAACGTTCTTTCCAATGATAATAAAAATTCCTCAATAAATTTGAATTCTTTCTGTTTTTTAAAAAAGTAGAGAAGCTCGAAATGCATCACCTTATTGTTATCGTATTAACTATCACTGAAAGCTATAGCCGCTTCGCTCCTCACTGATACATCATGTACAATTAAAATCCGATAAAGCATTACAGTAGTAGAACTACCTAGAAGGAGTCTTAAGCTCTAGGAACAGTTTGATCAGACACTTGTTTTCCCAGCCGATTGTTTTTAAAACCTCATACATTTGTCCTAATCAAAAACCAGGAACAGTAACACAACTGAATTTAATCTCTTGAATGGAGAATTTTCGCTTTTCTGTGTTTTTTGTGTACAGGGTATATTTTCGTAACTCTGTTGTAAGACTAATATACATACGTACTAGGTAGGTAGGTAGGAGTGCAGCCCTGTTGTCTTTCGGGCTCAATTACCACTGGCTGTGCCATTTCGATACACTAGTCGTAGACCTTTTATGTTTGATATCACGTTTCGCCTTTTCTTTCAAACTTTGAGGTTTCAATGAAGCTATATATGTATGTCCTATATGCTTTTTGTAGACATCTATTCAAAGTTTGGTACTTTGATGGATTCCAAGTGTTCTGTATCGGATCGGTGATAGGGCTGGCCATTCTTAGAGAAAGTGAAAATTTGTTTCCTTGTTCCCTACTATTCACAGCCTCGGCAGAAGTTATTGTAGGCTAATACTAATATTTGAATATTTTTTTTCGCTTTTACTTTTATTTCTGCTTCTTTAATTTTGCGATTGTCAAAACTGTATAACAAACATTCATAGCAACAATTGTTATCGTAAGGGAGTGAGATGGAAGCAAGTAAAACAAGAAAAAGATATTTTAAGTGTGTGCTTAAATCTTACTCACGCTGATGCTTATTCGTAGAAAGAATTGAGTATTCAAATTTTGCATTTAAAGGCCTTGGGGTTGTTTAGCTCAAAGGAATGACGCTATAAGTACGCGTGTGTAAGCTTAGTCTATGATGTACATATGTAAATTTGTTCAATGGTATTTTTTGTTGGTTACTTTCATACTATTCTGCCCACTTAGAGGATTTCGAAGGCTGATTTCTACATTTTGAGTATTGCCAGTTTTCGTGCTTTTCTTTCTTAGCATTTTTCGAGGGCAGTTGATACACCTGGTGGTTCTAAGCTGCTATGCAGAAATGTGCTCGTTGCGTATATAAAGTTTGAATCTCTTATCTTCTAACTCTTTCGCGCCTTTTATACTTCTGAGATTTGTACTAGGCTTCCACTCCCAGCTGTAATCAGACACTGATGCGCCTTTTCGTTTTTATTCCTATATTCTCTTCATTCTCATCGCTTGTAATGCGAATTGGTTTACTGGCGAGATAGCGGAATTATCTGGTAAAATTTACCTCGCCTCTCTAAACTAGTATTCTAAGAAAGGAAAATTAATAAAGAAGAAGGCGTCCTTTCGGCTAACTATTCCACTAAAAGGCACCTCTGAATTCTTTCGCTGCATTAGTGAGTCCATTTCAAAAAAATCGAATTGCAATAAAAATGAAATGCTTTAATATTTATTGTGGATACAAATTATAAATATATGTATATAATTGATAGAATATGTGAAAAAAAACCGAAAAGCTTATATGTACTAACAAAAGTGCAAGCGTTTTCCAAAAACTAAATTCCCGTTACTCGTGTATTTACCAAAACCTTTTGTATTACCAATCAAACCACTCCAACCAGTCATCATAGTCTCCCTCGCTTAAGGAACCAAGCCTTTTGTTTAACTTTTTTAACAAGTCCTTTAGTTGTTGGTTTAAGTTATTGTCGGATAGCGAGTTAATCGACGGAGGACTTATTTGGTTATACACGGTAGGTGAAAACAAATGGCCGCCGGCCCGCACGAATTTTGATAAAATATCTAGAAAATTACTTAAATCACTCGGGCCAGTACTCGGACCACCTGGCTGAATAGGGCCACCAATCATATTACTCGGCATTCCAGTGTTATAGCTGATCGCCACCAATTGCTCCAGGGCACTCGCTATTGCGTATTCTTTATAATTATTTTTCTGGGTCAGCGCGTTCTTTAAGGCGTTGGCAATCAAAGTGGCGTTGAACTTTTCAGCCAGTGGTAAGAGTTTATTAATCGTTTGTTTTAACTCATTTCTGTGGTTTTCGTAATACTCAAATTGCCTTTTGGCTGCCATTTTTACACTGAGTGATTTTTGCTTCTCATGGTCAGTACCACCATCGTTTCTATTCCTGGCCATCTGTACTTTATCTATTTCCTCATTGTATTCCATTTCATCCGGTGTGGACGCGATCCCGTTTTTCCTCCCGAGGATTGCGTCCAGCTCGTTATTAATCTTTGCCAAATCCATATCGATCGGATCCTATTTGTGTAAAACAGTGGTATTTTTAATTTGGTTTTAAAATAGAAATAAGATCGGTACCCACCTGTGACCTGACATGCGAACACAGCAAGGCAAGGAATATTGTGCAGACGGTTACTTGCTTCGAAACCATTTTTTAAGCTTGGAAGTTAGGCGGACTTTTGCTCAATCGCTTGGCAACTGTTGACTCAGGTATGTCGCGCCACTAATTTATACAGAAGCGAAAATCTTCGCTTAGTGCTAGCTTAGCATAAAGAGTGCTTCAAGAAATTATTGCAGGGGCAATTATGTAGGGCATAAAGATAAGAATTATAGTGTTTTGCGCACATACATAAGCACATACATTGAACTATGCATATATTCGGCTCAGAAAACGATTTAAATAATAGTTTGAAGTTCTATAAATACACGGTAAGGTAAGGTAAAGTTCGTTGCTCTCGCAGTTTTGTTGATTTATGTTTCTGCAGTTATGTTTCACTTGGCGTCGTTCATGAAGCATTTGGTAAATCATTGCCTGACCCATTTTAACTCACTGCAGTTAACTGAGCTTAACTTTTTTCCTATTAATAATAGTTTCCAATCTGTAATGTTGTTATTGGGTTGATTCTTGTTACGCTTTTCTTCGTACTTTGTACTTTGTTCTAATAGTAAATTATATTAGAACTCTGATCAGAAGTTTAGAAAGTACCACCGCCCTCTAGCTTAAAAACAAAATAAAAATTAATTTGATTCCTCATTATAATTACAGAACACAGGTATTCGTTATCATCATAAAACATAATACAACAATGGCGGCAGATATAAAGTTTTATATGAGAAGGATGTTGTCATTTTAACGTAGGTCTCACTGTAGTAAAGGGAGTTATTTAAATTTGAATTGAGCATTAGGGCCGCACAGTGTACTAAATTCATTAATATCTTTAGAAAGAAAAAATAATCTTTCTCTGTACTCAATCCAGAAAATTTTCGGGATTGTTGCTGCCGGAAGTAAAGAAACAGTTTTCTATTGTATCCACTCCATGAATAAAAATTTTTGAATAGAGGAGGTATGTAGAACTGTGTAAGTGCAAAAGTGCTGTATTAGAACCAATCTTCCTTACTCGTGTATCACTTGCTTAACTGGACGTTCAGACAACATATTAACTTGTGGTTCAGGCAGCAGGCAGCATTTTCGTCCAACCACTCCTTGCTTCGCTTTTCTAATACTTGCTAATATTCTATGGCTAGCTCTCCACTATTCTAGCAGTTTTCTCACAAAAGTTCACAATTGACATTGACAAAACAAATTTTTACATTTAACCATCGTAATTGATATTTTCCAAATATAAATTGTTACCAAAAAGAGCGGAAAAATTTATACTTACATAAGTCAATTTTGAAAGCTTCCAGCCGTGTGAATATACAGAGAAAAACAAAACAAAAATTATTAACAGTTCCAGTGATCTATTGCCCATCTAATAACAAAAAAATATAATGGCAATTTCAAATTTGAATTAATCCGCGCAAGCTTGCTGATTTCGCCCACTGTGCGCTCTTGAGAAAATGCATACATACATATGTATGTACTCAAACTAAAAGTGCACACATGCACATAAATCATAAACTGGGCTCATTTATAAAAACATAATTATGTAACTCAATTTAACCGAGTGAGCAAATTTATTTTATGCTCCTATTGGCCCACATACTTTTTAATGGCGAAACTTGCATTAGAAAAGTTGACGGCTGTAATGGTGCATACCAAAGTCGGGTTTTTCCATATTTGACAATATTTGTTCTCACAGCTTGTCGGGTAGCTCTCAGTATTGAAACTGGAGTTTATCTGATAGTCATAGTCATATGATGATATCCTATTGTCATCTCTATTGCAAATGGAATTATACCCTAAACCAGGTATTTAAACTATTCTACGATGTTTTCAGAATTGAAAAGGAAAGGTCAGAGATCCTATAAGGAACATTTATAAATGCTCACCGAGACGATCTGAGTCGATTTAACCACGACGCTACATAAGTAAATCGATAGTCACAGCAAACGACGCCATATTTTTTCGTGCTCTTTCGTCATTTCTCTTCAGTAAGGTTTGCATTTCATTATGAAAAGATATATGTACGATCCAACAACGAGTCGAAATTATTAAAATTTACTACCGAAATTCGGAGTCAGTGGCCTCAACTCTAAGAGCGCTACGTCCAATTTATGATCGTCATAATCGTCCTGTCATATCAACAATTGAGCGTCTAGTGGAAAAGTTTTAATCCAAAGGCATAATACAAAGTGTTCCCCTGCCAGTGAGACAAAGAAATGTCCGTAGTATCGAGAATATTGCTGTTGCTGGCGCATCAATTGAGGAAAACCCATCATTGGGTCGTACTTCTTCCGTTACTGTGAATGGGAATCGCTCCCAATCTATCGGTTATCACTGTGTTATAGGTCCGAATTGGATGATATGCACTTGGGCAATACGTGGTTCCAAAAAGTCGGCGCCACAAGACACACAGCGAATGTCACAATCGCTTTATTGAAACCCAAGTTTGGTGAATGCGTTATCTCATGAAATGGCCCAAGTCAATTGATTGCCTCGGTTGTGCGATTTGACGCCGTTAGACTATTTCTGCTCTAATGAAAAAACCCGTTATATGCAAACTAGTAATTCAGTTTTTGAGAGAACAATCTGAAATTTGCAGCCGCATCTTTCAAATCAAAAAGCTGTTCGGAATGACTGCTATCGGAGCAATATAGCATACATATATCTGCCAAACAAACTGAACGATCGGAATAAAGTGCTAGTATTGAAGTCCTTTTCATTTGACGAGATATCTTCAAGTAATTTAACATGTGTTATTTGTCTAAAGCAATAACGTAATCTCTGAAGTTATTGTTTAGATCGGATCACTATACCATTTAAGCAGCTCACATAAATACTGAACGATTAGAATTAAGCGCATGGAAAACTTTTCCATTTGACGAGATATCTTCGTCAAATCTGACATGGGTTACTGTCTGAGGCATTGTTACTGAGAGAGTTTCGCTTCTGATGTTAGACCTAAACTTGGTGGTCTGTACTTATCGCGCAAGGCAACGGTAGCATTTCTGAAGAAATTGTTCATATCGAGCCAATATAGCATATAGCTGCCTGTATGAAATCTTTTGTACTTGTGTGGGGTGTTATAGTTTCGGTACAAGCAGTGTTTTTATTCATTGTTTCTCACCAACTGCATGTTCTTTGCGGGAGGCAGTTGTAAGGAAGGATATATTACTTAAATTTTCATATATGTACTTATGTAGACGTTAAGTACTGAAGCCTCAAACACTTGTTATGGAAGAGTGGAAATGCGTTGCTCACGCTGCTCAGAGGTTCAAGTTGAAATCTGGGCTGGCTCACTTAGTTTTTAGAAAAATAATTTAATTGTTGTTTACCTTGTATTAGGGGGATTAGGCTGACATATGGAGTAGACGCAAACAATAAAGTTGAAATGCGACATCTGACATCAGGAATGCGACAAACAGATGAAAAAAAATCAGGTAGATAAATAAAAAGTTTCACTTTAAATTACTGTTATGTATTTATTTAATTGAAAAGTATGTGAATCAATGTATTTATACAAGTTAAGGTATCATCTTTGAATATTCGATTTTGGTACCCACTTTCGTTTGCTGGGACTTAAATTAAAATTATAAAAGTTTACACCCTAGTGAGGGGTTGAAACCTCATAGAAAATAAATTCAATTTATACAAGTAAAAGGCATTCGAATTATTTAATTTTAATAATATTTATATTATTGCGAATTCTTTATAATTATTTCTATGGGTCAGGGCGGTCTTTAAGCTGTTGGCAATCGAAGTGGCGTTCAACTTTTCAGCCAGTGGTAAGAGTTTATTAATCGTTTGTTTTAACTCATTTCTGTGGTTTTCGTAATACTCAAATTGCCTTTTGGCTGCCATTTTTGCAATGAGTGATTTTTGCTTCTCATCTTTAGTACCACCATTGTTCCTATTCCTGGCAGTCTGTACTTTATCTATTTCTTCATTGTATTCCATTTCATCCGGTGTGGACGCGATGCCGCTTTTCTTCCCGAGGATTGCGTCCAAATCGTTATTAATCTTTGCCAAATCCTCGTCGACTCCCTTTTTATGCAAAAAAGGTTATTTTTAATTTGGTTTTAAAATAGAAATAACATCGGTACCCACCTGTGACCTGACATGCGAACACAGCAACGCAAGGAATATTGTGCAGACGCTTGCTTGCTTCGAAACCATTTTTTCACCTTAGAAGTTAGCGGAATTTTGCTCCAAACAGCTGTGTCGCGCTTTTATTTTATATAGAAGCGGCCGTCTCCGCTTAGCGCTAGTTTAGTATATACAATAGAATGCTTTGAGAATATATTGCACGTGCCATTACCAAGTGCATACTTTTAGCGATAAGCTCTGAGTTTTTGCACAGATACATATGTATGTATGCACATATATTGAGCAATAAAGATATCTGGCTCAGAAAAACAATTTAAATAATGGCTGGAAGTTTTGGAAATACAAAGTAAAATTAAGTTGCAGTTCTTTCTTCTCTGAGTCTTGTTGGTGTACGTTTGAGGGGTGAATAACTTGTTGTTGTCGGGGGCCCTAAATATTGTAACGGAAGTTTACCTGACAAGTCATATAATTAATAATTTTGTAGGGCTCCCAGTAAGACAATCGGCAAACAAGATTTTGGATAATTATTCGGATTCTTATATTTATAACAAAAAAATTATAGGGTTATGTTAGGTTAGTTTAATCTGGTAGGCCAGTAAGCCATGCATAGACTAGTTTTGGTCTTTTGCGATACCAAATGGAGTTCAGTTACTAGATAAGAGCAGTGAGGAGTAGTCATTATTTAGAATACCTGCGCTTGAGTTGAATTTTCACAGACTCTGTGGGCACCCCAAATGCTCACAGCATAGTCTTGCCAATGCGTGACAAGTGCACAAGAGATCCTCCATGGTTTTACTGGTACACTGCTCTAAACATTTCCTGCAGTCTTCTCGTTCTGTCAGCCCCGTCTGTCGTCACCAGACAGTGACCAGTTAGCATTCTCATCATGTTCCTATAGTCTCTTCTCTCAAGTTCCAATAGGAATTTGGTGTACTTCCGATATATTGTTTTGCACACAGGTGGCTCGTTCCATCAGGTTTTGCTTTTCTTCAAAATCGTCAAACATTTTCCACTGACGTCCTGCTTCTGAAGAAACCTTCTGGGCGATGTGCGACACGAGGTTACTGCCTTAATAGCTGCTTGGCTGTCTCCGTAGTGGACTATGGAATTACCTGCAGATGCACTAGAGGTCAGCTTCGCGACTTTCGCAATAGCAAAGATCTCAGCTGGAAATCTATTGCCGTGGTCCGGCAACTGGAAAGGTTAATTCTGAACAGTATAATCCCGCACCAACTCTGTCGTCCAAAAAATTTGGAACAATAAGCAAAGAGTTTCTTTTTTAAATAACTGTAATGTATTTATTTAATTGAAAAGTATGGTCAACAATACACTGACTAGTATGTACTGCAAACTATGCTTTCGCATGGCTGGAAGCCTTAGTGTCCCACTGAGGAATATTCTAAGTAACTGTATGATGATTTCTCATAAATAATTGAGCAATTCTTCCTTGCGCCTGTAATTTTCAATTTGCTATGCTTCACATTTACACACACACACATACATACGAACATGCGCATATGTGTTTGTTTGTGGGAAAGTGAATTTAGTGGCAAATAAATATTGTGTGTCTTGCGTTGGCTTTATGTTAGCGCTGCTGAATGATTTATGACGCTTACAAATTGCTTTAATTTTCCTTTTTTACACTCGGTTTGATGCCTTGCCGGTGCCTTCGTGCTGCCTCGGGTGTTGTGTTTGCATGCATTACTGTGCTCGCGTTCGTTATTGTTACATCATAACGATGTTGCATGCAACAGACTTGTGGCAACCATCATTGATGTGATTAAAAATTATTGCTGCCGCAACACAGGCATGCCGCATGTGTGCAGGTGTGCGTTTGTATGTGCCCGCCGTTGCCCCGGTGAGCGTGCATGTGGGCACGGCCGCCCACGCCATCGACATCATTGCGCTGCGGCGGCCATGAATAACTAAAAAACGTGCAGGCAACAAAGAGCCGGGCGTTGAAGCACAAAAGGACTGGACAGACAACAGATTGGTGCAAGTTGAACTGTTTTGTTGTTGGTTTTTATTTTTCATTTTTTATTTAATTTTTCCCCGTTATCCGATGTTGTTTCATAAATCAAATTTATTGTGTACGGCGCAGCGAGGAGTTGTGGGTGGTGAGCAGAATTTGCCTAGCAGGATGCCGAACACCGGCAGGAGCAGCAGGCTGCTCCTCATATATGCATTGAATGGTTGATGTTGTTGCAATTGGGTTGAAAAATGTACTAAATAAATTGTACTTCATTGCAGTTGGTCAACTCTGACAAAACAGCAAAACACACGCACACACACACGTGCATGCTGTTGCAGGAAAAATTATGGATTGATGTGTACTTTTCGTGCGCTCGAAAAGCCATCGCCAAAGAGTGCTTAGGCGATTTGTTTGACTGATTGCCCTTTGGAAAGAGTTTGGTTTTGCGAGAAACAAGAAAAAGAGAGGACGAATTGTGGCGACGTTTTCAATTGAGAGGAAATGTATTCAACTCATGGAATCGGATGGAAACATATTTTCAGATTCGTCAATGGAAAAATAATGAATCTAAACCATATAAACTGGTTTGTCGTTAAACATAATTGAGACATGAGTATCCTATCTCTTAACTAAATTTTGCCCAAATCGCTTCAGTAGTTTAAGAGTTTATCGCGAACAAACAACGTGACACGTAATGATGCCTCGCCCTCTATTAAGTTTAATGAAGATATCTTCTAAAATAGATTAAATCGAATGGGGTTACCACTCACTTGTCATATAACGGTACCATTAAAAATTATTAAAAGCGGGAGTACATTAAATTTTACCTCCAAGATTATCTGAGTGGTCTTTAATGGAGCCTGGAAGGCATCGACCACTTTTAGGTGAAAGCACAAATCTCGAGATGTGTTCGACCGATTTCAACCAAATTTGGTGTGTGATATTCCTTTGATTTTATTTTGTTATAGTGTGAAAATGGGCGAAATCGGACTACAGTCACCTTTTAGCCGAAAATTACCAAAAAAAAAGGCTTAGGAAGCGAATATTTTGAATTTTTACCGAAAATATTGATCAATATGTCAGATTTATAATTGAAATTCAAAGAGAATCCTTTCCTGATAGTAGTATATTTGTGTGCTGCAAATAGGGTGAATCGGATCAATACTTTTCTGAGCCCCCATATACCTCATATAAAGATTTTCGAACTTCCGGGTGACTTTACTCCAAACTTGTATGATTGGTGATGGCATGTGAGGAATACTATATGAACAAATATATTCATGTTACTAACAAACCTTTGCCGAATCTGTCGGTCAGCGTATGGGTAATAATTAAATGTATATTATATTAGGGTGGGTCAAAAAATTTATTGCTTTTTTTCGATTGATATTTTAGAAAATTGGTTGGTGGATACCTCTAAGAAAGACTCTCGAAGTATGAGCTCTTAATTATAACGAGAAGGTCATTCGTCTAACGGTTTTCCCTTTTTTCTTATTATATAGACCATTTCTGCCTAGAAAAATTGCTACCGAATTGGTTCGAGTAAGTACTACTTCGCCTCTGTTGTCTATCGTGATCATTCAAGGTACACTTTCAATTATTAAACTGTAATTCTAATTATTGCGAACTTATTTTAGAGTAATACGTGTTAGAGTAATAATCCCGCGTCCAGAATACGTTTGATCGTTTTTAGTTTTTCGAAAATTTTCTTATTTTTTATTTTTAATATGCAATTTTTGCATACTCATGCCGTTTGGTTCGTTTGCAGCAGTTTCAAAAGTTCACATTGCTTCCTTCCCTGCTTCCTTTTTAACTTGCTATCACTTACTAGTGTGTTCACTTTGGCCTAACGAATTTCCTTCACCTTTTAGCTCCTTAAAAAGTTTCGTACTCTAATTTTCCGCACATTTCATTGCGATTAGTTTGACACAAAATTATTTCGTATTAGAGAAGAGTTCCTGTTGAATGCTGCTTCCACGAGTTAAAGTTTTGATTTTCTGCAAATCAAAGGCAAATGTGTGTGTTGAGTTGTTGCGTCTTTAGAATTCGTAATCAAAATGTGTTGAGGGGTTGAGTATTCACTATTGAAACTTTTTTGGTTTACAGCTGCAGAATTCAAAAATATTTATGAGTGGTGCATTTGGTAAAGATCCTGAATGCAGAAGTAAATAAATTTATAGACAAGGGGCAAACCGCAGATTATATTCAGCTTAATGCGACCTTATATTGATATTAAGGGTATATTTTTGTATATCTAAGAAGTTTTTGCCAGTTTTGACAAAAGCGACACTCATACGCACTGTTGACTTCCCTATATATGAATGCCAACAGCCATAGACAGATAGATGAAAGAAAAAAGTTACTTTCCAGCACTTAATTGATGTACTTATGCATATGTGTGTCGCATCGACTCACTGAAAATTACAAATGGCATAAAAGAAACAACAGCTAACTCGTTTTGTTTTTTTCGCGCACACACACAAACGCATGCGCACGAACACACGTTAATATTTTTACACCAATTTAAATTTGCCTGGCGGCACTACTGTGGGGAGCTATTTGTTATAATTAATGAACTAGCGCTGCATACTGTGATATACGGGCACATAACGGTGTCACACGGTATATGTGTACGTGTGTGCGTGCTGCAGCTTTGCATCGGCGTAGGGACACTTATGTGCATATGCAAATAATACGGCATAAAGCGAGCATTTGCACATATTCCCGGTCATGCGACCGCTTGAACCGGCCGGGCTTTCAACTGTGTGCATTGCTTTGAGTTAAATGCGGCAATGTGCAACAGCGACATAAACAAAGCCGACGTGCACAGTTGCGCACATGCACAAGTCGAGCCACAAACGGTTGGTCTTTTTAAACTACTCCATAATGTTGGGAAATTATTAATGTTACCGCATTTGTTTGGATGGTTAAGTTCGACTTGAATTCTACTCGTAGCGATTGAGTTTGCATACACAGTTTGCTAACACGGCTGACAGGAGGCCATAGAGAATAAAAAAAATAAAAAAAAAATAAAAAAAATAAAAAAACTACTTGTGCGCTTTAATGTTATGCATGAAATGCTTATTTTCTCTAATATTGACCAACCGGCCATCGCTAAAAGAAAGCTTTGCTGAACCGTATTTTTTTAAAAGGCTTCGAAAATGTGTGTTGAAACGCATTTCTGTAAAGTTTTACAAAATCGTGCTTTGAGTAATCACGTTCCTCTCCCGAATTGCGTGAAAGCGTTTAGAGTTTTTTTTTATTATTCAGCAAAAATGTCTAAGAACGGACAGGCTTCATGCTGTCAAAGGAAATATGATTTTTGATGAGTGTTCGAATGTTTGAAAGCGAGTACAAATGGGAATACATAATCGGAAGTTCATTTGATATCTGAAAGACATAAAGTGTAAATGCCAGCGGTAAAGGAATGCTGCTTAAGCGGTACTCCGATATTTATCAGTGCATTGATGGCAGAAGGATGGTACACAAAATACAGTAAGCCCCATTCAGGTCAAAATTTTTTCTTACCAACAAATTTAAAATGACTCTTAGATCTTTTGTTGTAAATTCTTTAACTCCAAATTAATAAATAAATAGATAGATTTAAAAAAGTTCGAATACAATATTTTCTGCTTTACAAAAAATAAGTAATAATCAAATATAGAAATATAGTAAGAGGTCATGCACTACTATAAGCAAAAATTAGTAAGACTTTGTTCATAATTTTAAAAATCTTAATTTATTCTGCAAAATCTTTCTCGTACCATCAAAGTAATTCCCCTTGGCCCTAATACACTAGCGTCAATTTTTTTTCAATCCTCGAAACAGTTGTAAAAATCAATTTCCGGTCTTTAATGCGCGTAGCGATTCACGTTTAATGCCTTCAATTGACTCAAAACGGTCCCCTCCGACGCGGAAGTTTGAGCTAGATGAATAACCAGAAGTCACACGAAACTAAATCAGGTGAATACCGGCGTTGTGGTACGATATCGGTTGAATATTTGGCGAAAACTCACGAAATTATTAATGCAGTGTGCGACGGTGCATTATTATGGTGCAAAAACCAAGAGTTGCCGGCTCATAATTCTAGCATTTTTTAACGAATAGCTTCGCGAAAGCGACGCATATAACTCAAATAGTATTTCTTGTTGACAGCTTGGTCGGTAGGAAAGAATTCGGAGTCTACTACACCGCGATTATCGAATAAAATTGAAAACATAATTTTGATTTTTGAACGAGTTTGACGTGTTTTTTTCGGCTTCGGATCACCTGTGCCACGATATTCGGCCGATTGATCATCTGTTGCCGGGTCGTAAGTATAGATCCAAAACTCAGCTCCAGTAATAATATGGTAGTCGGAAAGCATTGCTTCACATACCTTAACACTACGCTGTTTTCCGATATTCTAGTGAAACTCCTTTATTTTATTGAAAAATACAAAAAAAAAATCGATGGCCTTTTTCTTCTGAACATTTCGGCATGAGAAATTTGATTCTGTACACAAAATTTAATGGAACTTCTATGTTGAATAATTTCACTGATCGTAGACAAGCGCATACTAAACAATAATTATTATTTTGATGGGACATTTAGCACAGATGTCACTGATAGTCATACCAATCTAGAAAAATGTTTCGGCAAATGAGTTTTTGCGCGGAATTTAAATTAACAAGTCTTACTATATTTTGCCTACAGTATATATCACAAGAGAAGTATGATTTAGGAGCAGTTTGAATTAAGAATAAATTCGGAAAGTAATAGGACTGATTTTCTTCTGCCGCGACTGTACTTCGGGGCCTGGGCGCACCGACTAGATTCGGTAAAGGGCGTTCCTGACTAACGACCGAGCGGCTGGTCAATTGTTTCCGAGCACCTGGAGAGTCAGGACAAACATTTTCGCGCGACGTGCTTTTGTGAGTGGTGCAAACCATACAATTCGGGCACCTTATGATCTGATTATTTTTTGATGAGATGTGTTTAATTTAAAGAAATATGAATAATTTTAAGAAAAATGTAAATTCTAAAGCCACCTATCGGATAGGCTTCTGGTTCGAATATTTTAGCTTATTTCTTAAATAAGTGAAGTACTGCAATTGTTCCGGCGAGTGGCGATTGGCAAGCTTAATTCACTTTCTCCGAACTTAGCAACATATTTCCGCGCATTGCTTCACACTCAGTTCAGCTGGCAGCAATATAATGGTAAGAAAGCAGACATTACTGTCCTGTGCCCAGATCATCAACACTTGTAATATGGGAATATGTGGAAAGAGAAAATGTTAAACATTTTTGCTGTCTAAATTTCAGCTTTGCAGCATTCAGCGGAACAGTAACAATGCAGTTTTCAAATGACCTATAACTCCGTTCTTTTTATCGCTCTTTATAACTTCACACAATTAAGAACAGCGAAAGAATCATATTAAGTTTCTTTTGAGTTCAGCTCGTTCAATTTACAATTTTGTGCCTCACTTACTACTGAACAGTTACTTGTATTCCGTTATTTGTAAAATATTACTTCGCTTGTTAACTTCTCCAACAAGCACAATTATGTTTATGTAAGTACGCATGAAAATACTAAGAATTCTTAAGCAAATTTCAGTTTGCCGTTTGACTCATATTTACATGCATATTTTGCTAATCTTCTTTGCTTTCTCTGTCACCCGTCCGGAAGTGTTTCTATGCAGCTAATCTGTTGCTGCCCGTTGCTGCCTGTTGCTGGGGCAAATGTGGTCTTCGAAGCGGCTTACACTCATATCTCAATTGCTTACTGTTTGTACACTTTTATGCTTAGCAACTCAAGTCTAGTGTGAAGTCTGAGTGTTCGCTGCAGCTCATCACAGAAAGTCAACAACTTTGTTTACACTCTGCTTGATATTGTTGTTATTATTGTATGGTGTAGCACCTTTGCTAATTTCGAAATAATTACTCTTTGCTGAAGCGTCTGTAGGCCGTTTTACTTGGCGTAAATGAAAATAGTGGAACAATTTTAAATTAGTTTAAAGCCTGCTCTTTTATTGCAAATAACTCTGGTAGAAATGAGTTTGAGCTTTTTAGGAAGATGTACCATAAAAAATATTTATTAGCTGTCGTAACTCCAAAGAGCTTTGATTACAATACCCAATGCCTTGAATTTGTCTTTGACCACTGATAACTAAAAAATTGTTTTTCGCACACAAATCGCGGACTAAAGTTAATATTATAATGTATGTATTACTAAATAAGTTTATAATGTTTTCAGATAATCACATAACCGATAATTGCCTGCACTAAAGTTACACGATGTTGTGTCGTTATGAAGTACTGTTCGGTTCGATACATTTACTCTTCTACCTTTTGCCACCTTTTTTGTTGGATTACAAATTTTATTTACTAATTCATTACTTGAAAAAGAACTAATTCAACAACTGTGTCCGTTCTCTTATGAGCAAGGCTGACATGGCTATTTTGATGTCGAATCACATGAACAAGACTCGTTACACTCGTCGGGACAAGAAAAATCCACAGTTTCGGATGCTGCACTTCCTGAACAAGGCTCGCTAGTTCCATCTGAACACGAATAACTTTCTGTTTCCGAACAATAAGGGTCCCAGTTGTCTTTGCAGTCGTTTTCTGACTCATTTGTGGAAGAAAAGCCTGGAACTAGATTAATTAAGTAGTCCGGTATACCACCTAGATGAAAGTAGTTTGTAAATCCTGCAACATAGTCCTTAATAGAATGTAAACCATAGTGGCCATTTCCTTGCTCTTTCTGATACTCATTTGCACATTCACACTCTCCATAGTGGTCGGCAGTACCATGGTCAGCGTCATGGCCTTTAAGGAAGTAACTAACAAAAGCATGTAATAAGCTCTTTGCCGTCCCCGTAATCAATCCGGCTCCAAATTCACACAATCCACTCGAACAGACATCCTTTATGGGTTCTATGAGGTATGAACTGGTCCAATCCGATATATGGGCGGTTTGATAGTCGTAATACATTTGATAATCCGCTTGCATATAGTCCCAGGAAGGCATAAAGAGTGAGAAACAGGTCAGCACTGGCCTAAATGATAATATCCAAGAACTTGCTAGCAACGTGAAAAGCTTCATTTCGTTAGCTTGTTATTCAACTGGTCAGCGGTGTAAAACTATGCGCCGTAACTAGCGCTTAGTCTCTTTTATATGGATATATAAGAAATATGTCTTAATTAGTGTGAATAATTGCTAGATCCACTAATCTCTAAATGAGGCGCAGTAAAATCAAGTAAACTACATATATGTACATATAAACAGCTTTAACATGTCACAGCCCGTTACTAATGATAATATCACATACTTGTAGAAACAAGTTTTCAAAGGTTGCCGCCTTCCGAAAATCAAACAGGTTAAAAATCCCAATTGGTCAGTGAAAGTGGTCCCAATTGGAAAGAAAGTTAGACTCAACTTTTTAGTGACAGAAATCGCCTAAATAAGTATTTAACATCACTCCTTTATGGCGCCCTCATCGCAAGATAAATAAACTATCACGTAGCACTACAAGGTTTGTCCGGAAAGTAATAGGACTGATTTTCTTCTGCTGCGACTGTACTTTGGAGCGTGTGCGCACCACCTGTATTCGGTAGAGGGCGTCCCCAGCTAATGAAAGAGCGGCTGGTGAGTTGTGTTCGAGCACCTGGAGAGTCAGGACAAACATCTTCGCGCGACGTCTTTCTGTGCGTGATTAAATTCTATGAAACTCGGTAAACCTTCGACAGACACGTTTGATATGATCAAGCAGTCTTACCTAGACGTTGCTTTAGCAAGAAGTGATGTATTTTGATGGTACCAGGCCTCTTTGGAAAGCCAGAAAGAGGTGAAAACGATGCTCATTGTCTTTTTTGACATGAAAGGCATCGTCCACTATGAATTTGTTCCTCTTGGACAAACCGTCAACGCCAAGTTTTACGTCGAAGTCCTCAAGAGACTCAAACGAAGGGTTAATCGGGTCCGACAAAATATCGCAGCCGATTGAAAGTTGCACCACGACAACGCCCCAGCTCACTAACACTAACTGAACAGCTACCTAACTAAGGTCGGCATGCCAACGCAAAATTATAGAGATGGTTTGATGATCATAAATGAAATATACGTATATGTGTATACTTTACTTAATTTCAGAAACGAAGACGTAGAAATACTTATACAGAGCAGTTGTGGCTATTGATTTCAATATTGGCTCTAGAAACACGGGTTTGTATCTTTGCTTCGATAAGCCCTTTTGGTAGACTCTGAAGTTCGAATATCTTCAAGCGAGAGCTGCCATATCTGAGTATCTTAAAAACGGTCGGTGTCTTCTCAATATCGAGAGTCCTCTAACACCACACGGTTATTAGAGTTCTAATGGGTTTGGAGTTCAGGCTCGCGGACAGTTCGCTTAAGTTTAATCAAGGAGAGGAAATTTGACCTTTTATTAGTAGCATTAATTTTCATTATTATACGTCTTGCTTGGAAGCGGAATCATTAAAAATTTCAAAGACAGTGAAGACAGTGAGCTTGCTAAAGAGCCCATATTTATCAACTCGAAACCAGGGTGGTACTGCGCTCTTTTTTATTTTATATTATAAGTGAGAGATATGGGTTCACGAAATACCACAGCCCCACTGTATACTATATATACAAACGTTCGTTTAAGTACGGGTTTTATGAGAAAAACTGCATTGCGTGTGAAAAAATTTGCAAAGTCATGTAGAAGGAAACCGTTTGCCCTTCATGAAGAGCCTTTCAATTATCCAGTTTCTCACGCACATCAATGAAAGCTCGAGTAAGTATTTGTTTACTAGAAAATCATTGACAAACAACTCCTTTATACGAGTATGCTAAATATTACAGTTATAATTGCTCAAAACAAACTATCGGCATGAGCGTAGTCAGACAACAAGATTTATTTCACGGTACGTGCGTCGCAACAGTTAAACCTATAGATTTTAACAAGAGTATTCTTAACTCGCCTTGAAATTACATTTTAAAAATGCACTAAGTGAGGTTTAAGATGGATTTTCTTCGTAATATTTGATGTGTGACCGGATAAATCCGTCAGATTTTAATCTCTCACAAACGTTTTCTGCATTCTCAATTTCTTTCTTGTAAGAACCTTAAAGAAATGTATGTATAACAAGTGTTAATGTTCCATCAAAAGCTCTCTGCGAGAAAAAAATTTCGAAAATAATTTTCTGACATGACTGAGGTTTATAATCTAAGGTAAGCTCATCCAGCAAAATTTCCTGCCACTCACTGTAAAATTTCAAACGTCCAATTAACGCATTCTGTAATTATTTATCTACACGCCACTGGCATGCCATATATAAGGCCATTAGTTGCAAAAATGTGAGCAGAATCTGTTTTTATTTCAATGGAATAGTCGCGCCCTCTCATAAATATTCAATGCATTGCATTAAATAAAATATTTGGAATAGGCTTAAATATAGTAAAATATATAAAGTAAAGTGTAAAGATTTTAAGTTTCATGTTCATATTATCTTTTTGAATCACAAAAGAAATTTTGAAAACGATTTCATAAAAGGTTACATATATAAAAGATAAACATATATCTTATCGTATCATCGCAGGCAGCTAGCGGGCACCAGGAATATGCGCAAACTTACCGATTTGTTGTATGGACGTGGCGTTACAAAGTTCGAGACCAATGAATCGTTCCAGCTTTTAATTCAATGTTGGTCACTGATTGGAGTTAAGTCGTTAAAACCGTATCGATTCGGTCGTTTACTGCATATGTGCTTTTGTTGGTTTTTATTACTCCTCTGTCCGTTAACTTTCTTCATGGGTTACGTGCATACTTTGACAACCGAGCCTATAACAATCCAACTTAGCCTTTTGCAAACAGCAGCCAATGTCATAGGCGTGCCACTCAAGACCATTTCCGTTGCAATATTGAGGACGCATTTGCGAAAAGTGGAACCGATCTTTGATAATTTGGACGAACGCTACCAGAGCGTCGCGGGTCGTGAGCAGATAAAAGATTGTGTTATGACCAGCTCACGTATATTCGCCAGCGTAGGGTTTATGTTTCATTTTTATGGCAGCACCACATATCTCCAAGCGCTACTCACAAATAGTTATCCTCTGAGCACATGGTTGCCTTTCATTGATTCTATCTCTCAGCCAACCATAAGATATTGGACGCATTACATCTTCGAGGTTTTTCACATAGTTTTCATACTCACCGTGCAAACTGCAATGGATTTGTTCCCGGCAGTTTATATTCGAACTTTACGCACACATTTCAATCTATTGACGGAACGCGTTAGTCATTTGGGTGAGAATCCAGAGTTTACTGATGAAGACAACTTTGACGAATTGGTGGATTGCATTGTTACACATCAGGAATTGTTGGAGTAAGCCCAACTCAAATGGATTTTTGAATAAGTAAAACAAGTTTCTAATTACCCCTTTTCAGGGCGAAAAATATTGTTTCATCCGTCTGCTCGATAACACTATTTGTTCAATTCGTTATTGCTGCTATAGCTCTCTGCATTACGTTGCTAAACTTTTTCGTATTTGCCGATACGGTTCAACGGGTGGTCACTTTACTATATTATTTTGGCGTTATAATGCAGATCACGCCCACATGCTATCAAGCATCGATGATGGAAGTTGACAGTGCCAAGTTGCCTGACGCCATTTTCCATTGCAATTGGTTGGCCATGAACAAGCGTTCCCGCAAGCTTATCATCTACTTCATACATCGAGCTCAGGAGGACATTACCTTTGTTGCACTCAAACTCTTCAACATCAATTTGACAACTAACCTTTCGGTGAGTAAAGCTTTGAAAAGATCATCGCATTTTGAGTCTTCTAACTCTTTGCAGATTATCAAATTTGGTTTTTCATTGTACACATTTATGAACAGCATGGACTTTGGGCAGAATTTGAAGGAGTTATTGGAATAAATAGGCGACTTTCGAAGTTTACTTGTAACCCAGATTACATTGCTGGTGTCAGGCATTGGCTATTAATATTACATGCGATATTGCAGATGTGGATATTTTTGTAAAATATCACCTTAGTCTATATTTGAATAATTCTTTAGGTACGCTTCAAAACATTTTTATATTTTAAGGTTACATATCTCATTTTATGTATTCTAATTATGGGTCGCTCTTGAGATCCTATTATATTAAGCGTTAAATATGTCTGCTATTTAATAAGAATGGACCTCATATATTTATTTCCGATATTTCAAGTTCCTGTGAAATTATATAAAAATTATATATTAACTTTCTTTCTATTTAGTGATTTATTTCTTTCTATTGATAATTTAATTTCGTAATTTTGTTTTGTTTTTTGCTTCTGTTTCATTGTTTTCTATACTGTGTATTGGAATAGTTGTTCTTGATATTTTATGTCGAATATTAATTAGAATATACGAGTATACATATGTGTAATATATAAACAATTAACTAGCCAATATCATTTATTACTCATTCTAATTTGTCGATGGGTGCATTATTCCATATTTATACAATGCATTAGATGTATTCGATTTGCCACTTCTCTGCTCATTGCTGCTCTCTTGTCAATAAAATTACTTGCAAATGTAACATTAAAGTTATCAAGTCGAACTCGGACAAGAGAGAGATACTTTATTAAACTTCTATAGCCGCTATCTTCAGTGCGACGAGTGTTTGTTTTCATATTTTAGATCGCTTTTACTGTTGTCTATATTTTAAATGACAACTGAAAATACAATTTTCTGTTTTTCTTGTTTTAAACTAGAGAAAAATATTTTTCCACAAAGAAAGAATCATAACACTAATGGGTATGCTTCTGAAGATATTTTAGAACAGGGTTGCACCAGAAATGCTGAACATTAGCTCTCCAACGCTTGGCACCTTCTTTCTTCTTATTCTATTATAGTTGATCGTTTCGACTTGAAGTTTTTTGTTTCAATTAAATTGTTTAAATTTAGTTGGTTTGTTGGTTATTAGTTTTACTACTTAATGGAAATGTTCTTTTATTCTTACACTAAACTAAACTAGCTAACTAAAAGGTGACAAAGAGTTCGTAGATGAGCGTAATTGGACCACTGCCACGCCCAAAAAACGTCAACAAATCACAACACTATAACTGGGGCACTGTGGTATGAAAATTTTTAAAAATGATCGTGGCCCCTTAAAAGTTTGTAGACAATTTTTCCTAAACCACTTAGCCTTTATCATTTAAAATTGCATAGAACAAATCATTTCGACACTTGTAACGATCATACTTCCCTTAGTTCCCACATACCTTATACAAAGATTATCGTACCTCCGGGTGATTTTATACCGCACACAGCAGCCAATATATGAGTTACGAGTATCTTAAAAAAATTGAGAAATCGTGTTTTTCAAATAACGGTCATCTTTGTGTTTAAAGAGAACAAAATCGGGTGACTTACCATAATCATCATAATCAGAGAAGTCCTCACAACTGATTTGTAAGGAAAATGTGTGAGGTTTGTTGTGAGGTTTATTTTGTGAGTTGTGCTTTTAAACATCACAAAATTGTAAGGAAATCGTGAGCATATGAGCTTTTGAATTTACGCTAGCATAAGGTAAACTTTACAAAATTGGAAAAGCTTACAATATTGAGAGTTGTGATTTGTGTAAGGTCATGAGAATAGGGCTGTAATGTACTAGAAAGTATTTTCCTGGCTTTAATCGAATTCGTCATGTAATACTCACATCTCACACAAGTACATAAACTCATAACTATTTGACTTATTGGCACTACCCACTGAGAGCAGACATAAAAAATAGTAGATGACTTGTAGGTCGCCTCTTTTCGATATATTTCTATTAGTTTCATTAACTTATGATATTACTGATTGCATATTTATAGACTTTTGAACGAAATACATACACAGCAATAAATAAGTACCATACTCTGCTGAAAACTAAGCTACAATTATTTATTCTGATGTTCCTTCCGAGCAAAATCAATTTCGCTCATGAGTGATTTCGAGTAAGCCTGTGGAAAACTATTTCACGGCCGAAACTTTACATAAAAGGTACTGTAACTGTTCTTCTAAGTTCAATACCGTGGGTAGGATCAATTAATAAGTTGATGGAAGACACATTGAGCGTCAATGGAAGAATAAAAGGAGACCTTATATTTAAGATAATACTAACTGTAAACAGATAAAATTAAGATATAATAAAAGTTAATTATTCTTGTATATACTGGTTTTCATCATGACACCCTTATGCGTTTAGACGAGTAAAATACTTGTAGATATAGCCCCTAAAAAAAAAAGCTGTGACTGAGCTCTGATCTGACTTAACAAGGAAACACCTTCCGATTTTTTAAGTATGGGTTTTTGTGAGAAAAAATTCTTTGCGTGTGATAAAATTTGCAAAGTCATGAGAATGAACTTGTTGCCCCTCATGAAGAACTTTTCAGTTGTCCAGTTTCCCATGCACATCACAGAATGCTTCAGTAACTACTTCCATACTATAAACCATTACAAACAACTCGTTTATACCCTACGTTTTACAGTTATAGTGACTCAAAAAATCTCACTATAAGATTTACGTTCAAAAACTTTTAGAATATCTGAAAAGACGAATAGGTCATCTCAATAAGGAGTTATTTCTTCAGTTGAAAGTCTTCCAAGAACGTAGTATTCGTTTTAGTCTATAAACTTAATATTAAACAAAGGGTTGTCATCTTTAAATCTTATAGTTTGTCTTCTATCCCAGTAAATCTACACCCGTTTATGAAACAGTTAATTTCTGAATATTTCACAGACAGTTAGTACCGTTAAACTTATTAACTAGAACAAGCCTTTTCCTAATTTTAGTTTTCGAATGGAAAAAATATAATTAAGCGAAGTTGTCGTCCAATTATCGCAACCTATAATTATTACTCAGTTTCAATATGGCTTATTCACCAATACTTATGCGAAAAGATCAGGTGATGCACACGTCTCGAACATTTATAAAGCCATTACTTGCGAAAATTGTGAACAGAATCTGGTTTTACTTCAACTGAGTAGTTTTAAGAGCGATTTTACAAGAGGATATCTATACATTTACATATATATATCTTACTATCATTGCAGAGAGCCAGAGGACACTAGGAATATGCGCAAACTTACCGATTTATTATATGGGCGTGGCGCTACGAAGTTCGAGACCAATGAATCGTTCCAGCTGTTATTTCAATGTTGGTCTCTGGTTGGTATTAAGCCGTTAAAATTGTACAGATTGCGAGGCATGCTGCACATGTGCTTCTGCTGGGCTTTACTGCTCCTGTGTCCGTTTACCTTCTTCATGGGTTACCTGCATACATTGGAAACTGAACCTATAACTGTTCAACTAAACATTTTGCAAGCAATATGCAATATTATTGGACTGCCACTCAAGGCGATTGCCATTACTTTGCTCGTTTGGATGCACGCTACCAGAGCGTCGCGAGTCGCGAGCAGATAAAAAATTGTGTTGTCGTTAGCACACGTCTGCTCGCCAGCGTAGGGTTTATGTTTCATTTTTACGGCAGCACCGCATATCTTCAAGCTCTTCTCACAAGAGGTTATCCTATGGGCGAATGGTTGCCGTTCATTGATTATATTCCTCGGCTAACCATAAGATATTGGGCGCATTTCATCTTCGAAGTTTTTCACGTGACTTTCCTATTGACGGTGCAAGCCTCAATGGATGCGTTTCCGGCAGTTTATATACGAAGTTTACGCACACACCTAAAACTGTTGACGGAACGCGTCAGTCATTTGGGCGAGAATCCAGAGTTTACTGATGAACAGAACTATGAAGAATTAGTGGATTGTATTGTTACGCATCAGGAATTGTTGGAGTAAGATCAACTGACATGGCTTTTTTGCATAATGAAAACAAGATTTTAATTATGTTTCTTTCTTGCATTTTTAAGGGCGAAAAATATCCTTGGGTCCGTCTGCTCGCTAACACTATTTGTTCAGTTTGTTGTTGTTGCCGCAGCTCTCTGTGTTTCTATGCTAAATTGTTTCGTGTTTGCCGATCGCCAACAACAGGTGGTGACGGCAATCTATTATTTCGGCGTTATAATGCAGATCATGCCTACTTGCTATCAAGCATCAATGATAGAAGCTGACAGCGCCAAGTTGCCTGATGCCATTTTCCATAGTAATTGGTTGGCCATGGACAAGCGTTCCCGCAAGCTCATCGTCTACTTCATACATCGTGCTCAGAAGAACATTACCTTTGTTGCACTCAAATTCTTCAACATCAATCTGACAACTAACCTGTCGGTGAGTAAAGCTTTGCAAAAACTTCAGATTGTGTGTTTACCATATCTTTGTAGATTGTCAAATTTGCGTTTTTATTATACACATGGATGAGCAACATGGGCTTTGGGGACAATTTTAAGGATTTATTGGAGTAAACAGGCGTGTTGTCAGCAAACTAGCGATAACCGACAACGCCAAGTTGTGCTGGGGCTTGGATGATGTTGATATTTGATAAAAGTCGGAATTGGCTTACTGGTATTATCCACTCATATTAGACATTGGAAATAGCGTTTGTCTGGGACCGATGCCCTATTTAATTTATTTATAATAATTTATTGAACTTATAATAACACTGATTGAATATTTATGGCATTCTAAGTAGAACAAAATACACACATTTGCAACAAAAAGTTTCGGTTTTATAATACTAATATATATACATATGTGTCCAAAAAATAAGGTTACATTTGAATTTAAACTGCGCGCGTCGAAGGATTTGGAGAATTATTTCTTTTTTAGCTTGGTAGTACTGTCAGTCACATTTATGTCAAATTTCATGTCAAAATATTCATTAGTGTTTGAGATACGTGTCGTTTTGTGAGCTGCTAAAAGTGAGTTTTTCGTTTTTTGCGATGGCGAAATAAGTTGAGCAAAGAATTTACGGAATCAATTTTCTGCTGCGGAGACGTTGAGCATGGTGCAGAAAGCCTTTGGTGATGAGGTTATGTCTAAAAAAATGTTTACAAGTGGTATAGTGAGTTCCAAGCCGGCCGTGAAGGTGTCGAAGACGAAGAGCGTCCAGGGCAACCATCAACCTCAACCGACGAAGCGCACGTTCAACAAATCAAAGATTTGGTGTTGAAAACCCGTCGATTAACAATTATAGACCTTGCTGATGAAGTTGGCATATAGAAAGGCTCAGTCAATACCATTTTGAAGGATTTTTTGGGCCTCAAGCGCGTCAAATCTCGACTGGTACCGAGAACATTGAATGGAAAAAAGGCGTCGCGTTGAAGTGTGTGAAAGGATGCTCTCCAACTACCAGGGTGTCATGAAACGCATTATAACTGGCGATGAGACTTGGATCTATGCTTACGGTCCCAAAACAACCGATCAATCGAGCGAATATCGTGTCAAAAGAGAGCCGAGATCAAAAAAATCGCGCCAAAGTTGCTCAAAAATCAAGGTCATGTTGACTGTTTTCTTCGATTATAGTGGTGTTGTGTATTATGAATTCCTTCCAACCGGTCAAGCAGTCAACAAGGAATATTATTTGAACGTTATGCGTCGTTTGCGTAACGCTATCCGCCTAAAAAGGCCGGAATTGTGGAAAGACAATTCTTGGTTTTTACACCACGATAATGCACCATCCCATACCGCCCTCGTAATTCGGGATCATTTCGCCAAAAACTCAACCCATATCGCTCCGCAACCACCGTATTTACCTGATCTGGTGCCGTGCGACTTCTGGCTGTTCACCAAGCTCAAAAGCAGTTTCCTAAAAATTTCATAGTCCAAGTAACTTCCAGAGCACTTATATCTGTGATGCGCTGTCCTTTTCAATTTAATCTTGTGAATTAGAAGTCTATTAAACCAATAAGGATAATTGTAATCCTCTCTTACCGAGTGCGGCACATAGTTATTAATCCCTTCAGAAATCATTCCGTAAAAGTGTTCTACCATACTATCAATATCCTTCAATTCGTACATAGGAATCCAGTTTGTTTGAAGAAAAAAATTATTTAGAGCACCGTAGTCGGCTTTTTTGAGGTCCAAGTATTCTACCGTTTTCTGTCTGATAGTCTCATGTAGCGTAACTTCAATTCCAATAGTGGGATGGTACTTGTCCTCTGGAACCATAGGGGCCATTCTCTTAGCAAAAAAATTACAATTAGTAAAGCATAAATCCAGAAATTTACCGACAGAATTACAGATCTTATTAATTTGAGTCAAACCCAGTAGAGAATACTCCTCTATCACCAAACCCGCCTGCTCAGATTCTCCAATAAATTCTTCTTCTGATCCATTTATTGTCCGGAAGGTTGTAGTCACCAAGAAGCAGGATTTTACAACCAGGATATCTTCACTATATTTACCGTGACCTGTATGTGTTTAGCATACACATTGCAGTCTCCATTCGGTGGAATGTAAACACATCCTACAATCAAATCATCATTCTTAAGTTTAATCTCAACAAATAACTGCTCAATGCCCTGGTGAACAACATTAATTAAACCAGCCTGAAATATTCGCTTCACTGCTATAAACACTCCTCCTCCACGCCGTTTCGCAATGTCCTCACGGTCTTTCCTAAATAACTGATACGTATTGTTTATAACCTCCCCGTCTTTTATACAACACACACAACCTCCGGATCACTAGACGCAGATATTGTATAAAACTGACTCAGCTTGGTGCGTAAACCCCTGACATTCTGATAAACAATGTTGATATTTGTTATTGCTCCTCCGATATTAGATTCTTGGCCGAAAATTTACATTTTTGTCAATAAACGGCTCCCCAAATTTGTACCTAATGACCAGATTTTTTTCTCCTTTCTCTTCTCTCACTTTCTTTATCTTTTCTCTCTGGGCTAATGTCAAATCCTGTTTGAGCTTGACCGACTCAGCTTTAAGTTTCGTTGTCAATATCTTTCTAGCACATTCTTTAGACGGAAGTGCGATTTTCACTGGACGAATCTTGTCCTTTGCTGCTTTACCAATTCTATTGATTTTGATATCATCCATCTCAATACCACAATCATCCGGTAGCAGTTGAATGAATTTTGTTTTATCATCCAACTGTCTCTCCGCACCAGTTTTCTTGTCTGATTCTTTAAAGTTGTACCCAATGATGCAGGATTCCTTACTTTTCCGTTCCTTAGCTTCTCTGAATTCTCCTTGCATGTCTATTTCAAAACCTTTTTTTTCTAGCGTAGAGACACGTTTACCCAGGTCGTTCAGAGTCTTTGCCTTATTTTCATATATATTTTTATCCATTTCTCTAGCCTTTTTTAGTTCAGTAATTTCCTCCTCCATAACAGTGACACTTGTCTTTAATTCTCTAATTTCCAAACCCAAAGGTTCCACATGTTTTGCAAACTTTTGATCCAATAATTTATCTAAGCGTTCTAATATTTTATTCATGCCTGGAGCATCACTATAACCCTCACCGGCCACGCTTTCCGACTCCGGGACAACGAAGCTAACCTCCAATTCGCATCTGCCACAGTTCCATGTATTTACATTCGCATTTTTAAACTTCTGGTAAAAAAATTCAAACTCATTTTTATCCAGACCACTGCAGCTCATATATGATACCACTTTTTACAATTAATACAGCTTACAGCTTGCCAAATTATAATCTCATGTAATATGACTAACTGAATAACTATTATACCGTCTGTAGAATTAAGACATTTTCTATAGATCTTATCGTATCATCGCAGGCAGCTAGCGGGCACCAGGAATATGCGCACACTTACCGATTTGTTATATAATATGTGCGTAGCGCTACGAAGTTCGAGACCAATGAATCGTTCCAGCTTTTAATTCAATGTTGGTCACTAATTGGAGTTAAGTCGTTAAAACCGTATCGATTCGGTCGTTTACTGCATATGTGCTTTTGTTGGTTTTTACTACTCCTCTGTCCGTTAACTTTCTTCATGGGTTACTTGCACACTTTGACAACCGAGCCTATAACAATCCAACTTAGCCTTTTGCAAACAGCAGCCAATGTCATAGGCGTGCCACTCAAGACCATTTCCGTTGCAATATTGAGGACGCATTTGCGAAAAGTGGAACCGATCTTTGATCGTTTGGACGAACGCTACCAGAGCGGCGCAAGTCGTGAGCAGATAAAAAATTGTGTTATGATCAGCTCACGTATTTTCACCAGCGTGGGGTTTATCTTTCATTTTTATGGCAGCACCGCATATCTCCAAGCGCTACTCACAAATAGTTATCCTCTGAGCACATGGTTGCCATTCATTGATTCTATCTTTCAGCCAACCATAAGATATTGGACGCATTACATCTTCGAAGTTTTTCACATAGTTTTCATACTCACCGTGCAAACGGCAATGGATTTGTTCCCGGCAATTTATATTCGAACTTTACGCACACATTTCAATCTGTTGACGGAACGCGTTAGTCATTTAGGTGAGAGTCCAGAGTTTACTGATGAAGACAACTTTGACGAATTGGTGGATTGCATTGTTACGCATCAGGAATTGTTGGAGTAAGCCCAACTCAAATGGATTTTTGAATAAGTAAAATAAATTTCTAAATACCCTTTTTCAGGGCGAAAAATATTGTTTCATCCGTCTGCTCGATAACACTATTTGTTCAATTCGTTATTGCTGCTATAGCTCTCTGCATTACGTTGCTAAACTTTTTCGTATTTGCCGATACGGTTCAACGGGTGGTCACTTTACTATATTATTTTGGCGTTATAATGCAGATCACGCCCACATGCTATCAAGCATCGATGATGGAAGTTGACAGTGCCAAGTTGCCTGACGCCATTTTCCATTGCAATTGGTTGGCAATGGACAAGCGTTCCCGCAAGCTAATCATCTACTTCATACATCGAGCTCAGGAGGACATTACCTTTGTTGCACTCAAACTCTTCAACATCAATCTGACAACTAACCTTTCGGTGAGTAAAGCTTTGAAAAGAGCATCGCATTTTGAGTCTTCTAATTCTTTGCAGATTGTGAAAATTGGTTTTTCATTGTACACATTTATGAACAGCATGGACTTTGGGCAGAATTTGAAGGAGTTATTGGAATGAATAGGCGACTTTCGATGTTTGTTTGCAGCGAAAAAGATAATTTCTCTAATAAAAGAGAATCATAACACTAATAGGCTTGCTTTAAAAAAGAAGCTTTTAGAGCAGAGTTATACTTTGTACGCGTGTTCCTTGGAAAAAAAGTGAGAACGACCATTGCCACACCTACAAAACGCCATTAATTGAAAACTAATAAATTGCCATAACTAAGTAGCAATTTGCAAATTTTGTGGTGGAGGGAGACTCCGTCGTCGATTCCTGTCATTCACCCCGGTGGATGAACGTCTAGCCACGATCACCATCAAAGGAACTTCGTTTTCAACATATCGCTGATCGCACCTATAAGAGCTGCCTCGCCACGATGTCAAAATCGTGATGGGCGACTTTAACGCCATGGTGGGCAAAGAAGGTATCTTTGACACAACGGTCGGTACGTTTAGCCTCCATGATGAATCATCGCCAAATGGGTTGAGGCTGATTGACTTCGCCGAGTCCCGGGATATGGTTGTCTGTAGAACTAGGTTCCAGCACAGGAAAATTCATCATGGTACCTGGCTGTCTATTGATTGAAAAGCCAGTTTCTACTCGACTTGCACGTCTACTCTCTGGGAGCACTCAATAGCAACTCGGTATGAAGGAAGTTTGGACGGCATTTCAAGCTCCTTACAGTTGCAAACGAAACCATTGGTTTTACGAAAAGGTGAGAGAAAATAGACTGCCCACCTTACAGCGTTACAATCGCCCACAACACGTGCGGTAGACGCGAGACGCATTTGCAGACAAAAAAGAGAGAGGCCGAAATGCGTAAATACGAAGAGCTTGACTAGTTGGCCGACAGGGGTAATGCTCGGAAATTCTGCGGAAAGATGCGGCGACTAACAGAAGGTTTCAAGACCGGAGCATACTCTTGTAGAACCCAAGGAGGTGATCTAGTGACAGATGTTCAGAGTGTACTGAAATTATAGAGGGAACACGTCTCTAACCTGCTGAATGGCAGTGAAAGCTTAACACTAGGAGATAGTGAACCCGATTTCCCAAGCGATGACGATGGAGCGGACCCGACCATGAATACCGTCTGATGAACACCAAAGTGCCAGAGGTCGATGAATTGTCGGCCAAGTAAAGCAGAGAAGAGGAGCATGACTGAGCATCTTTGTAGAATATGGTTAGACGAAACCATGCCGGATGTCCGGTTTCCCACGCACATCAAAAAATGCTTCAGTAATTATTTCCTTATTATAAAAGCATTCAACTCCTTCAACGTAGGGTATGTTTTACGGTTACAGTTAATCAAAAAATCTCACTACAAGACTTGAAAAACGTTTTAGAAATTCTAAATGATGAATAAGTCACCGCCATAAGAAATTAACTGTTCAGTTGAAAGTCCTCGAAGAACCATATTTTGTCCTGGTCTATGAACTTAATATTAAACAAAAGACTGTCATTTTTAGATCTGATCCCATATCCCCCTAAATCCCACTAAATCTACCCCCCTGCTTGAAACAGTTAATTCCTGAATATTTCACAGATAGCAGATAGTACCGTTAAACTTATGTATATATTAGAACAAACCTTTTTCTATTCGAGTTTTCTCATGGAAAAAATATAACAAGAAAAAACGTTAACTTCGGCTGCACCGAAGCTAATATACTCTTCACAGGTGCATTTCTTTTAGTAATTATGTGCCCAGTTTGTATGGAAACTATAGTTATCCGATCTGAACAATTTTTTCGGAGATTATGTTATTACCTTAAGCAATATTATGCCAAAGTTCATGAAGATACATTGTCAAATGTGATCCGATCGTTCAGTTTGTATGGCAGCTATATGTTATAGTGGTCCAATATCTGCAGTTCCAACAAATGAGCAACTTCTTGAAGAGAAAATGACGTTTACAAAATTTCAAAACGATATCTTAAGAACTGAGGGACTAGTTCGTTTATATACAGACAGACAGACGGACAGACGGACATGGCTAAATCGGCTCAGCTCAACTTACTGATCATTTATATATATACTTTATAGAGTCTTCAACACTTCCTTCTGGGTGTTACAAACTTCGTGACAAACTTAATATACCCTGTTCAGGGTATAGTTAATTACTGGAAGTTGTCGTCCAATTATCGCAACCTATAATTATTCCTCTGATTTCAATATGGCTTATTCACCAATACTTATGCGAAAAAATCAGGTGATGTACACGTCTCGAACATTTATAAGGGCATGAGTTGCGAAAAAGTGAACAGAATCAGGTTTTACTTCAACTGAGTAGTTTTAGAAGCGGCTTTTTCCCAGAGGATATTTATATACATTATATACATTATGTATATTTTACTATCATTGCAGCGAGTCAGTGGATACTAGGAATATGCGCAAACTCACCGATTTGTTGTATGGACGTGGCGCTACAAACTTCAAGACCAATGAATCGTTCCAGCTTTTATTTCAATGTTGGTCACTTCTTGGTATTAAGCCGTTAAAACTGTACAGATGGCGAGGCATGCTGCACATGTGCATCTGCTGGTTTTTATTACTCCTGTGTCCGCTTACCTTCTTCATGGGTTACCTGCATACATTGGAAACTGAACCTATAACTGTTCATCTAAGCATTTTGCAAGCAATATTCAATGTTATTGGACTGCCACTCAAGGCGATTGTCATTACAATTTTGTTGACGCATTTACGAAGCGCCGAGCCGATCTTTGCTCGTTTGGATGCACGCTACCAGAGCGTCGCGAGTCGCGAGCAGATAAAAAATTGTGTTGTCGTTAGCACACGTCTACTCGCCAGCGTAGGGTTTATGTTTAATTTGTATGGCAGCACCACATATCTCCAAGCTCTTCTCACAAGAGGTTATCCTATGCGCGCATGGTTGCCATTCATCGATTATATCCCTCAGCCAACCATAAGATATTGGGTGCATTTCATCTTCGAAGTTTCTCACATGGCTTTCTTATTGACTTTGCAAGCCTCAATGGATGCATTCCCGGCAATTTATATACGAAATTTACGAACACACCTAAAACTGTTGACGGAACGCGTCAGTCATTTGGGCGAGAATCCCGAGTTTACTGATGAACAGAACTATGAAGAATTAGTCGATTGCATTGTTACCCATCAGGAATTGTTGGAGTAAGATCAACTGAAATGGCTTTTTGAATAAGGAAAACAAGATTTTAATTATGTTTCTTTCTTGCATTTTTAAGGGCGAAAAATATCGTTGGGTCCGTCTGCTCATTAACACTATTTATTCAGTTTGTTATTGTTGCCCTAGCTCTGTGCGTTTCTATGCTGAATTTTTTCGTGTTTGCCGACCGCCAGCAACAGGTGGTGACGGTAACCTATTATTTAGGCGTTATGTTGCAGATCATGCCTACTTGCTATCAAGCATCGATGATAGAAGCTGACAGCGCCAAGTTGCCTGATGCCATTTTCCATAGTAATTGGTTGGCCATGGACAAGCGTTCCCGCAAGCTCATCGTCTACTTCATACATCGTGCTCAGAAGAACATTACCTTTGTTGCACTCAAATTCTTCAACATCAATCTGACAACTAACCTGTCGGTGAGTAAAGCTTTGCAAAAACTTCAGATTGTGTGTTTTCCTTATCTTTGTAGATTGTCAAATTTGCGTTTTCATTATACACATGGATGAGCAACATGGGCTTTGGGGACAACTTTAAGGATTTATTGGAGTAAACAGGCGTGTTGTCAGCAAACTAGCGATTTCCGACTACGCCAAGTTGTGCTGGAAGTTTGGATTATGTTGATATTTGATAAAAGTCGTAATTGGCTTACTGGTATTATCCACTCATGTTAGACATTGGAGGTAGCATATGTCTGGGACCGATGTCCGTTTCAATTTATTTATAATAATTTATTGAACTTATAATAATATTGATTGAATATTTATGGCACTCTAAGTAGAACAAAATACACACATTTGCAACAAAAAGTTTCTGTTGTATGGTATTATATATATCTCGAAAATGATTTCGAGCCGGAAAAAATATTTGAAGAGGTGTAAAAGGCTCGCACCTCCATCCCGTTAACAAGATGAAGTAAATTATTGACTTGGGGCTTATCCTTGAAAGAAATAATTCATGGATGTCAGTCGATAAAAAACGAATGAAGAAGGCATCGGTTACCTTATACTGCTGTGAGTATAAAAATTATGGACCGTAAATGACCTCCATGCTCAGCAGCACCTCTTGCTTGATAATACCCCTTAAAAAAGTCTTGTGTAGTGAAGTCAGGTGATCTTGGGGTCCGGTGGGAAGTGAAGATCTCTTAGATTATTTATGGATTTGACTCACTCCATATACGGCAATTTTACTTGTATCCATTTTCATTTAGATCAAAATCGGCCTAGCCAGACAATAACAGGCAATACTTGTATATCAAGTTATTGTCTTCCCCGGTTATTTCAAAAATTTTTGGTAAAATTTGGGCAAATAGGCAAATTTAGAGAGTTTAGCCCATTGTTATTTGAACTTTCTACGGAAATAAGTTTAAGCCGTCATGAATTAGATATCCGTTGTAGTGACCGTCTGCTAACTCCAACTTGCGCCGATAAGTTGCGAGTCGAAATTCTTAGATTTGCCTGAATTGACGATGCAAGAGCCCCTATTGTTTCTTGAAGGCGAACATGTGCATCTCGATGGTATCGTCTTCTTACGGTACTTCCAGTTTCGGCAAACATGTTTACCAACTCTTTAATGGTCCATCTGCTAAGGGCAGTTCATAGCAAAGAATATTTTGAGAATCAATTATCATATTATATCGGAGAATGTAATTATTATATATTTAATATTGTGTTAATTGAGTATGTGCTCAGCATGAGATTGCAAAGTGGTTTCTCCGCCGAGATGATTGATACGCAACTGGCTGAGCAGCCCAGCACTAAAAGCATTTGTTACTAGATTTCCGAAAGTAAGTCTAACTGTAACTTGTGCCATATTTTAATTGAAATCGTAATTTCTAATTTCACAAATTGCACGCCCATTGTCTACGGGTTAATGTCATTGTAATTGCTTAATCAGGCGTATGCACAAAATAATATTTTTGCCGACTAAAATATGTCAACGCTTTGCAAATTACAACACTGTGTTTTATTTAGTTTTATTTGATTTTTTTGTGCAGCGTTTTAAGTGATTTCCGCTCATTAATACTTGTAGCCGCTTGATTAAAACGCATTTGCAACAAATTGCTTATGTTTTGCGTGGGTAAATAAATCACGCTTACACATTCGTAAACACACTTAAATATGTATTGAATAAACACTTATGAACATTAAATAAATTGCATTTCTACGCTTGCTCCATGGGGAGGGAGGGAAGTGCGCCGTTTAGCGTGGCCTTTGAGCTCTTTCACGACCCATTTCACCGGCACAAACCGAGTGGCTTTTAAGTGATTTGTATAATTAGAGCAGCGAAAGTGTGCTAAGACTTATCCTTGACAGCGTCGGCTGCTGGTGGTGCGGGGTGAGGCGGCCGTGTAGATGAAATGAGTTGTAAACGCCTTGGGGTATGCAACAAATATTACATATTGCAAATATTAATTCAATTTCGAGGCGGTTGATTTGTGAACATGTGTATAGTTTGTCAACTATTTGTTCACAAGCTTTTAGGGACGAAAAAATCGGCATAAATCTTAACTGCACTTACATATATGGTTCCCTCAAGGAAATATCGTCCGACAAAATCTTTTCTACTTTGTATGTATTTTCGTCTGATTAATAAGAAAATTACTTTCTGAGGTAGTTTTGAATACGTGTTCTTCCATTTCTATAGTCCTACTTAGCTAAATCTTTCCTGATATATTTGCGTGTATATGCTTCAAAAAAACTTCAACTTTGATATCATGAAGCAAACAATAGCCGACCAATTTTTTTTTTTGGTTTTTTTTTCCAATCTGCATCCGTCACTATACAACATTTCCCAATTAAAGCGATCTCTCTGTACCAAATAGTTTTTAGAATACATATATAGAGCAAAGAAATTTTTATTATTTATTTGTTGAACAAATATGCGAAAGAAGTAAGGAAAGACCAAGGACAAGGATCACAGAGGGGAAAAATTAAACTACGTACGAAGGATCCAACATTCATTATTCAATGAAACCATCAATGGAGTACATTCTGGGAACATGGGGAACGAAGACATTTTACTGGGCATCAGGCATATATGAAACCGCTTTGTGTTTATGAAAATATTTATATTTATATAATACATAAAAGTATGACACAGATGGATCGGCATAAACAGTTGAAATTCTTGTGCAAAATCCAAAACCACTCATCAGGTATATTGGAGTTATATTAAGGACTGGACTATGTACATGAACTTAACTCGGCATTACTCAAGTAAATTGAAGCTTGTGTTCTCGGTTACTTCCCACACATCAATCAATTGATTTATTGAGATCAGTTAATTTGACGTTTTGCGCCATGCGATTGGCCAACAAGATCGTGTGATATCACACCTTTAGACTTTTTCCTGTGAGGATATGTAAAGTTTGCGGTTTATGTGGACAATTCCGCTTCGCTTCAGGCTTTGGAGCAAAACAGCACTCGTGTCATTCGCCAGTTACCAGTCGAAATGCCCGAACGAGTGAACTGATGAATCATCTGATACGTAGTCGCGGACAACATTTGAAAGAGAAAATCTTCAAAAAATAAATGCCAAAGAATGTTCTTTCGAATGATAATAAACCTTCCAATTAAATTTGACGTTTATGCTATTTTTGGTTAAAAAAGTAGGGAATCTCGAAATGGATCACCCTTTAGATAGGAACCCCAATTGTTGCCAATGTCAAATACATTTTAAATAATATTGTAGACGTCCTTCTGCTTATGGAAAGCCGATTGTATTAAAATGTTTGGTCTATTTGTCAAGAAAACACTCTAATTTTTTTTTAAACTCGGTGTCATTATTTTCAAAAGTTGTCGAGTTCATTACTTATTATTCATATTGACGTAAAATAACGGTAAATGCAAACTTTTGCCATTTGAAAAATAACGTCTGCTCTTAGATCGCATGGAGTGATAGAGTATTCTGCTTACAGCTTTCTCTTGAGCAAATATTGCTCTCTATACTGCGCATGTCTCCCATAGGAATCTGTGTGTACGTATGTTTGAGGATACTCAATTACTCAATTCGAGTGAGCTTATTTGAGTTTGTTTGCACTTTAGTTAGCTGGTCCTACCTCAACAATGAATTAATATGTATCCGATATAAGTGAAAATGTACATATATAATTATTTACTGGGAGGTAAAGAGGCGCGATGTAAATACAGCTGGGTAAACATTTGAGCCATTTCACTATCGAAACCAAGTTTTGATGTAGGGCAGAAGTGTATTTTTTTGTGATGAAGGTTTTTAAATGTTCACCGAAGAAAGACTAATTGTCATACTCATTCATTTAATTGTAATAAAAATTAAGCAATTATTAGGTTAATAAAGACAGAAGTTGTTTGAAGTGAAATTCCGAAACGCTCGTAGTATGCGGAGTAATTCCACTGTGAAGGTGTGCCCGTTTTATATTAAAAGTACAAGTATAATACATAAGTATTTATATATGTTTTTACTCTCGAAGCTTAGTATACGTGTAATGGTTACATGGTACTATAAGCAAATTCGTTTTGTGGAAGCGTAGAATCGAAAACTATAAAATGCTACAACTAAGAAACAAGTTATGATACAAAACGGCATATAAGAACTGAACATAAAGTGGGTTTAATATCCGTACCTTAAGACCACTAAGGAAATATCCACCAAACTTGCTCGGAATAAATCTACTTAGTACCACCTAAGACAGAGTGAAAATGGGTGATATCGGGAGATATGTAGGCAAATTCATCGAATCCCATATAACGGTTAAATTAAAATTAAGAGAGCTTGTCCTCCTTTAGTTGTAAGATTATATGTTGGAAACTACTCGACCAATTGCATTATTGTGAAGATGTGCAAAATCGGACTACAATCACGCTTACTTCCCATATATTGAGTAAACCATTTCGGTGATTCCTACCTTTTTAAAGAAAAAAACGCAGAAATGTTTAGGGAGTGTTTATTATCATTCGAATGATCATTACTCGCATTCAAATTTTGAAGATTATCTTTCACAAATATTGGTCGCTGCTACATCTCAAATGGGCCTCATAGCTGAACAAAATTTGGCGTTGGATATTCTTAGAACTTTCCGAAAGACCATAGAGCGAAGCGATGTCGCTTGGGAAGGTCAAGCGGCTTCCGTTCTTGCGCAACCTGTACTTTGTACGATTTTAATTTAAGGTCTCGAAGAAAAATCGGTCAGGACATTTCAAAACAATTTGGGGATGTCTGAAAAAGCTGACCATACAATAAGATAATATTGAGAGACTTGTAATGATTTTAAAATATGGTTCATGGGAGCAGTAGCTGATGTACCGCTGGCAATTTATCGTGTTGTGAGTTTCATATTGAAATAATGAAGTAAACTATTTAATGTCTTTAGGATTTACTTGTTCTACTTTTCTGTCAAACACACAGCTTAAAAACATTCAAATTGAAGAGAAGATATGTGGCATGTGTTTGTTAAGACAGCCTCTAAAAGCCACTACTCAGTTAACATGACTAACTCCCGCGTATATCCTTTTGCCTCAGCCATAACTCGATTTTCTATTGTTTTTAATTTCCGCTTTTTCAGGATCATTCTTTTGTCATCACACGAAATTGTTAATAAAATTTAATGACTTAGCTGGCGGAGACAGTTTCCGCCATCATTTTCGGCTTTGTGACTGCCACGACGTGCGTGTGTCCGCCAGCACATAAATTAACTCGCCGTAATGAGCGTGTCTCGTGCGTCGCCAGTTAGAAAAAAACATCGCACATTAATGTCAGTTCGCGCTTTTACTGCTGCGTGTGTGTATGTGTGAGCAAAATAAAAAACCGCAAATGTAACGTAATAAGTAAAATGCTCGTCAGTTATTTACAAAAAGCGGGCACGTAATGACACCAGCCGAAGCCAAACCCAAAGCCAACGGCGAAACGCGCGCACAACTGAATTTTCCCGCCAAAATGTGCGGTACCGTATGATTCTCACCCACTCACACATTGGCACGCAAAGGGTAGTTGGGGGAGCGCGCAGGGGTATTCATATAGAAATTCACACTTGTTTTGCCTCGGCAGAGCAATGACAAAGTTATGGGGTTTAAATGACATCAATCAGTGTATGCCCAAAGACAGGCAGATAAAGTCATTCCTACACACATACACACATAACTGGCGTGTATATAAACAAGCTCGACAAAAGTAAACAAACAAAAACGCATGTGTCTAAGCGTAACAACAAAAGTGCTGAAGGGACGAGTGTCTCTGTGCCGGCGACTGAACTTGTTGCCACTCAAGGATGCACGGCTCACTCACTCACTCAGTCGCTCACTGCTTAGCGCTGTTGGCACTCAACGCCGCATTGAGCCAAAGAGCATGACTTCCTGTGTTGCGGTGGGCAAAGGTTTGTAAATAAAATGCGTGGCGTTCAGTTCCAAACGGTGTGCTGACGGCGGCAGTTCTTGTTTGGCGGTGAAAGCGAATGCACGTGCGTGAAAGGATATGTGCGCTGTCTCGCGTCGAAAGGCATGTAAAGGATTGCGGCATATTATGAGGGAAAACGTAATAAACTCGTGCTGAAACTTCGGTTGATTCTGGATTCGGGGTAATAATTTAGGAGGAAAATGGCAACCAATGAGAGACTTTCAAATTTCGTTGAAAAATATATTCAGTTGGGAAAGCAAGGACATAAGTGATGTAAAGAGCATATGTAATAAATACAAAAATAATTACAACTTGCGGCATTGTGCAAAAAAGTTTTCAAGTGAAGTGAGGTGGTTGACATCCATACATATTTGAAAAATGAAGCCTACAGTTGAAAACCAAAAAATCATGTCTCTCAAAAAATTAAATATTATGTGTCTAAATATCAAATTAAATAATTCCATATATTAAAAGCCCTCGCAGTATTGATCATTTGTCTAAATACTAGTGCATAAGTGACCAATAATTGGAAAAATTTGGTAACATCGACATGCTATTGTTCAGGCATGATGCATGATCGGGACCACCTAGCAGTTAAATAACGGCTGATATATAAATGTATTAAAAGTTGGTAAAAATAATTGTATAAATTAATTAAGAATCATTAAAGAAGCTCATAAAAATGTGGCACATCAATTGCTTTTGCGGATATATTAACTCAAGGTAACTGGGTCACCCTGTGTTTTTTTTTGTAGCTAATAACATTTACCCTTTCACTAACTCAAAGAAGAAGTTTTAATAATTAGTAAGCACATTTGAGTTCATTAAAAATCTTTGGTTTTGCTTCAAGATATACAAATGTTATCTCCGTAAACTGCACAAATTCATTGGTGACTTGCGTGGTATCCTTCTCTTTTTATACACAAATTTGAAAATATAGTACAATTTCTTCATTATTTTCACTCATTTTTGAACAGCTGTAACTTTTTTTCAACTTCCCCGAATTAAAATTTTTTTAGTTAAATAAAGCTTAAAACCTTCCAACACTATATGGTATGACACAATGTGATTGGCAGTATTGCAGATGTATGACTGCAACGACAACAATTGACAAAATACGAAAAGACTTTTTCGACTACCCAATGTATATAAAGTTGTTTACTATTATTGGAGAATACTTTAACCAGGATTCATTCACGATTTCGCAGTTTTTTAATTGCCACTGAACAGCTTTTTAGTTGGAGAACTTTGCTGGTTCCAAGAACGTCTGGTAGATTTTTTAATCAGAATTTAGTCGTTTTTTTGAATCGAAAACCTTTATGGGTTATGTTTTAAGGCGTGGATTAAATACCTATGTCATATTGCCAGGACATTTTCATAGTGTAAAACTGAAATTATTTTAAGGCAACTCGTGTGATAAGTTCGCTTTTCTTGCAACAGCCACAAAGCAGAGGCAAACTTAAAGAAAAATCAAAACCATTTTTATCTCCGTGTCATTGATAGTGCTTAAGATTATTGCACTTGCAGTATAAATATGACATTTTCCAGTCACTGACAACGCGAGATAAATACAAGTTGTAAACCGTTGCGTTCTACTTCTTCAATTGCTTTGCAAGTGAGAGTAAATGTTTGAAGTCATAGAAAATTTGCCGAAGCGCATCGTAACATAATGAGAGCATAAATTTACATATATATATGTGTATATGCGCATGAGTATGCAAGTGCAGTGGCACCGTTTATCGTTTGAGCGGCGTTTTAAGTATAAAGCATGCATAACCCATATTGCCAGGGTTGCATGCGGCGAGCATAAATGCGTGCAAATGCAAATGCCGATAAATATGGAAATCGTGCGCAATTCTTTGGCCAGAACTTTTGCTTTTATTGCGCTATTCAGCTGCGTGTGTGTGTGTGACTTTACTGCAAAGAAGTTTCTAAAACTCCTATTTTATTTTCTTTGTGGTTGCCACCCTGGTATAATAAATTAAATAATATAAGGTTTAGATAATCAAAGTACAAGTTTGAAGAAGTTTTTGTTAAATATTGTCGAAAGGTTTAGAAAATCGTGTTTAAATCATTAACATTTTGAAAGTTAGTCGTTTCTTGGGTTCCTGATGCGATTTTTGGCTTATGAAAGTAGTAATAAAAAACACTTATAATGTTATTTTATAAATTATTTTTTAAAGATTATTATTTAAAGATTGTAGTTTTACTTGCAGTTTCAGTCGCTCTGATTCGCTTAAATAACTATCAAAGATTAACACAACAATTAACTAAGTATGTAGTAAGTAGACGAATACTAACCAAAAAACTCCAATTATGTCTAATTCGTACAAATAAAAGGAATACGCTCTCGATGCATTTCTGGTTTCCATGGATTCATAATTTTTTTCAAAATCTTCTTTTCTTTAACTATCAAGAATAAGTGTGTCAGTGCAAAGTACTTGAAGAAGAGTAGGAATCGTCGGATATATATCCTTATCACAAGAGCTGAGGGTTTCTAAGGCAGAAAGCATTTGCTTTCTCGAAGTCATTTGCACCTTCCATTCTTGTTGAGAAGCGCTACTTCTGCTTTGAGCTTCGATTTTTGTAGTTATTTGTTTCCTGGCAATATTTTCCCAAAACGTCTAACTAGGCATTCAATGAGTAATATATTTTTCTACCAGCTGACACAAATTGAAACTTTCAAGAATTTCATCGGAAAATCGCATCTTTAAATCTTGCATAACCGCGTAAATGAGTGGAATGTATGCAGAAACCCTGTAGAAGTCTTCACAGCTTTGAGATGGGTGATTGTTTCGACGACTCTGACGATCACGATTTTTCACTTCAATATCTAATTTTCAGCCATCTGTTTAAGGTTTGATAAATTTCATTAAGGTGATGACAAGCATGTATTCTTCTGGTGTTCAGTTTTGCGACCAATGTTGTTAAGACGTTTGATGCTTTCGAATGGTCGATTAAATTGTTCTGCAGAATCACTCTAAGTGGCTGCGCCAGTGACAAAACATCACTGAAACAGAAAATTCCAACAATAAACTCGAAATGCACATTACATGACCAGATTCAACGTTTTTACTGCAGTTATTATATTCTTCCATTTGCTTATTTTTGTCAGTGCTTGAACGATTTCTGGAAGGGCGACTGTGAATTGAAGAACGGCTTCAAGTATTTGTATCCACCTTGTCTCACAAAGCTGCACAATTATTTTTCCCCAAGAGTTTGGCTAAAACAGTGTTACGTTTCGGACTTGAAACTTGGAAAAATGTTGTAATCTCTGTGAATATTTCACATATGTTTTTGATCAAAGCAATTTGAACGAATTTCGAAATGTTGCTATTTAATTTATGAGAAAAACATGGCATCATCTCAGCGTTTGTAGCTTCTTTGCGTATTTCCCTCATGGCTCCACGATCTCCCAACATAACGATACAAACATCAGTACTTAGTGCAACGCAATTCTGAACATCCAGCCCCTAACGCAGTTCCCGTGAGTGAAATCTCATCGTGGTTTTTTTTAATACTTATATGTGCATTCGTGTTCGATTCTTCATCGGTATCGTAAGTTCACTGAAAGCGTCTATGAACGTCACTTATGATGGAAAACCGGTAACTTATATTATACTATTTTCGGTAATATTATTAATTTAATTCTTAATTTTTTCGATTTCATTGGAAATAATGTACTCTCCTGCAGTTAACAACAAAAGTTCTTTATAATCAGTTTGAACAGTGCCTAAATCATGCTCCATGTCCCATGTATACAACATTGAATTTTTTAATAATTTGCATTAGGCTATAAACCTACGACTTTGAATTTATTTTTTTAAAGGGCTATTTGATTTTTTTCCACAAAAAAATTCTTAAAAAGTTATATGCAGTTAAATTTATGCATCAAATGTACTGAAGATTTATGCAAGTGAATTAAAAGTTGCTCATACGACATGGTGGACTATGTGAATGCATTACATTGCATGATAACGTTAACTGCGCATATTTTTCAAAGAAATGTTTTAATGGAAAAAACATGATCCTTTTTTAGAGTGATAAATTTTTTACTAAAATATCTTTGTTTCGAATTTGTTGGTTTATTTGATTTGGAAATTTAAAGCAGAAGATCAAAAAATTCTAAGTTGTGTAAAGAAAACACTACTACAGTAGTAATACAAATTGAATTTATAAAACAGAACATGTCTATGATATATCAAATATATTAAACTCTACCCCTGGCAGGAGTAGTGAACAAATAATATAGACATGCCCCATAAATTTATTCATTTGCTATTTCAATTTTGTCGGAAAAACTTTTTTTATTAACTTAAAGTATAAAGCAATTTCGCATTATTAGGTTTCTGCAAAGAGTTTTAATAGTTAATCTGGTGAATTATGATTAACACAGTTCATATATTTTCTTTGGGATTCTAGTGGATATTACTTTCAAAGCAAGCGGAAACATATGAACTCCAAATTTTCGTCAAATCAGAAAACCAAAAATTACTAATGTTAAATGTCGCCGCTTTCATCGAAAAACCCTTTCAAAACTCATCCAAATGGCTTTAAAGATAATATTCCATTATTGTTATTATTGTTATCAAACACTTCCAGGCGAATTGCAATGGTCTGCAATCCTCGGTATAAATAAGTGCACAAATTTACTGCTTTAATTTGAAAATTGATGTGACACATGAGTATTTGTCAAGCGCACAGAACGCGAATCCTCAGCAATAAATCGCGCGAAATAACAACAAACAAGAACAGGAAAGCATTAAAAATTGCCAAAAAACGAAGGAGGAACGCGCACCCGCATACGTTCTCAGACGACACTTGGAAAACCGTCTTTAGCATACCAGAAGGCGCTGCGGCATATGTTTAGAAGCACTTCACACGCACACACTTGTGACCACACATGCACATTTGTTTCCATCAGCGCACATGTCTCTACAATTCACTTCGTTCGCAACAGCGCGTTCTTGCTTATTCTTTATTTAGCGAACAGAGAGAAAGACCCACCGATACACACACTGACAAACACAGTTGCACGCCAGTCGACGAATGCACACAATGGCCGTTGTGTGAGTGTCATTTATGTGTGGTGGTGTTCGTGCCAACGCCACGTTTGGCATTAGAAGAAAAGCCAAAGAAAGAGAAGCAGTTTGCTTTTATTTCCTTTCGCGCTGGCGCGGCAATTCATTTTTTATTAGGTGATATTTCAATTGCTTTGGCATTCGAATGGCGCAATGACATTTCATTTTGCGGTTGCTTCAAGTACGCATGTGCGTGTGTGTGTGTGTTATACGGTGTGTATAGTTGGCCATTAGCTGACGAACCACTCCCCTCAATAATCACTTTATTCAAGCCACCGCGACGGCCTTCGCGTCCTCATTCATCGAATTCGTCGCTTCAATAACAAAATTGATGCGAAATGACTGGTAAAAAAGTTCCTGTAGACCAAGAAATGGCGCGGAACTGAGTTCAAAATTAATAAGAGAATTTGTCTAGTTTGGCTTGCTGCATATTCAGATTGATTGATGAGATGATATTTGTTTATTTGCGTGAGCACAATAACAATTGGTGAGCAATTTTGTTTCGCCATTTGACCAAAGTGTTCGAACCGTGACTCATTACTGTTGCCAGCGGTCAATTAAATATCTCTCTTTTAGATTATGTCAAATTTGAAGAAACCGAAAATTCTGCAATGTCAGAGCAGGTAGTTAGTTGTGTGGAGTTTCGGTTGTCGAACGCTTTCTGGAAACCTTATCGAACAAATTTTTCGTATATTGTAGCGTCTTTGACAGTAATCTGTACCAAATTTCGTGAAGATATTTAACTTGTCAAATAAAAAATTGTATATTCAAAAACTTGGTTCTGATCCGTCAGTTTACATGGAAACTGTATAATATAAGGAACTGATATAGACGGTTACAATAAGTGATCAGCTCCTATGAGAGAAATAAAGTGTGAAACTTCAGATCGACGTCTCAAAAACTGAGACTAGTTCGGGTCTAAACAAGCAGACAGACAGGCAGTCTGATCATTTACTTGTGATCGTTTCATTCGAAATCTCTTCTAAGTGTTTCTAACTTAATAAATAAGGTTGGTGGTATAAATATATGAAGAGAGTCATTTCATTTTAAAGGTAAATTTACGATGTGGAATTAGATGTAGTGAAGTGAAGTTCCTGATTTCATATACCATAGATAATTTCACCTAATTGGGAACGATTTTAGGTTACTTATACGCAGCGTGGATCCCTTTCTTTTGCTGCAGACAGAAAAAGCTACCTCAAATTCCAAATTGTTTCATGAAATTAATCCCAGTTAATATATTTTTAGATATATCGTGGAATATATCACTCTGTATACACATTTATTTATTGCGATCTAATCAAAAAGCAAAAATGAATTTCTTTTTCTTACATCGAATAGAAAATTTTAAATTGTTGCCTCCAACAAAATTCTCTGAGATTACCAACAAAAGACCTGCTGGCCACCACAAGCACAAAAGGCATTCCAGTTTTTCGTCAAAATGCGGGTCGGCGTGAAAACTTAACAGCAAAGTTTTGCTGCAAAACATGTGTGACTCGTTTGTGTGTGTGAGCTTGTATACCATGTAGCGAATTTCCACTGACTCACAGCAGGATCAATGCTGTGGCAAAGCAAAAAGAGATTTATTGCTATTACGTGTACTGAAGTTACAGCGTCGATGATGAGTAAGTTCACCAAAAAAAAAATATAAACTCAAAGAGACATTTGCACTATAAATGCTCTGGTGGACAGAAACGGCATATGAAAGCAGTCATTCCATGCTGACCGCAGGCTGTTGAATGTCGGTGCACGGGATTACTTTAGGCGTGGACACACCATTTGTACTAGTATGCACAAAAGTTTACGGGATTCGCGTTTGTGCGCATATTTGCTGTATATATTCCTATACAGTTATATGGCCTGGTATTAAGTGTGTCATATGCAGGTTCTGGCTGGCATTGGGGCTTGCACCACAAAGCAAATAGCGAAATTATTTTGTGCCGTTTGTGCCTAATTTTGATACATAACGGCGAATATTTGTGGAAAATCTGAAATATTTCATATCTAAACTCTGCCCAGAAAAATATCGTACTATTCGCAAAACAAATAATAAAATCAATTATTGAAAGCATGCGTCCGCAGTTTTTTTTGTTAAATAGAAACGAAGTGACTTCCTGGCACTTCTATAAGTGTTCTTTTTTATGGACACAAAATAGAAAATGAGGTAAAAGAATATTTCGTTTGTTTAGCTAAACAAATATTGGTAGATTTTATTCCAAAATAATACATTTTATTCTAAAAAAAGGTTGCACGATATTGGGTAGTCGAAAAAGTCTTTTCGTATTTTGTCAATAGATGTCGTTGCAGTCGTACTTGTATATTTCCATTGCTACCAATTACATTGTGTCATACCATATAGTGTTGGAAAGGTGAGATTTTAAGCTTCATTTAACCAAAAAGAAATTAAATTCGGGGAAGTTGAAAAAAAGTTACAGCTGTTCAAAAATGCGTGGAAATAATGAAGAAATTCGCTATATTTTGAAATTTTTGTATAAAAAAGGGAAGAATGCCACCCAAGTCACCAATGAAATTTGTGAAGTTTACAGAGACGACGTTGTGTCACCCGTTTTCGTTGTGGAAATTTCGAAATTTCGATTAACAAATTTGTACATATTTGTTTATTTATTTGTTATTTAAAAAAAAAAACAATAAGTTTAAGTTTAATTATACGTTTATATATCATTTGATGCTTACTTCTGTCTCTATTCTGAAAGAGTTTGAACAAAAAAAATATTCTCACTCTTCACCGAGCTCTAATTATAGCATATTAACATGAAAATAAATTTTTACAAATTATTTCATTTTAATTTATACCAAAAAACTAAATTTCATTACACTCATAAGTATTATCTCACATTTGTATGCGAATAATTTACACTCATATGCACATAGTTGGCCGCATTGTGGCACAATGGGTTCACTAGGTCAATTGAAATTCCCAAAATTTGCATTCAACTAAATTATACATTCTAATTTACAATATTAGTAGATAATTGTATGTGTGTCTGTAGACAATTATGCCCGGAGGAATCCAAAAAGTTGGAAATTAGGGCAGCTTTGCTGAGTAGTCAATGACTTTTTAGACTTTTTCACAAACATCAATTTCAGCTGCTTCTTGGTACAAGTTGATTTTAGGGACAACGGCTGATAGGTGCAATGGTATTTATATGCACATATGTAATTATTATTTCTGGCCATCTGTCCATGAAAGTATATTCAGGCCAACATTAGCCGTTCTAGTTTGATAATATAATGCGACTATAATGTTAAAAGGATTATTTAATCCTGGAAATTGTGCATCAGTGAGTAAGCAATAAAAGATGAATAAAACACATCCCAATCTTAAGACACTTTATATGCTTTATTTATAACTGGATTGTGCAGCGTACAAGCGCATATGTGCGAGGTAGCGCCATATAATACAAATTACTTTTATAGCTTGTTGTGTGTGTGCTTGGTGATTAGGGGTGTGCCCTTTGAGTAAATAAAATAACTCTGTTTAAAGTGACGAAGTGACAAAAGCAATATGCTGAAGGCAAAAGTACATTTAAGCATATTTTATATTGAAACTTGTGATTTTCTTCTTCTTTACTGGCATAGACACCGCTTACGCGATTATAGCCGAGTCAACAACAGCGCGCCAGTGATGTGATAATAATCAATCTGCAGATAAATACACAAAGCTCTTAGAACTTTAACTGAGACACTGGTTTCAATTGCATTATATTTCACATCCCTCATAAAGAGGGTGTCTTTTTGGTATTAGTGGTTGATATAATAATGTGCATAACAAATATGATTGGTAAATTTGTTGAGAGTTGTGTATTTAAAACCTAATGCGAATTTTCTTTTTTGAAAAAAAAAAAAAAATTATTCGTCTAGATAGTCCTAATTTGATATAAACAATTAAGCCAGCGCTTCTTCCAATTGGCGAAATATTTCTCAAATCGGAAAGAGTCACACTAGCCGTTTATAGCGAATATGGATTGGCTAGGGCATCGTTACAGTGCTTTTGCCCAAGAATTCATAAAATAAACAATGAACTGTGAGATTTTAGTAAACGAAAATTGTCAAGCTCATAAGAGCACGTCTAATCTTAGGGGCTGCTATAGCCAGAGGAAGCAATCTGGAAATTGTAACGTATTTCAGTGGAAAGCATGGTAATCATAATAAATAATATTGGACACTCCAAAACCGCGAGATTTTAAATATTAAAATTCGCCTAGTTTCGTAACTACGGTGTATATTTTGTCTAAGCGAATAATTATGGTGATATCAGTCTTGTGAAAAACAGGAAAATAAGTCAAAATTTTCTAAGTCAAAATTAATGTAAAATATTTTTGGTAATCAAAATGGGTAAAAAATGGTTTCAATGACATATATAGTAATACATTACTATATATCATACATTACATAGCTTCGTAGCGCTTCTGGTTCAAGGCGCAGCACGCATAAATGAAAGGCAGATCAGTAGAAACTGCACTCCCCACACTGGTATTTAATATCGAAAGACCTTTCGAATATAAGGAATACGCTCTTGGAGCATTCCTGGACATTGCTGTAGTGTTCAACAACGTCTCTACGGAATCTGATCTGAATGTTGATCCTGCTATACGATGTTTTGGATCAAAAGCCTTTTGACCCCTAAACGGATAAGATAAGAGATATGGAATGACGTTAAAATGACCAATGACATTGTCATCTTAATAATGGGTGGGTTTCTACAGATCATGGACAGTATTATGACCCCACTCTCAATACAGTCCAGAATTAAGCATTGCAAGCGGATTGGGGGTTAAACCCGGAGAAAACGGATCTCTTGACTGCTGGAGAATATGCATATATGTAGAACCCTCGGGCATAGCTCAATAAGTAATGGCTGTTAGGCAACTACATAGTACTACTTTTCATCCAGGGCAATGAAATAGTGGACGAAAACGTGAACAACATTGGTAATCACAGAGAAGCATGGAAAGGGAAATAAAAACCCTATGGAACGACCTATCTGAACTCTGTCAGATATCGCAAAGGACCAAAACTGGTGTATCCGTGGATTATTGGCCTATCAGTTTAACCTAAACTAACATAACCTATATACATATAAAAGAAGAGAATAAGTAGTTCTGTTGCCTTTTAGTATTCACAACATAAATCGATAGAGCTAAACACAAAAATTTTAACCAGTACATAATGGACGTTAGAACTTAACAAAATTATATTTATAACAGGGAAATTCTTGATAATAATATATTTATTGAAACGTTAAATCAACAGACGGCCGAAAAAGCGAAACAAAACTCACCACTAATTTATCATTAGAAAATTAAAAAGAATTGTGAATTGTCACACCGCTAATAAAGGTACATAAACGCTTAACGGGTCAGTAAATTTATTTAATTTATTTTACCCCTTCGGAGTTGTTATTGTTCTTAACCAAATTATAGTAATGTAACTGGAGGTTGAATAATGCATGATTTAATTAAATTAGATTTTCAAAGCAGCGGGAAATGGGGTGATGACGGTTTACACTGCCGCAATTTGCATCTATACATATATTGGTTTCTACATACTTACTTTACATAGGGGCAGCCATTGCATATGTAGAGAATGTAGGTTACAATTTTGGTTGTGTAACCTATAAAAAAGCTTCAAATTTTGTTTGTGGCAAAACTGGCAAAGAAAAAGTCACCACACTGCAGCAAGAAAAAAGATAGGCTAATATTACTAAGGGTTACAGTAGATTTTGAGATGAAATAAATGCAAAAGGATGATCAGATAAATCTGTAGTTTCACTAAAGCTAATACTTTGTGTTTCATGCAAATTAAATTTTTTTCTTCTTTTCTTCTTTTTTTCTTCAGCGAACTATGGGTGGTGGTATTTAAGGAAGCTCAAGTCTCATTAATGCCTACCTAATTTGTGATAAATTCATCATATTTGGTTCTCTTTTTACAGTATAGAAAAGTGAGTGTTAAATTATACCGTTTTACTGTTGCAATAATCGCTATAAAAACAAGAGCATATTGCTCATTCAGTCACTCGCAAACTTCGCATTCATCCGAGAACTGAGCTGCTTCAATCTTATTCCATTAGTGTGAACTTTTCTTCAGCTGACACTAAGTGATCCACAACACCGCCTTGCCGAATGAGAAAGACAAGCGAAAGCAGCGATTCGTCGGGACATTCATCACTTTGAGATACGCTGACAGGTTCGCGTTACAATTTCGACTACGCGAAGAAGATACAAAAATAGAAAAGGCCTTGGCGCGCTATCAATTCGCAAGAATATCTGCAAACAGAGCCGAAAAGCAACTGCAAACAGGCGGAGAGAAAAAATAAACAAAGGCTAAAATAAAGGCAACATTGTAAAAGACTGAAATTTTATTGCACTCTTTCGGTTTTTTTTTTTTTTTTGAATCAAACCTGTGTCGTACACAGTGCACAACAGTGGCAACACCTTAAACATTTCGAAACCTTTAAAAAAGTGCGAAGATATCTACACGAATTGATTGAAAAAGTGAAAACTATACTAAAACAACAAAGGAAGTTCGGCACTTCGCCCTGTTGATACTTACATATGTCACATGCATCCAGCCAATACTGTCAAATTGTAGCATTTGTCTAGAAGAAACACAGTGCATTGCTTTCATTTTAGTGTCTCGTACATTGTTTCGAGGATATTTCGGCGCTCGTGATTTCCTCTCCACTGGCAGCGCTCGCCTATGTTTTATGGCCCTTAAGCGCCGAAAGCAGCGCAATTTCGCTTAACACGTTTGTCATCACCGCTGCTGCCAGTATGTTCGTGCGTCGCGCGCGCTTATGAAGAGAAATGTGCGCATATGATTTATGTCTTTTTTATGATGATAATAATGTCACACGATGGCGTATAAGTAACTGCTAGTAGCTTATGCATTTATGCATATACATATGCATAATTTATAACGGAGCGCACGCCGTATGGCTCCGCCACGTTTGCCATTTCCTGTAATTTCACAACGCTCTTCTTGCCACTTGCCCGCCTTCCTGCGGCACGCCTCGAAGATGCATGGCCTGTCGTGTTAATCATCGTCTCAACGCCTCTCGCCTCCGCAACTTGCTCAGCACAGCCAAGAACAAATTTTTCGAGTTTACTGAATTTGCTGCATATTTTGCATTTTTATTCTGTTAGAGCTTACAATTTAATGCTTGATATTTATGCATTAATGCTATTTTTACGTGCAACGACAGACGAAGTCCATTCAATTTGCATTTTTATTTAGCATTGCACATAATTTGCCGACTGCTAATATAACGGGAACTTGAAGTTGAACAAATTCACATTTAATATTCATTTCATTTATAAAGTTAATCATTACTATATTTATTAAATATTTTTAAGATAGTCTTTTCATTTTGGAAAAGTTTTTATGCGTAAACAAATCCCAAAAGTTGTCAGAGACAAATTATAATATACAAATTATAATATACTATATATTAGGATGGAGTCATGTGTAAAAGTTCACGCAAGTGAGGAAAGTTCTCTGATCGCCATTCACTTGGGAGTGGCCAGAAACGATTCTTTTACATATGGCTCAAGCAGCTCACGACTTCCGGTCTTTGGAAAAGTATCCTCTGGGTAGCCTAAGAACATCCGTTTTAAGGCGAGCGAAAGTGAGAAGGCGAAACATCTCCTACATAGGGTTGTGCGCTAGGTTTGGGACCCGCCACGTAAAAAAAAAACGCCCAATGAAAACTTCGGCTATAATCGCGTAAGCGGTGTCTACGCCAATTAAGAAGATATATTAGCGCAACCCGTATTTGTGCACATAATAAAAATTAGGGCATAATATTACAGAAAATCTTGAAAATCAATTCGTTGAAATATTTTTTTCCTAGGTTGTTGTGATAGTCAGTGACATCAACCTTCGGTGATAATTGTTTTTCACGAGCTAGTGTTTTCGATTAGTACGAATTGTTCAAAGAAGGTCGAAAACGCGTTGACGACGAATCACGGCCAGAACAGCCATCAACATCAACTGATGATCAACACGTCAATAAAATAATGGAATTGGTGCTTGAGAGTTAAAGTTAAAGTTCTTACTGGCATCTTTTAAATATCGGAGGGATCAGTGAAAACCATTTTGAAAGATCATTTGTGCCTAAGAAAAGTGAAAGTACGATTGGTTCCAAAATTACTATTTTTTTTCAAAAATCAGCGTGGCGTTAACGTCTGTGAAACAATGCTTTTCGAGTACCACGATGTCATGAAACGTATTATTTCTGGCCATGAGTTTTGGATATACAGGGTCCGGCACTCGAAGGGTAACCTATTAAAAAACCATATATATATTCGGTTAGGAAAATTATTTTTATATATTTTAAAGTACAAAATGTGTGAAAATAGTCATAAATTCAGGATCAATTCACTTTTGCTCGATATGACCACCTTTTGCCTTAACTATGGCCTTGAGATGGTCAAAAACAAATCGCAAGCTGCCCGAATGTGACTTGCCGGTATTTTGGCCCACTCACGGACAATGGCTTTCTTCAGTTTCGAGACTGGTGTATTTTTTACTTCGGATCTTGCTCTCCAAAATGGCCCCGAGATAATAATCCAATGGATTCGCATCTGGTGAATTCGAGAGCCATTGTGTGGTCGTAATGAAATTCGGAACGTTGTTTTTCAGCGATTCTTGGTTCAATCGCGTTTTGTGAGACGATGCTGAGTCTTATTGAAACGTCCATGGTTTACGACAGAAACGTTTGATTTCCCGCGGCTTCAAAGCACCCCCCAGAACACTTTACCGATGATATATAAATTTTTGTACACAAAAAATATCTCGTATTTTAGTATCGATATTCTATAGGGATCTAAATATGCTATAAATACGTTATATTTGATGTTTCAATATGAAATTGCTTTAACTATGATTATTTTGTAATTTTTTTCTTTCAGATACAATGGCGCGAAAAGTGCGACATAAGTGATTTGTTGTACTAAAACGATCAAGCTTAAGGATGCTATTGAATGAAGAACTCTGTAGACGTATGTACGTGTGGTATTAGCAAAGGAAACAAAAAATGAAATTCTCATTAGAGGCTCGAATTTTTTTACTCAGTGTTAGTTTATTGGATGGTGAGTTGGAACAACTTAGAAATATATATAATATTATACTAACAATAGTAAGAGCAAATATACTGCAAGTGGACTCTCCTGAATCGGTTCTAAATAGCACAGAGAGTTGTAAGAGTTTTCGAAAGGTAAACATTCTCAGCAGTCAATATTTCCAGTTAGCTATAAGTCTTATGAAAGTTGACAAAAGCTGAGAACCAACCTCGAGAAAGTAGCGCAAGTGCTTGTTTATTGTAGTCATCGCAAACTTAGTGTTTTACTTCCACTTGGGAATAACTGTAACTTTTTTTATAAATAACAATAGCATATGATGTCTCCATTTAATAACTGTAGCTTTGAAGAAGTTGAGTAAAATCGCTTTAAGATTTGATAAATTTTATATTAGAGCTTTCAGCGGATACCACAAAGTATTTCAATCTGGGTGTTTGAGTGCTATACAAGAATATGTTGGAGCGATATATGCCTTAAAACAGAAATGTGAGAAAAGAGGGGGCAGTATAGAATATCAAATGTCGCTTAATGAGTTGGTATAACTTATGAAATAAAAGTTTAAACGGTGCTTTAGGAGTCATTAGGTCTTATTTCGCCACTAACGCGGCGAGTATTGATCTTCCTCGCGGTATCTTGCACTCAACCGATTGGTATTGACAGAGACAGGGGTGATAAAGATGGCTCCACTCATTTGTGGTAAACCACACACTACAGTTCTTTTCCTAAAAAATAAAGAGAGCCTGGAGTATGTTCGCGCTCTTATCATTTCCTTAAAAAATTAGTATATCTAACACTAGTCAAGAATACCCCATACAATCCGGAACGCTTGCGGCTACAAGTTCTGCGACGAAATTCAACAAAACTTAAATAAACTGCCGCCTGCAGCGTGGACTCAAAGTTACTACCCGAAAGTGCAATTTAGCCACATATTTGTATTAATTAGTACCGTATTTCATTCAACGAAAGTAAGTGTTAAAAACGAAGCCAACATAAGAAGCGCATAAAGTATAAAGTACACTCATATTAATTTTATGTAAATCAAGAGCTCTTGCTTGTGCCTTTTTGTGGCCTTGTGCATAATGCCTCGCAGGCGGTAATTAAAATTTTCATATCTCGCGTTACCTACTAAAAGAAAGTGCTTGAAAGAAAGTGTACCACCAGCTTACGCTTGTCACTTTTGCATTGTGGCAAAAACGCGCTCATAAAACGGAGCAGATTTACTACCGACACGCCACGTACTCATCAGCAAACAAATCAACTGCGACATGCACACGTCACTCTCCTTTAAACACGCCGGTGCAACTATGTACATACAAATATACATGAGTACGCCGCATGTGTTTGTAGGACATGTGGCATGACGGGACACATTTTCAATAATGTTATATGCACATATCAAGCGGGCGTCGACGAATCTGATGTGACAGACACTTGAGTGACATTCCTGCACAAGCTCACTGCCAGCTTACCAACCTGTTAGGCTGCGGGCATGACTGAGTTTGTGTTTTCCTTTGGATACACGCTACGGTGTACGCATACTCATGCACTAAGTATTCCACATACACATATTTTATATGCTCAATTAAATAGCGGTTCTTGTTCTAACCTCCGCTTAACCGTTTGGGGCATTTTTAAATGCATTATTTAATGGTATTATTAACTGTATACCAGGAAAGGGATCGCTCTATGTTTAAAGTGACGCTGCGTTAAGGGTTTATATCCAAGTCAGTAAAACCACTATTTTACGATTTTTTTGAAGGATCGTTTTATTTAGTAAATAAATTGAAATAACGTAAGATTACAAAATGTAATGCACTTAAATAACCGGCGGTTCATTTGAAAAAATTTTGGATTTTTTAGAAAAAAAGAGTCGTTGCCAAAGCGAAAAGGACCAGAAATCTTCCGCAAAACCCCTCTCTCGAAAACTCATAGCGCCGACTCATCAGATGTTGTCATCGTCCATAATAGAGTTTGGTTTTTGTTCGTCGAGTGAAGACTTTACCTCTCAATTGCCTACTCAGTCCGAAGTAGCACCTGTCGGCAAGAGTTATTCTGCGTTAGATTTCGAGGCTGATATTGTCGGTGGTGGTTGGTGGGCTGGTTCCACGATAGACGAAATTATCTACGACTTCGAAGTCAACATTGAGGGGTGAGCCAAGTCGTGAATGCGATGACTGTTTGTTTGATAACGGGACATATTTCGTTTTGTCCTCGTCCACAGACCCATACGCTTCGTTTCCTTATACAGTTTGTAGAAAGCAGAACTAACGGTGCGGTTGTTGAGGCCAACGAAGCCAATATCATCGGCGTACGCCAGCAGCTGTACACACTTATAGAAGATTGTACTTTTTCTATTCAGCTCGAATTATTTTCTCCAAAAGTAGATTAAAGAAGTCGCGACAGGTAGTCGAATTGTCTGGAATCTTTTTTGGTATCGCACGACTCGGAGAGGTCCTTCCCAATCCTGACGTAGCTTTTGGTGTTGCTTTGTTGTCAGTTTACACAGCCGTATTAGCTTTGCGGGAATACCAAGTTCAGATACAGTGGCATAGAGGCAGTTCCTTTTCATGCTGTCGAAGACGGCTTTAAAATCGAATCGAAGAGGTGGTGTGTGTCGATCTTCATTTCTCGGGTCTTTTCAAAGATTTGACGCATTGGGAAAGTCTGGTCGATTGTAGATTTTCCAAGTCTAAAGCTATACTGATAAGGTCCAATCAGTTGGTTAACGGTGGGCTTCAGTCTTCCACACACTATGCTCGATAAGACCTTATATGCGATATTAAGGAGGCTTTATCCACGGTAATTGGCGCAGATTGTGGGATTCCCTTTTTGTGGATTGGGTAGAACACACTTAGGTTCCAATTCTCGGACATGTTTTTATCTGACCAAAAGGAGTTGAGGCATGCATATTGTCAGTTTTCGCCGCCGCATTTGAATAGCTCATCATAATCGAACAAAGGAATATCTATTCCATAATCATCGAGTGGAGAATTCGGTTCACCATCTCCTGGTGTTATCGTTTTACTGCCATTCAGCAGTCTGGAGAAGTGTTCTTTCTAAAATTTTAGTATGTTCTGCGTTGAAATTTTCTGTTAGCCACCGCATCTTTTCGTATAATTTTCGAGCTTGTCAAGCTAAGCTCTTCCTATTCAAGCATTTAGGTCTCTCTTTTGTTTGCCTGCAAATGTGAGGAGCGAAGGTGTTGTGGTTTATACTTCAGGATTAGTAAGATCATGAGAAAGCTCCAAGTTCATCAGCCCAGCCATTTCGGAGACATTTTTTCACCGAGTCTAAAAACAGCGTTTTGAAAAATATCAGTTTTTATGTTGTGAACCGATTGCACTAAGTTAAAAAGTTTTTACAAATACGTTTATATCTTAGAAACCCATTTTCCAGAACAACTAAACTTTTTGGAGAATATTCTCAAGTATACGCATGTTTGATATAAATGTATATATGCAAAAAAAAAAAATAGTTTTTGATATGTAAAATTCCTTTATGATGGATAGCTACAGTATCCTCCATCGATTGAATGTTTTATAAGATTTGAGAAAGCTTACCAACGAATATTTAACATATCTTAGGAGTTCTTTAAGTTCCATTAGACTTTCTGTCCGTCTCTACATAATTTTTCATTACCTTTGTTACGTAAGCTATTGAAATAAGTTTTCATTTATCTTTGTTCATTCGAGGAATGTGCGATCATTGTACAGCTAAGGAAAGTATTTTGCATTTGCCACACATTTTTTGCTCCATACTTCTTTCAATTAGGGTTTCCTCTGCTTCGTTATTTTTTGTGTGCATTAGAAGTTTGGTTGGCTTGAATTTTTTTGCAGGCTGTTTCCTCTGTCAAAGCCTCAAGAAAAACCACAGGTGTGGGAGTGCAACCCTGCACGTGCTTAGTCTGCATATTTTTTGTGCATGTGTGCTTAGTATATCGCTGAAGCAGGTCGGTTTTTGCCAAGTGAAGATAGCATTGCTTAACTAATGGTTCACTTACTACCCAATAGGAAATCCGGATGGACATTGAAAGTTGCAATGATTAGGAAAAAATTATTATTTTACTAAACAAAATTGGTGGACTTAAACTGTTGACTTAATCTATGTAAAGTAAGCCTTGAGGGGAAAAAGTTGCACACCAAGGCAACTTTATCCAAATTTGAATTTAAACAATACGCTGTTGTGAAGTAGTTCTAGTAAATATCCTTAAATTTCTTTATTAATACCAATTTAAGCTTTATTTAATTTTTAAATTGCAAAATGCATCCGTCAATAGCACTAAACCGCTGGTCCGTTCACAGCTTTCTTGTAGGTCACCAGTATCCCCACAGAAACGTGTTCACTTTTGTATTTACCAAGAGACACACCCGCTGGCTTCACAAAGCTATTATGGTTGCCAATGTAAGCAGTGTTGTATGTTTAAACTGTTGCGTCGTCGTTTTAGCTGTTGTTGCCATAGCCGCCGGTCGCTGTTTATGCAGTGCCATCAAACGAGTATTTGCACACACGTGGCATTCGCATGCCATCGCACTGATACCCGAGCAGAGCTTAGTTGACAATTGCATGCAAACAGTCATACAAACGCAGCTATATATGTATGTACCAAAAGCCATTCTCATAAAAACGAGCGAAATACACTCTTCTTTCCCCTTCTTCATGATTTTCACAACGAGCGATTTTTTATGCTCTTGCAACATGTTGCACAGAATATACAAGATGTTTTCAGCTAACGTTTGTAGCACCTGAAACTCAGCGAGAGAGCTAAAATCCAAAGAATGACGAGATTAGTTGATTGCTGCATGTACGTCTGTCGGTCCGTGTAAGCGAAAATGTTGAGACCCTGGCGAAACTTGATACACCTTTCTTGGAGTACTCGAAGGAGATCGGCATCAAATGTGGAAGGAATCGACCACAAAATCCCGTTATGCCATAAATGGACGAAATTAACATCTGCGATTCTTTGCTGAAACGAAATGAAAGCGAACCAGTTCTGAAGTGAATGATAAAAGGAGACGAAAAGTGGATTAAATACGACAATAATGTGCGCAAAGATCATGGTCCAAACGTGGTGAAGCTCAACAAATGGTCGCAAGGCCAGGATTGACGCCTCGAAAGGTTATGCTGACTGTTTGGTGGGATTGGAAAAGAATCATCCACTATGAGCTGCTCTTGCCCGTCGAATGATTAATTCTACGTTTTACTGTAAACAACTGATGAGATTGAAGTAAGCAATGGAAAAAAGCGGCCAGAACTGATCAACAGAAAGGGCTTCGTCTTCTATCAAGACAACGCTAGACCATATACATCTTTGATGACTCGGCAAAAACTAGGAGAACTTGGCTGGGAAGTTTCTATGCATCCACTACATAGCCCTGACCTTGCACCATCGAACTACCACTTGTTTCGGTCAAAGCAGAACTCCCTTAATGCAGTAAAGTTGGCTTCAAAAGAAGCCCGTGAAAATTACTTGTCGCAGTTTTTCGCCGAGAAACCAGAAAAGTTTTACACTGATGGTATAATGTCTTTTGCGGAAAAATGGCAAAAGGTGGCTTATCAAAATGGTACATATTTCTTTATTAGTATAAATATGAAAAAAAATAAGTTGAAATTTGATTAGAAATACGAAAATACTTTTTCGACTTTCCATACCTATATAATAGTTTTTTCTCTTCGACTTTTCTTCGGCTAGACACCGGGACATCTTAATGGAGTTAATCGGGGACACACGACGTTACTTTTTATAAATTGCAGGTGCGTCAAAAATCCGGTTCCTTCCAAACTAGAATATTGCATATATATAAAACTAAAATGTTAGGTTAGTGAACGCGAAGTTGTGTTTCCATAAAATACAGAATGGAAAATAATTATGAAAGTGACTCATCCTAAGTTTAATTAAAAATTTTTTCAACAATCGTTCTTGGTATATTGTAAATTAAATACCGCTAAAGGGACGTGTTGACACTCGCTAACTTACAAGCTATACATAACTTCGAAAACCAACAGCATCCACATATCCGCTATCCTTAAAGCGCATACCTCCTGCAGTTCCAGGGGAGCGGGAGTAATTCTTTAAGGTGGTCGCATAGCGTCGCGTTTGAGTGATTTGAATGCTGAGCGATGCGGTGCCGTGCCAACAACAGGTAAAACGTTGCGTCAAGCGGAGGTTAGCTTGCCATATATGGTACTTAGCATCCCGTACAAGTGCTGCAAAGATGTACAAACGTGCAGCGTAAAAATGTATTTGCGCTCAGGCACATCTCTTGCCACCCAACCGGTTGGGGTTTTCCACCTGCAACTTGAATTTTTTTGCTCGTCATCGAGCTATTTCATGGCATTTGATGGCGGATCCACACGAACGCACCGTGACATTTTAAGCAGCAAATCGAAATTCCAAGTGCTGCCGTCATTCAAGCAACAGAGTCGAGTGTTGCACAGTGCTAAAGCGCCGAACCCCAGACCCCAGACCGCAGACTTGATGTGCAGCTGTCAAAACTGCATTCAGCTGACAGATATTTCCCATCGCTTTCGCTTCTATGGCAGGCTAGTCACGCGTCTTCGTCGTTGAGCAGCAATGTCGAATGCAGGAGCTCTCAACACAGTGGTTACAAATGTCAGCGTATTAATGACCTTTACGTGAGTGGCCGCCGACACATTCAACTTTTTGGATTTTTCGAAATTCTGTTTTATCGATGGATTCGCAAATGGGCGTTACACACAAGCCAAGACAAACGGAAATTGAACGGAGGTTGAGTTTCGAAATTTCGACTTTGAAACTTTTGTCTTAGACATAGTATTGTGAGCTGAGCTGCGGAGATCGCTTTTTTAGTGGAGTTTAATGGGGTTACTTTCTGAGATCACATTCTTCTTAAATTAGGGTTTATTCCACCTGAACACCCTTTAATATTCCTCAAAATAGATGTAAAATGTTGCATTGACTACATTATTTTAGAATGTTCAGCATGTTGGCGATGACGTAAATATGTATAGTATATGTTTAACAAATTTCCACACAAACCGTTATGCTGTTGCTTAAAAATTTTGAAGTGTTAGCTAGCAACTTTGCAACCGCCTTATCTAAATAATAGAAAACCAAACAAAAGTAAGGAAATACAAATCAGCAGCGTTGCAATATTCCTCCAACTACCTTGCAGCTGTTGCACGTGAGACACTTCTATTTACGACGACTGCAGCTACCAACCATGATTCAACTGAAAAAAGGCAAGACTCCATGGCAAGTTAAAACCAACATGTCCATACACCTCACACCAAACAAAAGTTTTCACTATGATTAAATCGTAGAAATTCTGATTGTAAGGCACTCGTTGTCAGAGCTTTATGGATGAGGGTGAAGTAGACACATCCAGACACTTTCCATTTTATGATCCAGCGTTTGCATACCTGAGGCTGGAACATCTCATCTGGAACATCTCAGTAGTTTTTCTTTTGGCGAACTAGAAGTCATAGTTGAAGCTGACATTAGTCGTCTCAACAAATTTGTGATCGGCTCAAAGAGCTTTGTTGATTTGTAAGGGTCTTTTGATCCAGAATATATGTAGGAGTTTTTAGGTAATAGGTTTTTCAATAAAAGCGCTACAAAAACGGTTTGGGATATCAATAAAATTTTGTATTCCTGTGAAGGTACAATAAATGCCATTATGTATGGAACTCGATTTTTTTTTTTGCATGACCACCGTGGACAGGTTTGTAGAAGTACAGACGCTGAACCCAATTTTCGACGGTTTTCAAGTATAAATCGGCCGATACAGCTGCAATTTCACGTACAATATTCGTATGAAATTCACCAATCGTCCCTGGTTTGTTAGCATAGACCATAGACTCGACATAGCACAAGAAATAGTCTAACGGTGACAAGCCGCACGACCGAGGCGCCCAATTTACTGGGTCTTTTTCTGAGTTAACACGTTCACTAAACTTGGTTTTCAATAAATTGATTGTTACATTCGCTGTGTGGTTTGTGGCGGCGTTCTGTTGGATCCACATGTTGTCCAAGTTCATGTCATTGAATTCGGTCCAAAAATATTGGGTTATCATTGAGCGGTAGCGATTCCCATTCACAGTAACATGTTGGTATTGTCGATCACGGAAGAAGTACGGCCCAATGTCGCCGCTGATGCAATGGGGACGCATAAAGTACGTACCAATTTACTTTCGCAAGATTAAAGAATTTCATTGATATTCCAAACGGTTTTTGTTTTGTTTTTAAACTTTTGTAACGATCTTATAGAAAAACTTGTTCTTAAAGTTGAGAATATTGACTCCGAATTACGGTAGAAAATTTTAATAATTTCCATGATGAAATGGCAAACCTTACTGAAGAGAAATGTCAAAAGAGCGGGGAAAAATATGGCGTCGTTTGCTGTCACTATCGGTCTACTTTTGTAGACTTTGTACCTTAACGAACCGGCATTCTAAGTTGTGAAGTGAGATCCCTTTTAAGATCGACCTCTTTATGTAACCTAATACGCCAATTTTCACATCCCTGTTCTAAACTAGAAAATTATATTTGCATCCCCGGCTCTTTCGGTCTTTATACTGACATTTCTACTAGATATTGGAACAAGTCTTTTTTCATATTTTTGGTTAAGATTGTTTGAGATATTCATTGTATGTTTGGATTTTCTGTAAAACCTTTTTAAAGAGAATATAAAACTTCTTCACTCTTTCAAGCCTGGCTTGGGTGACGACCTTTGTTTGACCACCATTGTCTAAGCGCTTCGGTATTGTCTGTTCTCATATACATATTTGGTACGTTCCGTTATATTCGACAGACTAAACTTAACTACCGTAAACATAAACCTACTTATAACTGTAAATAATACCATAGAAGTGGCGCGAAGCCCTCTACTTCAGCAGCTCAGTTTTCCATACTCCTAATGGAAGGCGGGCAGCGTGCAGCGTGAGTAGGGGGTTTTGAAATCCTCAGGTAAACCCTTTGATAACTGGCTGCTGATACACAACAAACAATGCAGCAGGAAAACAAATCGAAAGCTCCATTCCGAGCACAATGGCCGCTGAAATTCACACAAAACATATTCGGCAACAATAAAATCGACTTGAATGCTCGTCTTATTGTCTGCGGTGTTAAAATATCCTTTCCACGTTAGCGCCACAGATCGCTTGTGGCGCTGCGAGCGCCTGCAGGGGTTGGAATGTGAGAAGCCGTTACAAAGCGGTGTTGTCATCAGCAGAGAGTTTTACTTTTCGTGGAAGTGAATTTATACTTACCTCGAGTATTGTACAGTTATCAGCATTAGCGGCGGCATTTCGGTTATGTGCAAGTGGAATGTGTAAGGTGAGCCTTTGTGTAGTGTGTGGGAGTGTGCATGTGTGTGCGAATCCATTCAGCAACGGTATGTAAATGCAGTTTTTTGCTGCTCTACTTTAGTGAAATTTTCAGAGCAAATGGAATATCAATGTGAAATGGGATAAGTTATTTCTATTGTGAGTGCGCCGGTACATTGCAGGCTAACTGATTGTAAATCTACATAAATATGTCATCACTTACGTAAGTATGGCATGCTCTGTAAATGTCTTGTTTTTGTATGTATATTAAGGGAATGCAGAGCTTCCTTGTAGGAAAATATGTGATTTGGTACATTGGTTTGCTACCTTCACGCTTGTTGTAATAACCCTTGAACCAGCTACTGTCATTAAAAAACTTCTCATAAAATTCTAAAGCTGTTCGGGGTCGAACTCTGATGAACTTAAGGGGTTACATGGGTTCACGGGTTTTAAATTTTTTTATTATCTTTTTAAATTCTGCAATACTTCTGGAATATTGTCCTAAATTTTTAAGTTGATCCGAGTAAAAGTTTCAGAGATACAACCTTGAGAACTTGTGCGCTCGAGGCTAGCTAGGCTAAGTGCGTCGTCTTTAAACTCGTTTTTATCGAAACTGTGTTTTTGAAGTCGGTTGGTAAGATTTCTCGAGAATTACTCAACTGATCTGGATGAAATTTTTCACCAATCTTTGAGATACAGTTCTTAAAGACTTGGACGAAGATTTTTTTTCGATAACAACTATTTGAAATTTTCAATTTCTTGTAATAATGTCTGCCAAAAATTCAATTTTCAGTTTTTTTCCTTCGCCCAAGTTCTAAGTTAAGGTTTTCAACTTTAGATGACCCTGTAAAGAGTTATTCTCCCAACGCGAGCGCATCTTTGATCCGAGGATTTACGTGTAATGGCCTCGCAATGGCCCGGTTTAAAATATTTTTTTCCAAAAATTTCAGAATTTCTTTCTTAATAGTGTATGATTGTGACAAGAAAAAATTCTTATAAAATATTTCATTTTATATACGAGAAAAAACTCAAGGAAACACATGTACCCCTTAAGAACTAGTAATTCTTCTAACTAGGCTGCATTTCCTGCAGGGATCATCAACCCATATATTCTTAATGTTCTATGGTGCGGCTTGTTCGTTCCGAATTCACTTAGTATTACTTATTTATAGGTTGCAAATGCTGCTGTGCAACACTACAACAGTAGCAGGGCGAAAGTTTCTACCAAGTAGTGGTACTTAAACGCCTACGAAACATAAAGTCATTCAACATCCCTCAACACTTGTTATTAAATAAGGATTGGTGATACGGTGTGAGCTCACGTTCACTATGAAATATTGAGTACTTCATCATATTCCTGCCGCTATTTGCCCGTTAAATGATTGTCCATTAAAAATTTTGCGCCAAAAGATTTTCCAAACTTCAATCTTCAACATACTTGTATATCTTTCTTTTCGATTAGCATCGATAGACTTTTAGCTGGCAAAGTGCACCTTCAGCGCTTCATACGCATTTTCCCCAATGATTTAAAAGCGCTTTAACGCATAAATGCACATGAATTTGCCGGGAGAAAACACTCTCACTTAAGTGGCTATGCAGAGTGCCGAGTGCGCCAAGTAGCTTCCACCGGCTGACAGCTGCCAAGCTTTCGCATTTCGAACACTTTGCCTCAGCTTACGCTCCACTGGCTTAATTTTTGCTTGCTGCTCGATACTTTCGCAACGCCTCGGCCGCATGCATTTGGTCGACTTGGTTTGCTGTTGCTGCACAAATTATACTTAAGTAATTTATTGGTCCTTAGCCGGCAGCAGCGCCAAGAGTGCCACTAACATATGCTTTTTGTTGGCACAATTCGCTTTTATATTCCTTACGCTCGCTCGAGCCATTTCAATCACAGCTCGACAACTTTTGAAGCAGTTTTTTCCTACTTACATACTTACTGCGAAATGTTTTCTCCACATTCTCGCATTCACCATTCTGCAGCGGTGGCTGCAGCCGGCAGCTTTCGCCTTCACTCTTGACAGTCATCAATTTGTTGTCACAATTCAATGCTGCAGCAAGTTGCAAGCAGAAGGATTAACAGAATGGCACTTAAACTTTTACACCACTTCAGTGGAAAGTTGTGAGTGAGGTCAATAGGCCTATATCCATTTTTATTATACGCTTTCCATTAACGCGTCTGTGCGTGTGTGTGAGTGTGTTTTAGTGCTGCTTTAGTTGGCGCTCCGCCTGCTCGGCTTGATGAAAATAAATCACCAGTTTTTCGCAACTCTTCAACCAAGTTGAGGGCAAAAAATCAGCAAATAAGTTGCTAACAATTGGCTTGTAATGCCGAGCTTTACACTTTACGCTTTACCAAGTTTCAATGGACCACTTGAGCCAATGTTGTTGTGCACATTAAAATGTATGTTCCAGGCAAGCAGCCAACTTCCATACGGTAACGTGGGTATATTTGCATACGTGGTATAACCGACGGAGTGTTGTGCTTTGGTGTAAGCGAAAGGCGGCTGGTGTTAAATTTAGTATGTACCAACAAGGGAGCAGTGCGCGTCATCCTTCCCAATACTCGTATTACTCTACTCGGCAAACGCATAATTTTGATTCAAGGAACTGGTTCACGACGTTATAACGTCACAATCATGTAGGGGATCAGCGGCAGCTTCTTTAAAATGGATTTATGTGCCATCTTGATTGGTTTATACTATTGTGATGAAATTGAAAAGTGGGACTCTAAAAGTAAATTCTGCGATTTTTACTATGTCTGAATTTATTGAACAAAGAAGTGCAATAATCGACCATCTCATACTGCACGGTTATTCGTGATGATTTCGCCAAAAATTCAACAAATACGAGTATCGCTCCGCAAACACCGCATTTGCCTGATTTACTTTCGTGTAACTTCTGGCTATTCAGCAAATTCACATGACCGCTCCGAGGACACCGTTTTGACTCAATTGAGGATATAAAAGCTAAATCGAAGAAGGCTCTGATGGCTATCACGACGGAGGATTTTTCCAAGTGCTATGATGACTGGAAAATTCGTTCGCGTAAGTGTATTGCAGCGGGAGGGGATTACTTTGAAGGAGGTGAAATGGACAAAACTCACTTTTAAATTTGATCAAAGTAGTATATTAGTTACTTCTAAAACCACTTTCATTGATTTACACTGAAGAGTAGTATGGATTATTCAATCAATGAAGGCATGGAAGGTGGTTTCTTACCGATTAGCCAGATTATTTTGTTGTATTTTAGTTTTTGTTCACCAAATTTTTGTGTATTTTCTCCTGAGTTGGAGTACATCATTCCCAATACGTAAGGAGATATAAGTAGCACTTTTATTTTTTTTATTTATTTATTTATTTATTTATTTAGACATGTCCCTAATAAACAAAATGTATAAGAGTGGTCCCAGGGCAATTCCTTGGGGTGCATCCGTTTTCATTTGCTTAAACGTAGTATAAGGTAGGTGGCAACTAGGTCAGTTAGATACTGTGGAAAGAGAAGTATTAATTTATGAAGTAAACTATGGTGCTGTACTCTATGAACGCCTGGGGTACGTCAAGAAAAACTGCTGGGCAGATGTGTTTTTCTTCCATCACAGCTTCTATCGATTGTGGAATCGTGGGATCTAAGTCCAAAATGATGAATTGGTGGTATAAAGCCCTTTTCTTCAATTATGTTTTGAGGTTATTCTTATGATTATAGCTTCAAGTAGTTTGAAGAAAATAGGCAACAGTGAGATTGAACGATATGATAAGGCCTCATGTGGACTTTTCCCAGGTTTTTGTACCAAATGATTTCATATACCTTCCATGACAATAGAACGTATTTAAGATTTAAGCAAGCGTTTATTATCGATGTAAGCTTTGCTAATGATTTTCACGTTGGACTGTTTAGTACATCAGCAGTCACCAAGTCGAAGCCAGGAGGCTTTTTTAGTTTAAGCTTTCCAAAAATATCTTAACTGCTATCTCAGTTATTCAGTGAAGCTATACTATATAATACTGTCTCGGAATTTTATCTGGTTTGCCAAGGCGTATGAGCGATGTGGATAGAAGGAAAATTTGTTAAAGTTAAAACCTTTGGGCGACGCAGCGAGAACCTTAAAAAACCAAAAATAATGGGTGCACTTTCTGACAGAGACGCTCTCGAAGAAAAAAACACTCGTCATATTAAATTAACAAAAATTCTAATTAAAAAAAATAGTATAATTGGATTTGCTTTTCGTTCCTTGCTTTTCAGGTCTAGCCGGTCTGCGTCTGGTGAAGGTCTCAATACCAGCTTTCAAATTTCGCGGTGAGTCTGCCATGCTCGAATGCCAATATGAGTTGAATCGCACGGGCGGCCCGCCATATTATGGTGGCGTCGGCAGCAACATCGGAAGTGAAGTTCTAGTCAGTGACGCTGGCAACCGACAACGCAGTTACACACGAACGCGCACACGCACGAACACACGCAACCGTTATGGCGGCAACATGCACTTCTTCGATGCACATCACTTTGTGGCCATGAGGCCGAAGTTTAGGCGACACAAACGTCAATACTCCTACCAAACAGAGCGACTGCAAATGCATCAACAACAGCAACAGCAGCAAGAGCACCAGCAGCAACAACAATACCAGCAGCAGCATCAAACCTATCCATATCAGCCATCGCAAAGTTACAGCAGCAGCAGTGGTAGCAGCAGCAGCGACATAAATGGCGCTGGCAGTTATTATCAGCAGCAACAGCAAAAGGAAGAAGACGAGCAACAGCATTACCCATATCAAACGCAGCGCTCTCCCTACGGGCATAGCGTTTATCGCGGCGCGGCCTTCAGCCAAGCGTTGGGCATACCCGGCTTCAGTAATAGCGGCGTCAGCAGCAGTAGCAGCAGCAGCAGCAGTGGCGCGCATGTTGGCGCCAGTACCTTCACTAGCGGTGCGCGCGGTGCGACGGCGGAGGGCTCATCGCATCGCTACAAATTCGGCGACGGCGTCGATGATGACGAGGAGGCCGAGGAGGAGGATGACGATGTAGCGGAGGACGATGAGGATGAGGACGGTGAGGCGTTGTATGCCATAAAATGGTACAAGGACAACGAGGAGTTCTATCGCTTTGTGCCGAAAGCGCGCCCGCAGAAGACGAGTTATCGCTTTGATGGCATACGTGTCAGTGTAAGTATATATGCGAAATTGGCGAACTCTAATGGCAAAGGAAATTGGAAAACGCGCAATGTGGATGTGTGAGTGAAAGTGTCACACCTCCACATTTGCAGCTACATAAAGGCGCCTGCAGTGGCTTTATTCTTTTCAGAATTTAAATTTCTTTATTAAAATTAAGTTTTCTATTATTCGCAGGAGGAGCACTCAGACAGTTGGCGCGTCTTTCTGCGCGGCTTGACGCTCAACTCATCCGGCTTGTACCGTTGCGAGATCTCAGCTGAGGCGCCCAACTTTTCCTCGGTGCAGGGCGAGGGCCGCATGGACATCGTATGTAAGTACCACATAGAGAATATTCCTTGAATGATTTATGTAATAGCGTACGTAGAAATTTTGAAACGGAATGTGGAAGGCCATTGCGACTTGAGCATTTCTATTAATTGAATTGAGGTATTTTATTTGATATTTTGGATTTGGAATCTGAGGTGATGAAGCCTCTGTGATGGAAAATGATTACCTTAAGTGGTTCTAGGGCACATTTAAATCCTCCTGCCTATTATTTTTAGTGTAATTGAAATAATTTGAAAGGATTTTTCCAGCTTCTATGTGATTTGGCACTTGTTGCAGCAGATGCAAGCCTGAAGAAGCTTTTGCTTCAAGCTTCAATAGCCAAGAGAGTGAAGCAGCTCTCCTTAGTGCAAACAATTTGATTTTATGAACGAGAGTTGCCTCTTTAGCAAACTGCCTTCTGCGTTAGTCATTCATCAGAATTTATTCTCCACACCGACCAATCAAGCCAATAGCCGCTTTTCAAATGAATTTACGCAGAAATGCAATCATTCTCCCGGAATTTCTAAAATTAATTTCCAGATTTATTATTCGAGAAATCCAGAAAGTGAATTTCAAATATTTCTTGTTATTACCACACTTAAATAACAACAAAACAAAACAAGCCCGAACGGCACCGGCCGAGCCACCGCAGCACGCATTTGCATATGTATGCGGGCCACAAAGCAGAAATTCACCAGCGAAGTGCGTATATTTAAATGAAGAGTGTGTGTATGAGTGCGCGTGTATGTGTGAGCGAAATCAAAAGGCTTGAGTGCATAGTTTTGCACAGATTGAAGCCCAGCAGCGCTGCAGGTTCCGGCAGTTTTCGGCAAAATCTCCACTCATACATATTTATTACTTCATGGCTTGTGGGTCGATGCGGGCGTGTGTGTGTGTGTTGTGCATTTGTTTATTCACTTCAAGTAACAACAATTTAGTGCAAGTAACCGAGAGTATCGATGCGATTTTAGGAAATTTTTCAGCAAACAACAAAGAAGAAATATGCCAAACAATTTGCAAGACAAATACAAAAATGCAAAACGAAAACGTAGGAATAAAAGCAAGAGTTGGCAAAGATGCTGGGGCAATCTGTGCAGCGGTGCATTTGGTTGATTGCGCCAAAGTTTACTTTAAAATTTATGCAGCTGCCACCAGCCACTGCTCCATATATTCGCATTTACTCACACATACATACATATAAATGTTTGTACATGCTGGTACATAAGTGTACGGTCTGAGTTTGTGTGAGTGAGATGTTCACTTTTTTACAAACCTACAGACAAACTTAGAATTCGACATAAATTCGAATTCGGCGTTGTCTTCATACTCGGTTTTGTCTGTGGAAAGGGTAAACGGTTGGTATGAAGTGACGAAAAAATTGAGATTATTCTATGTAAAGGGATACCTCGAACTGAAAAAAAATATTTTTAAGAAAGATGACAGAAGAATCCATTACAGATGTAGAACTCTAATTTCATACGGAGTGATTCTTTTTCTTATTGAAAATTAGTACTACTAATACCATCTATTTGATTTCTATTAGTTAGATTATAACTACATTTAAAGTTGACCCATCTGCCAACGCTGCAACTTTTAACAGCGCTGACAAATCGGCTAATGTCATACCGCGTTAGAAGCGTCATTCGAAGACAATTTATACCATGGAACAGTACACTCCAAAAGAACGCGCTGAAATTGTTCAGCTTTATATTCAAAATAACTTTTCAATTGTGTTAACTCAACGTGCGTTTCGCAAAAAAAATAAAGTGAAAAGTGCTCCAGTTAAGAACACAATTAAGTCTTTATACGCAAAATTTGTGAACACCGGTAATCTCAGTAATGCCAGTCATGCATCCAGACAACGCACAAGACGTTCTGATGAAAATATCGAAGCTGTACGAGCCAGTATTGAGGAGACTCCATCGACATCGAGTTATCGCCGCTCTCAGAAATTAGACATCTCTCGCACCACTCTCCGAGACGCATAATTCATAAAGATTTGAAGATGTTTCCATATAAAATTCAAATGGCACAAAAACTAAACCCAGCTGATTATCCGCGACGCCTTAATTTTGGCAAATGGGCCATCGAAATGGCTGAAAACGAACTTGACTTTTGGCGAAAACTCATCATGTCAGACGAGGCACATTTCTCGTTGAATGGAGGCGTAAACAAGCAAAATTGCCGATTTTATGCCACCGAAAATCCTCAATTAATTGAAGAACAGCCTCTTTACGACCAAAAAGTAACAGTTTGGTGCGGTGTTTGCGCGAATATAATCCTCGGACCGTATTTTTTCGAAGACGATGATGGAGCCACGACAACAGTCAATGGTGAGCGTTATCGAGCCATGATAACGGATTTTGTGATACCCATTATTCGCGAAAATGACATGGATAACTTCTGGTTTCAACAGGACGGGGCTACATGCCATACAGCTCGACCAACAATCAATTTATTGCGACCATTTTTCCCCGGGCGATTGATATCGAAAAATGGTGATGTTGACTGGCCACCGAGATCACCAGATTTGACGCCACCAGACTTTTAGTTGTGGGGTTATTTGAAATCCAAGGTATACGCTAATAAGCCAAAGACCTTAGCTCAACTGAAAGCCAACATTCGACGTGAAACAGCCGCCATATCATCCGAAACATTGGCCAAAGTCATGGAAAATGTCGAAAAAAGAGTGCATTTAGCTGTCAAAGCTAAAGGTGCCCATTTACGCGATCTAATTTTTAAATATTAGCTGAAACAAATCCCCTTGGACCAAAATAAATTATTTTTGAAATGAACAAAAAACATTGTTTTCTTTTGTTCTTTTTTTTAGAAACAAATGGGTCAACTTTAAATGGCCTACCCTGTATTAGTTAAGGAGATATAGCATTTGGGTGAAGCAGCTTGGGTTAGTTTACAAGAAAATGAATCAAAAAGCATTTCTTGTGTTTATAAAGCATTGGTTTTTGTAGGAAAAATGATGTTGAATAGGGGCTGTGCACCAGTGAAATCAATCGAACAGTACAGATTTTTGAATGTTATCAGCTTAATTGCTTTAACAATAGATATTCCAGAGATCGCCAGAAGTCATATCGGATATCTAGCATACGTCAGCATTGTTTTCGAAATAGGCGAAAGCTCTCTTAATAAACTTAATATACTATACATAGTTAGGTAAAATGACTTCAAGCCAAACTTAGAGGAAAGAATTTAAGAATTCATTCTTTGGAATTTTCTCAAGTGAAAAGTACAATGTCTCCCGTAAACGTAATGGCTTTAATCATAATGAAGAACAATTGGAAAAGAATAAAAGCTATTTCGAACAATAGGAGGAGGTTCATATTGTGAACCGAAATATTTAGATACCAAGCAATGTTTATTGAATTATGTAGAATCAGATTTTAAGTATAGTTTCCTATGATAAAAAGACTGTAATTTTGCGAATGAATAACGTGAGGCTTATTTTGTCACCAATACCAGGTTAAAAAGTTAAATCCCAATCGGGGATACGAGTAGTGTGATATGTGTAATATGTCTAAGCCGATATTAGCGGTTTCGTGCTGGCCAAAAAGGAAAGAAAAGCCTTGGATTTTGCTAAAAAGGTCTAAAAATCAGTATATTTCTATGTTCAGCGTTTGGCAAGACAACCTCAACTCAAAAAGAGAATATGATTCCAACGGACCCTTTCATGTGGTGGAGAGCACTTACAAGTACTTCGGTTCTAGAACAATTGTTGGGAAGTTAAAATCATAGGTTTGAAATCGTGCTTAAAAGGGTTGGATAACGCATAATACTAACGTGTTCCGCTCATTCAACAAATCATATCAATGCCAAAGATAAATTAAACTTGGCTAAGTTTGAATTGCTGAGAAATTCTGCGAGAAGGCTCCAGTTTTGCTCTAGAAGCTGTTCGCGGGTAAATCACTCAGCATGAGCAATGTCGCAGCATGTATGTATTTATAATCTGTACTACTTTTTGTGGTTTTTAATGTGCCTCGTCGCACACACACACACACACACACATGGCAATGCGCTCTCAATGCGGTGCGGTCACTTAATTTGCATTCGGCTTAACTTTTTTGCTTTTCGCGCATTATTATTTGCATTCAGTTCATTTATGCGGAAGCAGGTTTTTTTTGTCTGCGATTTTCAAGTGACTTTTCACACACTCTGTTGGACGGTGGCGACTGCCGCGACCCATTAACGGTCAGCGGCAGTGCTGTTAAGCCCCGGAAATCTGCAGCGCAAGCGAGGAAGTGGGTCGACAAGTGCTCTGCGGCGCAGGGTATGCGGTGTGCGGCTGCGGTGTTATCACACAAGGATTTGCGGTTAATGTAAGAGTGCACTTTGCGAGATATGCGAGTGCTTGAAAAGTCAATATTATCAGATTTTATCCGACGGGATTTTTCGCACTCAACAGTTGGCGCGCGAGTGTGAATGTGAGTGTGAAATTGCCACAGGTTTTCCCTGTTAAAGCCGGCAAGTGGACTTGTGTGTGTTTGCAAAGCTCAATTTATATACTCATTCAAGTATTTGTTTAAACCGTGTTTTTTATTTAAAGTGCATTAATGCGGCAAAATGTTGGCTGACAAGCGGGAAAACATTCACGATAAAAAGTCTAAAATAATTCCAGTGGATCATTCAGTTTCATCAACAAGTCGTACAAATATTAACAATTACGTTAATATTTAAGGAAAGTAAGTTAATTTTTTGACTATTTACGTAATAGCTTTAAAAGATTTCTGCAGATGCCAATGTTTCAACATGTCCTGTTAAGGATAGCAATTTTGTTTTTATTATGGAATGGAAACTTGCAACTTGCAGCGATTTAAGCCAGGGAATTACCTTCAGGTACATAAGGCCTGTTAGTTATATGGAGTCTAGAGAGAGTTATCATCCGATTTGGCGGTGTCACACCAATCGTCCAATTTTTACAACGGCACGTATAAAGCCTTCTCACACCTTCTCAGGGGTTAAAATTGAATGTGTCTGGGGTAGTTAGCTATTTATTTATTGCGCTTTAGTAGCTTTTTCAAACCCGCTTAGCTATGGCACTGTATAAGTTTTCGGTTAATGGCATTATGTGGGCTTGGCAGTGGTCCGATTACGCCCATCTATGAACTCGAAATTTTTTTTTGTACCAATTAACCTGCATACGAAGTTTCTTCGAGAAACATAAATTTTTAGGTAATTTACAGCTTGCACGGACGGACGGGCGAACGGGCGAACAGACAGTTGTCACCCGGATTTTAACTCGCCTCTTTGTCCTAATCATTTATATATTTTGGGTAGTTCGAAGAAGTCTTTTCGTATTCTGTCAGTCGTATATCTCCAGTGCCTCATACCCTATAGTGTTGTAAAGGTGAGATTTTAAGCTTCATTTAACCAAAAAAAATTTAATTCGGGAAGTTGAAAAAGCCTCCAGCCAATTCTTCGAATTTGTAAAAAGCTATCGAGATGTCTCAAACCTTAGTCTGGCGAAAGCTGTACAGTGGAGGAGAAAGTGTCTTAATGTTTCCACTTCTTTCAACTTTGACAATTCGGACTTCAAAATCTTTTATCCGACCGTGTGTGTGCCAAGTTAGAATGCCTATCATTGTGGCAATGTGAGCATTGCTAAGAGCCAGGAGTGCTCCTGGACCTTTTACAGGTTGCTAACAAATCCTTGCTGAGCTCGCGCGAAGACCATAAGTTCAGCGCACCTGCTCGTTGCCATCCTGATTGAATATGGCTATGAGTGCTTTTTCTTATTGGCTTTTGGGTTTACAATTTCCAGGGATTCCGCTGTGACTGCCTGGTCAAACAAGTTTAATATACGAGTAGCTTGATGCTACTGCTCGTGAGGTTATGCATTGCTTGACTAGTTTTGAAATCACTGTCAGCGAGCTTAAGTCCGGTCTTGCAGCTCTGTTATCGGAGTAAATGCAGTCCTCCTTAAAAAAGGGCATCTTCTGCTACCTTGCTGGCTGCCACTTTTGTTTAAAAGACACTAAAGCAGGTCCGAAGCAGGAGTTGTTTGAGAGGTCCCGATACTCGTAGAAGAGCTTAAAAGACTCGCCTAGAGATATTGAAAGCGAAATCAAAGCGGAAATATAAACAAATGGAGACCAAATCTATTGTAGTCCGCTTATGCAATTCAGGTATTATGCCAATTGCTTATAGGTAATTGCGTGTTCCTTCGCCATTTAATAGGTCAAAATCGATAACTGTTGTTGGTAAAATGAGAAATACCTCAAATTCAGCAATTTTCTGTGCTGTTCGACTACAATTTTCTCTTATTAAATAACTGAAATTATAATTTTCACAAAATTTTACAAATTCATTTCGGCATTCATTCACACATAGCCATTGAACTACTAAACACACACTTATACTTATTAAAAGTAATCACATCTTATGTGAATCTGCACGTAATTTCTACTTCAATACATTTTCTCCTCCCTTAATGTTGTCATTATATAATATATAATTGCATTGTTTGAACAGAACTTATGTTCTTAATAACAATTATTGGTTAATGTCTGAATAGAATGAGTTAGAATGCATGGAGAATTAATTACTCGGCACCTTTGCTGGAAATTTGTAGGAATTTGAGAGCTCCGAAATATTTAGTCAGCTTGCTAGGGAGAGAGGCTTAAGGCTTATAAACATATATAAATATATTATTAAGTTTGCAACATAGTTTCTGATATTTATGCATTTGTTGCTAAGTACATTTTTCATGCGCCAACTGTTGACTAAATGTCTTCAGCATGTCTTTAAAATTTATCTCAACAACTATGGTGGCGAATTCTTTTGTAAAATTTATTTGCAAAATAATCAGACTGAATTGCAAAGGTTTGACAATTTACTTAAGCGCTTGATTTCAAGTGAACTCAAGATTCAACAGACCACAAAATGCATATATGTATATACAACTTTTAACTGTATTTATTTGTCGAATTTACAACGTGAATTACTTCGTTTTAGTTCCAAATCTGCTCTACTTTTAAACAGCACACTATAATAAAACTGCTCAACTCTAATGCTTCAAATAACTCACTGACAACTTTAATCATCACAACCCCTGCATCTCTGTCACTTAGGCTTATAACCTAGAAACAAATAGGCATACTGTAAGTACATATATATAATCCATATGTATTTATATGCAATCATATGCCGACAGGTGCGAGGTTCAAAACACTTAGCATACACGACCGGAGTGTGATCGCTTATCGGCGCCTTGTCGCGTAGTTCAGAGTCTATTCGTTGCACGTGCTCCCCGATACGCCACGCCAGTTGTGCGAACAAGCTCAATTTATGAATGAATTCGTGAATCGTTGTCAATGCTAAACATTTGTGAGTATTTTATCACGTTGGCATGTTATATATACAAATCCTATATTATAAGTATACCATATTTACATAAATATGTATGTATGTATGTGAAAATTGTCCGCCTCTTTTACAACTGCAGTGCTACATTCAGCATGCACGGAAAATCACTCATTCATGAGCTCGGTTGATGACACAGTGAATACTCGTTCATAAAGTACAGTTGCGGTCATATTATAAGGAAGACATTAAATATTGATTAAGAATCTAATGAAAGAAAAAGTTAAAAACAAAAAGCAGATTTTGTATGACTTTATTAACTAAATTTTTGGGTTATGGATACTTTCAAACATAGAAAAGTACATGAAGAAGACCCTCTAAAAATTTCAGGTAAATCAGTCTAGTCGAACCTATGGAATCATGGTTATCGTTTGGAAAACACAGCTTCGAAAAAAACTCGAAAAGTTTCAGTTCCAGCCGAGCCATTTTAGAAGCCAAATCAGTAAAATATCGAAATTAATTTGAATTTCTCAAGGTAGACATATTCTTGAATAGTTAAACTTTAAAAATATAAAAGAAAATCAATTGTTGTATTTGTATTTCTCGACTACACAGAATATCCTTTGAGGGATTTGATTTAGTTTTAGCAAAATACTTCTCTTAACTTGTTTAAACAAAAACCAAATTTTATTCTTGAAAATAGTCAACATCTGGATGTAAAAAAGCATACACTGTTAGCATTCGTATATCTTGGCCACCACTGTAGTCCTCCACACAATCTCACTTACATGTGTGCGCTGAAGACGTGATGTGATTTTCAATTTGTTGCTTCGCAGTTTTTTCTCGCCAAAGCAACAAATTTATGTACTGTGAAGAAAAGTGTCGAAGCGTGCGAAATACGATTTGAACCAAACATGCGAGGGTGGGGACTTTGCGCGCTAAGTTGCTGTGACACCTGCGAGCACTGATTTTAAATCTTGTAATTTTTCAGATCATATGGAAATAACTTCGACACACGTCTACAGAATAATTTACATAGCGGCTTAGTGAATGAATATTTGCATTAAAATATATTCACGCGGAAACGCATACTGAACTAGTGAGAACGGCATTGCAAGTAATTTGTAAGAAAGTGTTTTTCGATGTAATTTGCACATTTACAATAACAATAACAATAAACATGTATTGATCAGCTGTGAAGTTGTACGTTGAGCTAATAGCCTTCTTACACTACAACGAAAAAATTTAAGTTCCGTTAAGTTGAGGCAAGTTAAGTTAATTTAAAGTAATTTTTGTGGAAAAATGGTAAAACACATCGGGAGTATCTTATGCTGAGCTTCTTATTAGGAAAATACAACTGCATCCTTATCCATAATTCCTTCAGATCCATTGGATCGTTTTTAATTTACATATATCTGACACATTTGAAACGATTAGAAATTGATATATCCCATGATTTTGAAATAATATTTAATTTAACAAATACATACAATTTTTCGTCGCAGTTTTGCCCCGCGATGGTCCACATATCCGAGGTCAACAAAATCAATATCAAATAGGTGACACCTTAGCGCTGAACTGCACATCGGGCAAGTCACATCCGGCATCACGACTACAGTGGTTAATCAATGATCAGCCGGTAAGTATTTATTGTAAAAGAACTATCATTTTGATGGCAGAAAATAGTCTTCTTCTACGGACTCTTGTATTTCTATATACATATTTAAATATTTTGAGTATTTAACTCGGTTTCCAGCTTCTAATTATCAGTGAATAATGCATATCAACTAAATTCCTTTTATACATATACCTGCCGAAGTGAGTAAATTGAACAAAATGACCTCACTTGGTTGAGTGGCTCAACTCAATCCGGCAGTCTACACTGACATAGTCTTATCAACGCAATAATTTCATCACCATGACTGATTTCAGCAGGAAATCAAGTGCTTGTTCTACCTTTGTCTTCCTTAAGCTTAAGTCATTGCTCAACTTGTTCACGTCTCGTACTCGTACAACAAAGCTCTCGCAGGCAGCTGCTTGCGCTGCGAGCGCGCTTAAACCAATTTCCCCTTAGCTGCTGGTTGCGTTTTAAAAACTTCTCTCGTTACTCATAATCCAGCGGAAGTTCATTGATTGTCTTCAATTTTTATTTTTATTAAGTTCTTATTTTTATTCTTCGTTTGTGTGGTTTTGAGTCAGGTGTTTTTATCTTTTACTCTTCGCTCTTCGCTCTTCACTCTTCACTCTGCACTGTTCACTTTTCAATTTGCAATTGATGTGGCGACGGCCTCTGCAGTCTACTTGATGTCGGCCAATCAAACTTTTAAGCCAAACAAAACAATGTTTGCAATTTTTACAATTGTTCCACTTAAATTGCGACAGGTGGCTGCACCGGTTCGTTCGCTTTTTTATATTAGACTCGCATGCTTTGTAATGGTTCTCGTTGTTCCTTCATTCTCATGCTTCGTAGTTCGTTTTCGCTCTTTTTGTTTGCCTTTATCTGTACTTTGCCTATTAATGTGCAGCACTTTTCCTTTGTTCAATTGTTGTTCATTCATTTGTTTCATACTTCATTGCATTTCCATTCCGTTTGCTGGTTTTCTGCATTCCACTCCACTCCTCCGACTTCAGCCAATTTATGGCGCATAGTTTTCCTTTCTTTCATATTTAACGTTTACTCATACCAATGTCTCTTGTTCGTTTACAAGTAATTCTATTGTACTCAGCCATCATTTACATTGTTAAATTCAATTGCGCAATTTCACTGTGAGTTGTGGATGGGTCATTCATTATAACTGCAAGTAATTGTCAATATTTTTTAACATTATCCCTTGTCTCGTTTATATTTGAAATTACCTAGAGGAAAATTAAATTTATTGCCCAATCGCCGGTCATAATAAGTGAATATTGTTAATACATATCTACATAAATATATCCAAAAATATTAGCTAGTAGAAACCGATACTGTAGGCAACCATAAGATTCATTCATGTGTCTCAAAGTATTTAATTTCGCATAACCCTTCCCAAAGCTGCATATTGCTCGGAAGATGAACTTGCAGCTGATATTAATCCAGATACAAAGAAAATTAGAAACTGCATACATTATAGACAATTTTATCGGAGAAATTGCATTGATTTGGATGGTTCTAGCTGCCTTTTAAACTTTTCACAGTAGTGAATCGAACAAGCAGTATCAGCTGTTTAAACAAATTGGCAACTCTTATAATTAAGCTTTACATTGAAAGATTCTCTATCTTTCTTTCATTCTTTGGTAGACAAATTCTTACTTCCTTGCCTAGTAACATTTTATATATTCCTGAGAACTACTTCGGTGGACTCATAGATCATGATTTGATTCGATTCGACAATGTTTTTGCAAAAGATTCAAGTATTTTGGTATGAGTCAAGCATTGATCTGCCTCATATTGGCCTCAATACCAAAATTAGTTGAGTTGATCTATTCGAGATTTTGAGATCAGCAGCTACTTCTCTGATGCAAACACGGCGTTTTTTAAACACTGTTTCTTAAACTTTTCGATGTTATCGTTATTGACATATGGAGATAAAACTTCTTCTTCTTCCTTATTGGTGAGTACGAGTATACAACAGCGAGCTAGTCGTTTTTCCTTTTCGCTGCTTGGCTCCAATTGGGGATTCTAAGCGAAGCCAGGTTATTCTCCACGTGGTCTTTCCAACATAGTGGAGATCTTCCTCTTACCCTCTTTCCCACGGCGCGTACTGCGTCGAATAATTTCAGAGTTGGAGTTTTTTCGTTCGTTCGGAGGACATAACTTAGCCAGCCTAGCCACTGTCGTGTAATTCGCTGAACTATGTCAATGCCGTCGTATATCTCATACAGCTCATCGTTCCATCGAATCCAATACTCTGCAGCTCAAATTATTTTCTGCAAGAGTAGATTGTAAAGGTCGCACGAAAAGGAGGCGTCTTGACTGAAGTCTCGTTTAGTATCGAACTGCTCGGTGAGCTCCTTCTCGATCCTGACGGAGCTTTTGATATTACTCAACGTCAGCTTACATAGCCGAATTAGTTTTGCGGGGATACCAAATGCCGAAATCGCGGCATAAAGGCAGCTCCTTTTCGTGCTGTCAAAAGCAGCATAGAACCTTATATGCGATGTTGAGGAGGTTTTTCCCACGGTAGTGGGTACGGGAGTCTCCCTCTTTGTGGATTAGGCAGACACATTTAAATTTCAATCATCGGGCATGCTTTCATCCGACCATGTTCTACAAGTAATGCTCCTTATTAGTTCTTCGCCGCCGTGTTTGAATAGCTAGGCCGAAAATCCATGGCCGCTTTGTTGTTCTTCAGACGGGTATTTCTATTCGAGATTTTCAAGGTCTGAATAATATAATAATGAATCATCGGGCCATGATCTATCCATCTATCTGAGTTCTAGAAAGCAATTTTGGAAAACTTTAGTTTCCACTTTATCCGAACCATGAAGCTTATTCTTATTTTCCTTTGTTAGAATTATTTACAACTTTTAGGTATTAAAGGGCGCTGTTTGAGGATTAATTGTGTGTATTATAGTATGTGCCGTTATAAATACAAATGCAATTGCTTTTGCTGTATTGTTGCATACATTTTGAATTTGTTCTGAACCGCAAAGTGCTGTGAACAAAGATTTATTTGAATTTCTCATATGTAATTACTTAGTCAAAAGACACTTTTAAGAATGTAAAAAGTATTAATAAAGCAAGTAACATAAGCAAAGAAGGAGAATTCTCAGCTGAGTGCAGCAAGAAAAAACAATAACAAACATAATATATTATGTTATATTCACAAATCTTTCCTCTCCATATAGCAAGGAAAGCTAACTAATGTCTTGCAAATCGGTCGGCAATAATGCATAATTTGAATGTATGTTGTGTATATTGTTCATATGTGTGTGTTTAAGTTTATTGTAGCCCAAGGAAGAACGCAATGTTGCCTTGGGCATGTAAGACATCTTAATAAAGCCGCATAAATAAATATGCACATCAAATAGAGCCTCACATGCCATTACCGCTGGAAATTAATGAGCGCCATTTGTATGCAACACGCATTTCACTTGCAGCGGCTTGCAGCAACGCAACACATATTGCAAATGAAACAAGGTTCTGCACAACAATCAGGCCCTCCGGCATGTGCCGGCTCACGTGCTCGCCAAAGTTCCAGCATTAGATTCATTACAAATTACCTAGAAGGTGACTGGCAGCCGCCTCAGTGTGAGGCAGAGACATTTGATCGTTTATCTTAGACATAAAGTAAGTAGATAGACGTCTTACTTGTGCTCTACACACATACTTGAATAAGCTTTCGTATATGAGGTCTTGTGACTGAGTAGTGCTACTGGAAACGCTTGTGGTGGTGTTTGGTCGATGACTTGCAGCGCTTTATTAGCGAAGTGACGGTACGTGGCGGTTAAATAGATTACATGCGCTTTCCAGAACGGTTGGATAAGAAGGGAGCGCACTTTTAATAAGTCAATTAAGTAGGATGACTGCTAATAACAGTGACTCAATATTTTTTTTGTTATTTTTTTAGTCATTCCCGCCTTTATTGCGAATAGAGAAAGTTGTTGTCAAGAAGATTTCAAATCGCTTTTTGATCTGATCGTTCACTCTATAAATGACAAGAAAAGTCCCATGAAGCAAATATTGGGAGATTGAGACTTTTTCGACTACTCGACATGTACAATCAGACAACAGATGCTCTAGAAGAACTAAAAGGTTTTATTTAGTTCATCAAATTCCTGTAAAACCCAGTTCCTGGGTCGCTGCTGATTCGCTTCCGCCCTTACTACCCCGTACGAGTACTTACATCATGGTAATTAATTTGGCTGCTGTGAGAGTATTGGTTCGTGCCGACGCCGCGGAGTATACTACAATGTCTGCTAATGTGATAAATTTCGTCTTTGTCTCGAGCGCCACTGCAAGGCTTTGCGACAATGTATCTGCATAAATAATAGTCACTTCCGTTGTTGGTGGTCGTCGCTTGTTGGTTGTCCTCATTTGCAGCGTTTCGACAGTGTTTGGGGTCTCGCGTCGTTTGCGTCGGCAATTGCCTCTGGCAGTTGAGACAATTTAATTTTTCCAAATTCCATTAAATTTCGGTTCAAAGGAAGCTGACATGCGCGGCGCAGTCATGTGACACACGTATGTGGTTGTGCGCAGCAGTTGACTAATTAAATTTATTCATTTACATGATGAACGTGATGTCATTAAAATAGTGAGCATGTGATCGCACTGCCAGCGAATGCCATCCGCCAGGTTTGGTAGAGCGCTCTTTATTCAATTTGCATTCATTTGTTCTCACCCACTTCAGCGAAGCGTTGAGTGTTCTCTCTTTATTTGTTATAAGTTAAAAAAATACTTGCCTGTCTTATAGCCTGTCTTTAAAAAAGGGATGTTGAAGTAAAAACTAGAGAATCCTCAGCAAGCTTTATTTTTAAATGTTTGAACTGTCTCTCTGAACTCTTAGTGAAACACAGGTAATATTTTAAGAGATATTGGTTAAAAATCAGTTATTTGTTATTTTTTGATATTCTGAAAAAGGTGTAATAGCTCAGATGTTACCCCTATAGTATTAATTGGGCCGCTCACTAAATAATTTAGTTTTTTTTAGTGGAATTAAAACACAAGTTTTTTAGTTCCGTCAAACGCTTTATGAAATTATGTATTCTCCATTTTTATCTCATACACTTTGCCATCTTTTAAATTTTAGATCCTTGCGTGAAAAAGTGTTTTGTGACGTCGTATATTGAGTAGAACGTTTTCCCACCCAAAACAGTTTGCAGAGACCTCAGCGAGTAATAGTCCTAAAGCTGCCAAATCTGGAGAAAATGGTGATAATGACAGCACATCCCATTCAAGCTTTTGTCGAGTCATCAAACTTTTAAGACGTCTCGCATTGTCCTGGTGGAATCATGGTATTGTCGGGCAAAAGCTCAAAGTAAACAATATTTTGTTTTGCGGACTATCGGTCTTTGAAGCGGTTTGAGTAGTTTTATATTTTTAGGCCTGATCTCTTGCGCTCTAAATTCGTGTAAACAACCCACTTTCCGTCGCCAGTACATAACGGGTGATTTTTTTGAGGTTAGGATTTTCATGCATTAGTATTTGACAGATCACGTGGGATTTCAGACATGGTGTCAAAGAGAAAGATGCTCAGTATGCTTTGACATTTCATCATGAATAGACTTACTAACGAGCAACGCTTGCAAATCATTGAATTTTATTACCAAAATCAGTGTTCGGTTCGAAAATTTTTTATCGACAAATTTTGTTCAGCGATGAGGCTCATTTCTGGTTGAATGGCTACGTAAATAAGCAAAATTGCCGCATTTGGGGTGAAGAGCAACCAGAAGCCGTTCAAGAACTGCCCATGCATCCCGAAAAATGCACTGTTTGGTGTGGTTTGTACGCTGGTGGAATCATTGGACCGTATTTTTTCAAAGATGCTGTTGGACGCAACGTTACGGTGAATGGCGATCGCTATCGTTCGATGCTAACAAACTTTTTGTTGCCAAAAATGGAAGAACTGAACTTGGTTGACATGTGGTTTCAACAAGATGGCGCTACATGCCACACAGCTCGCGATTCTATGGCCATTTTGAGGGAAAACTTCGGACAACAATTCATCTCAAGAAATGGATCTCAAGAAGTTGGCCACCAAGATCATGCGATTTAACGCCTTTAGACTATTTTTTGTGGGGCTACGTCAAGTCTAAAGTCTACAGAAATAAGCCAGCAACTATTCCAGCTTTGGAAGACAACATTTCCGAAGAAATTCGGGCTATTCCGGCCGAAATGCTCGAAAAAGTTGCCCAAAATTGGACTTTCCGAATGGACCACCTAAGACGCAGCCGCGGTCAACATTTAAATGAAATTATCTTCAAAAAGTAAATGTCATGAACCAATCTAACGTTTCAAATAAAGAACCGATGAGATTTTGCAAATTTTATGCGTTTTTTTTTTAAAAAAAGTTATCAAGCTCTTAAAAAATCACCCTTTATATGCTTCAAACATGGATCACTTCTTTGACTTTTGGTAAGCAAAGCACAGTCGTTAAAGCGATGAAGCAAATTTCGTTCTGTATGAGCCGGGAAACCTATATGTGAAGTTTTGAAATTAATTATAGACGTTTCACATGCTTGTGAACATTCGCTTTGGATATATTTAATTTTTCAATAATCTCTCCAGATGTTACTCGACGATTTACATCGAACAACGACTTCATTTTTTCCACATCGGCTTCAAGAGTCCTTCCAAGTCGTAACGCATTCTCAAGTTTAAAATTTAGTAAATCAATTTGGGCATTGGGGTACGGTGAACACATCTTCTCCGTCCACATAACATAATTTCCGTATAGCATCCACCTCATGTTACCTTTTTGATAGCAAAACCGTGAAATATGCCGAAAGTGTTCTTTTCGATCTTCCATCTTCGATTGGATACAAATTAAAAAACTATTTCAAAAAAATATTTTTTTTTTTATAAAGATCAGCTGTTCAAATATATATGGTACAATGGTTAAGTGTAAAGTGGACTGCGAAAAAATTTGAATATGATTAGCTGTTGTCATCACACGAAATTACGGCCCAAAAGCTGCCATACAAATCGAGATCAATGCAGAGATCTTCATTAAACTGTTATTACTTTTATTAAGTAAGCTTAATTCGATTTAAAGGGTTGGTCTATCAAGCAACCGGACAAGGGAGAACTAGAAAAACGTTGTGTTGCGGAAAACCTTCGGCCTGTTACGTTTTCAGATTTATTTATACGAGAACATATCATAAATTTGCTATGAAAAATGCACCTGTGAAGGGTATTAAAGCTACCACAATTGATGTCAACGCTTTTCGTAGTTATCACTTAAGTGAGTGTCTTCACCAACAAATTGCCTGGCATAAGCGACATGACATTCTGGAAACTTATTTATGCATGTTAGTAACCCTAGAAACGTTTATTTGACACATAACCTCAAACCACTAATAAATATATAAGTTCCAGACTGCTGAGTAAGCTGAGCTGTGTTGGCGTGTCTCGCCTTCAAGCGGACCGCCTGTAGACAATAGACGGCAATCAACAGCCAACAGACAGCATAACGGTAATACCCTTCGTGCACAGCGCTTTCCGGCTTTTCAAAGTGAATGAGCAAATATTGCAGCGTTGTGCTTTTTAATTAAATTGTCACTTCATCATTGTAAATGCAAAATAACGGTAATGTTGAATTTATTTAGTCAGGTGCTGAATCCAATACAAACATACATAAATATGAAAAGTGCAGGCATACATGTGTCTTCGTCAAATAATATAACACATTCGAGTTCTCAACTCGCCGCTTGAAATCGAAAGATTTGTTTGTGCATTCACCAAGAATTTATGCAAATATTTGTAATCAAATGCAATTTGGTTGAGTAATAACTTGTCAGTTACAGACTAAAGCACATATGAACATTGAATTATCGAATATCACACACACATACATACACATACGTACATTTCAAGCATACTTTCTGAATGCCATTCCTTACTTATTATCGGTTGTAGTATGTGTGTGTGTGTTCTGAGCTCAGCTATCCAGCCAGTGGTGCCAGATACTGCGATGCCCTGGTTGATTCATCCTTGTAAGCCCTCACAAATTTAAAGCATTTGCTTTTGTTTTTACTATGTCTTAATTAAATTATTTACTCCAATATTTGTATTTACTAATAACCGTTACTCTTCGATTGTATATATACATATGTGAAATATTTGGTGTTATTATTTCTTTTGCACTTCAATATGTTTTAATTAATACAGTTAGCAGTAAATGTTATTAAAAAGCTTTGCATAATATCGAATACTGTGAAAATCCCGAAATTTAAGCAGTCAAGAAGCTTGCAACAGAAGTGGTTTAATTCATACTTTTGCTAGGAGTTTCTTACATTTTCTGCTAAATTTTCTTCTATAAAATATTGGGTAGCCAAAAAAGTCTTTTCGTATTTCTAATCAAACGTAATTTTTATATACTATTTATAATGAACTTTAATGAACCAAATATATATCATTTTGGTCGACCACTTTTTGTCATTTTTCCGCTAGAGACATTATTCCATCAGTGTAAAACTTTTCTGGTTTCTCGGCGAAAAACTGCGACAAGTAATTTTCACAGGCTTCTCTTGAAGCCAACTTTACTCCATCAAAGGAGTTCTGCATTGACCGAAACAAATGATATTCCGATGGTGCAAGGTCAAGGCTATATGGTGGATGTATCAAAACTTCCCAGCCAAGCTCTCCCAGGTTTTTGCCTAGTTATCAAAGATGTGTGTGGCATAGCATTGTCCTGATGAAAGACGACGCCTTATCTGTTCAGCCGCTGTTTTCGATCGCTTGTTTCAATCTCATCAGTTATTGACAGCACAATGTAGAATCATTCGTTCGACCAGCCAAGAGCAGCTCATAGTGGATGATTCCTTTCCAATCCCACCAAACACTCAGCATAACATTTCGAGGCGTCAATCCTGGCTTTCCGACCGTTTGTTGAGCTTCACCACGCTCGGACTATGATCTTTTACGCACATTATTGTCGTATTTGATCCACTTTTTGTATCCTGTTACCATTCGATTTCATTTTGATTCAGCAAAGAATCGCAAATGATTCGGATTCAGTCCATTAAATTTTTCACAGACAAATCATGTGGTATCCAAATATCGAGTTTATTTTTAAAGTCAGCCTTTTTTAAATGGTTCGATACCATTTTATGATGAATGTTAAGTTCCTTGGCAATGTCATGGATCGATGATGGATAGTTAGTTTCATCGACTTATTCGACCATAGGTCAACCAGAGCGAGGTTCACCTTTCACATCTAAATTTACAGAACGGAAACTAGCGAACCGTTGTTGAGCTACACGAATTGATACAGCAACTTCTCTGTAAACTGCACAAATTTCATTGGAGGCTTGCTTGGTATTCTTCCCTTTTTATACAAAAATTCAAAACTTTAGCAAATTTCTTAATTATTTTCACTATTTTTTGAACAGTTGTAACTTTTTTTCACTTCCCCGAATTTAATTTTTTTATTTAGATGAAACTTTAAATCTCACCTTCCCAACAATGTATGGTATGACACAATTTGATTGATAGCACTGGAGATATACGACTGCAACGACATCTGTTGACAAAATACGAAAATTATTTTTCGACTACCCAATACATGCTACCCACTATAATTAATAAAAATACTTTTCTTTCTTGGCGTTCACATATGAATATCCTCCCAGATATGCGTGAGAGTTAGCTCCCAATTTTGGTTCCAAGAATCACTTAATTACTTGTATTGATATTTGGTTCGGAAGATTCTGAGATGAGTGGAGGTTTATCAAACACAAGTAAATAAACCTAAGACTTTAATAGAGTTGGCATGATATTAACGACAGAATAGAAAATTAAAAAAATGTGTACAAAAAATACACAAATTTTTCTTTCAAGAATTTTCTCATTTGTCAGAACCATCGATATCGGACCACTATAGGATAAAGCTGTCATACAATCGGTCAAAATCAATTTAAATATTATTTTTATACCCTTTTATGGCCTAAAAATGCACCTGTTAAGTGAATGTCTTATCTTGTTTTAAAGAATTAGGAGCCAAGCCCTGCTTACTTAGGTTAATGACTCGTGCATCTACAAACTTGTAGCTTTCTAACTATCGTGCCTATGAATATTTTGCCCACAAACTGCCGCTTGCGCCCATATGTCAATGTGTGCGACAGCTCAACAGCGATCAGTGGCAAGATTCTCATTCAATTATCTTTTCGCAGCGCTACTCTCTCCCCTTTCGCCAACTTCACCAACTGTAAAAGCAATTTCTATGCAAATCACCGCCAACATTTGCTCACCTTCTGCAGGCACCTTCAAGTCTATGCTTGTAGTTAAATTTACATTTGCCTTTCTTAGCCATTGACTTTGCTCCGAGAGGCAGCTGAGCGTTTGCTTACCATTTAAATGGGTATTTAGTGGCTGAGTCTGTGTGTGCAACAAATACAAAAACACTGAGGTCAAATGCAGCACAGGCAGTTCACACATACGTTAGATTGGCACTGCAGGTACAACAGGTCGTATGCGTAACATTGTGGCGAAGGGTTGTAATGAAGCAAATCTCTGGCATGTAGTCGACAGACATTAGTGCTGCTGCTGGTGTCGATTTGCAAGTGGGATACGAAACATGGTTATGAATGCATTCATGCAACACCTGCGTCATAAAGCCATATGTGTGCTGGTTTCCGTTTTGCCCATGGCGCCACAAGCTGCAGTGTCTACTGTGGAATATATACAAACTTGTGCTAATGTGTGTGCATATGGCTTCAGCACTTGTGTATTATTGGGTTGCATGGCTGCAGCCGCATTCAATCTAACCGAAAATGCATGAAATTTTGCCAAATTTATATCCAACACATGCGTACACAGGCACTTACGCATCTATGAGTGGATGAATGCGGGTAAAAATGTGATTCAATAGCATTTGCAAATCTATTCGGTTATGAATTTCCAAAAATAGCATTTAACAGAACTATTCATACATCAAAAAACTACCGCATACCTATGTATATGAGTGGGACATGATTTCCACCGCAGTGGCTTGCGCTTAAAACTTAAATGGGCCCCACGCGCGTTTCCCTTACATATACAGTGCCATGCCACACAGCCATATGCACTAAATGTTAGCAAAAAATCAATGAGTACGATTAGACATGCTCTCTTGTTTGTTTACTTTTGTCGCTCGTGTACGCTTACGCCTCAGCAAGTATGTGTGAGTGTGGCTATCACATATTTATATTCTAACCCATTTTGGCATGTGCATGCCCCGAATGAGCACCGCCAGCAATGTAGCCACGATTTCGCATTTGAATTCCCGCTGATAGCCGCCCATTTGCATGTCTGAAAACTAAATTTACTAACCCGAAATTGAAGTCAATGTATTTGCTTATTTCGCATTCGTTCATTCACTCCTCCACTCCTTCCCAGACCAATCCCTACTGCTCAGTTGTGTATTGGGGCTGCAGTCACAAGTCGGTAGGCATTCATGCAGATAAGCATGCAGCCATTCAGCGCAAAACCATCATTTAACTATTTGCATGACTCACAAAAACAAGAACAAAAACAAGCAGAAGCAGAGAAATATAAAATGGGGAAACAGTACAAATTGGTAGTTTCTTTGGCATGCTCGCATGTGATGGCCATGTGTAAAATACTCGGCTGTGGTACATGTGTAGAAACTTGCAAATATACCCACGAATGCAGACATTTCCCAGAAGACCCCTATCAAGCACGTACTTCTAGGTTTTATTAAAAAATTCAAATGAAAGCAAAGTGTGGAAGAGTTTCGCTCAGGCGGCAATTCACCCACAGGAATATTATTGAAATGAGTAATAAATGTACAGAAATATTTGTGGTCAAGAAAAATTGAAAAATTTAACTCTCCTGATTCATTTGTAGATTACCAGAATGGTTTTTTGCATTTTCGCTATTTATTTCAAAAATCGCTTTGACTAAATGGGCTTTATGGTAGCACGCTTTTATGGATCTGGAATAAATTTTCGCTCAGTAATGAATTCATTTCAAACCAAGTAAGCAGCCTAAGCGACCAAGAAAGCAAAAACTGGTTATTTCTTTTATTCAAGAACACAGTGTAATAAAGGGACCTTTATATTCATATTTTTTGATATTTTTTTTGCAATTGCTTAAATGCCTTATATTCTGCGACGAATACAATTCGTGGTTGACAATTAATTCCTCTCACTGTATAGTAAACCCAACCCATGAAATATGCCAATATTTTCCTGCTAAATTTGACTGAAACTGAATTTTTTGAACATTATGCTGACTTTATTCAAGATACACATTGCGACTGAGAAGTACCTGTAAATTGTAAATTATTTTTTTTTTTTTTGTTTCAACATCTTTTTATTTATTGAATTTGCTTTTTGTTTTGAAAGCCTAACAATAAGTAATAAAATCTTAAACCTATTTAAAAACTAGACACGCTCAAGCAAGTGATTGAGATGTTTTGGTGATACATTGCTCCTCAGTACGCGGGCATATCTCTTCTTTTAAGGCGTGTTTGATTGCAGGAATGTACCAGAGAATTAGCCAAAGCGTTTGGGTGATCACGGAGTTTAGATATATGTATATTTAATTCTGCTGTCTTCTACTTCTTTCCTTACCATAGAAATACCAAGGTCTTTATGGATATTTTCATTACGCATGTACCATGGTGAACACGTGATTGATCTAAGCATTTTTGATTGGAACCTTTGTATTATGTCTATGTTAGTTGCACAGGTCGTACAATATTTAATTATTTATCAATCTTTATTTTGTCGCCTTCAAAGTAATCACTAGAAGATGCAATACACTCAAGTTCTCGAAACACTTTTCGCTAGCACTTTTTGGGATGGTCTCCGGCTGCTTCAGCGAATTTTGTTTTATCTCATCGATCGGCTTAAAATGGGTTCCCGGAGCGACAATTTCATCTTGGGGAACAAGTAAAATTTCCATAGAGCCAAAGCTGATAAATATGGTGGTTGATCGGTGGCATTTATTGCGTTGCGATGCTATGATGCGTTATCATCGTGTAAAATCCATTAATTTTTCTTCAAAATTCCGGCCGATTTTGACGAATCTTCTCCTCCAAATGCCCCAATATGATCAAATAGAGCTCCTTATTGACCATTTGTCGCTCCGAAACAAATTCATGATGCACTAAACCACAAATATCGAAAAACAAGTAAGGAAGGGCTAAGTTCGGGTGTCACCGAACATTTTATACTCTCGCATGATAAAGTGATAATCGAGATTTCATTATCCGTCATTTACATATTTTTTTATTTTGCTGTAAAATTAATTAGAATTAAATTCTGAGAGATTTATCGATATTTTCGGAGAAAAATTAGTTTAGGTTAGGTTAGGTACTGAGTTCTTCGTGTTCGATATCAGGGACCTTGAAAAGTTATAGTCCGATCACGACAATTTTTCCACAAGGGATACCTCAGCTCAAATACCGTATTTGTGTAAAGTTTTATTCCGCTATCATCATTGGTTCCTAATGTATATATTATACAGAGAAGACATCAGATGGAATTCAAAATAGCGTTATATTGGAAGAAGGCGTGGTTGTGAACCGATTGCACCCATATTTCGTACATATCATCAGGGTGTTAAGGAAATATTATATACCGAATTTCATTGAAATCGGTTGAGTAGTTCCTGAGATATGGTTTTTGGTTCATAAGTGGGCGACGCCACGCCCATTTTCAATTTTAAAAAAAAATCCTGGTGCAGCTTCCTTTTGCCAATTCTTCCGTAAAATTTTGTGTTTCTGACATTTTTTGTTAGTCGGTTAACGCACTTTTAGTGATTTTCAACATAACCTTTGTATGGGAGGTGGGCGTGGTTATTATCCGATTTCTTCCATTTTTGAACTGTGTATGGAAATGCCTGAAGGAAACAACTCTATAGAGTTTGGTTGACATAGCTATAGTAGTTTTCGAGATATGTACAAAAAACTTAGTAGGGGGCGGGGCCACGCCCACTTTTCCAAAAAAATTAGGTCCAAATATGCCCCTCCCTAATGCGATCCTTTGTGTCAAATTTCACTTTAATATCTTTATTTATGGCTTAGTTATGACACTTTATAGGATTTCGGTTTCCGCCATTTTGTGGGCGTGGCAGTGGGCCGATTTTGCCCATCTTCGAACTTAACCTTCTTATGGAGCCAAGAAATACGTGTACCAAGTTTCATCATGATATCTCAATTTTTACTCAAGTTACAGCTTGCACGGACAGACGGACGGACGGACGGACAGACAGACATCCGGATTTCAACTCTACTCGTCACCCTGATCACTTTGGTATATATAACCCTATATCTGACTCTTTTAGTTTTAGGACTTACAAACAACCGTTATGTGAACAAAACTATAATACTCTCTTTAGCAACTTTGTTGCGAGAGTATAAAAAGAATAAGCAATACGCTGATTTTTGAGCGACTTTGGCGTGGTTTCATCTCGCTTTTTTCCTTCATTCCGATAATTGTTGACTTGCTTGCATGTCAAACTCATAAACACATGTCTTATTGGCAGTTATAATGCTTTCCATGAATGTGGGGTCGGAATTCACACAATCAAGCATGTCCAAAGTGACCTGTTTACGGTACTCTCTTTTAAAAAATAAACTCTGCTTTAACAAGACGAGTCGAGCAAGAGCGCATTTCATACCCAAAATATGTACCAAAATCAAAAAAGCACTCGCGAAAGATGTCGAGCTCTCTTGCCATCACTCAAACACTTGGTTGACGATTTTCAAGCACCATATCCTTCACTTTTTTAATATTTTCTTCAGTCGAGCAGGTCGAATTTTGTTTAGATTGAGGCATTTCCAATGCAGTAGTCGGAAACTTGTTGTGTTTTCACTTTTGTCTTTGCCCCCAAAGGCACTTCCAGTGATCAGGTTCACATTTAAGCTTCAAAAATTGCACGACGTTGTTGTTATGCAAAAGGTCTTTGAATATATTTAGCAAGCAGTCAATAGGATTTTCCTTTCAAAGCATATACTTTTTCTGGAAACAACCAACTCAGTTGAAATTCATCTAATACTTCTGTAGAAAAGCTTGTCTTCAAATCTTAGCCGATTATATCCAACAGTTCTCACGCAGAAATTTTCCATTTTGTTTGTCGGCCGCAGATTCTTGGTTTTGCTTCGTCAACTTCGGCTATCATTTTTTTCGTGCCTGAATAAAGGGATCGAAAATGTTCCTCAGTATTTTGCCTTCGATTTCGAAATGTTACAACCAGCTTATCTATTATACGTGATGCCCAATATGTTGAAAAACGTGGACGAGAAGCCGCGGAGAATCTCCGGGTGCTTTTTTGATTGATTTTTTGAATATACATCCATGCAAATCTATGAAAGTGAGTAATCTGTGATTTTTTTAAATTAAATTATAATCGCTTTTGAATATACATATTTAACATATGCAGACAAGTAATTGCAGGCATTAGTTAAGCGGCCTTAAGAAATTTGTTCTGATGACCTATATATAGTCCCTCTTCATAAGAACTCCTTGCTTCATTTGCATGCTCAGCACGTGGTATCCTAACAGTTTGTTGTAGGAGGAAAATGGTGAAGCAGCGATTGTGAAGTTAACGGAATATTAAAGTGTGCATCATGTAGCATGCAAGTTATATTAGCTTTTTGTGAGGAATTTGCTTATTCGATGGGGTAAAAATGTATTATTGTATTTAAGAAACTGCTTGGAAAAGAACATTTGCTTGAAGTTGTTCAAAAATTTGCAGTAAAAAACGAATTCTAAAATGCCACACTAGAAATGCAGAAACTTTCAACAAATAAATATGAAGCCCGTTATGTTGTTGTCATGAAATTTGAACCACTTGGTGGAATTTCCGCGTATTTAAAGCAAATATTGCACTTTGAGCATTATAAAATACGGTATAAAGTCCGACAGAACCCTGTAAAAACCAGTTGAAAGCAAAACCATATACATATATAAACACCGTGCAACACCTGCACATGTTGAGATTGCATTTGATGTGGCACAATGCCTTTCTGTTACGGTGGCATGCCGCAAACACCATAACACTCAACGGTTTGACTGTCAGCATACATTCCAGTGTTTACACAGTGCGATTCGCTAAGATTTTATTTGCACTGAAAATCGCATTCAACTCGAGAATGAATACTTCCGCATCGCCTTTTCATTCCGCCACTCGTTTACTTGCCACACACGTGCGCCTGCGAATATAAGAGAGCGCAAACACACACACACATACTGAGGCGAGGCGAATGTGAATGGGCGCAGATTTCATTTTGTTGAGTGCTTCTTGCATCTTGCAACTTGCACTTCGCATTAAAGCAGCAGCCGCATTTGTTGCTTGGCAGAAATTCAGCGCCCGAGAAGACATTGAGGTTTGCAGCACAGAGCGCCATGTGTGGGTATTTTATGGACTCGATTTGTTTTCATGCCACTAATTCTCTAAATCTTCGGCTGTGCATTGCTTAATTTGTTTCGTATGTATGTATGTGTGTGCCTCTGTTTGTGGTTGTGTGCGAAGATGCTAGAAAGGCTTGGGGCTTGGAGCTTGGCCGAGTAGTTTGGCATGAATGCAAATATATTCTGCAAATGGAGCACTAAATTCTAACAATAAGAAAAATTAAAACTGCTATGCACAACAACAACACACGCGACAACGCAGACAGGCAACGAGAGCAAGTCGAGGAGATTATTACCGCGCTGCTTGGTTTGACGTTGTCGGTCTCCCGCCGTAACGGGTCCAACGCTGTGCAGACTGGCAACGTCTTGCTGTGCTGCTAAAATGTCTGGAAAATTGGTGAAAACCCATTGCGGTACTTTACTGTTTAAATATTTATGAAAGAAAATTGTCTCTGTGTCAATGCCGGTAAGACTGGCGTGTGCTTTGCGGGCGCCGTGTGCGCTCAAGCCAATTTCCAGATGCTGATGACAGGAGGAGATTTGTAGAGCCGGAAGATGCAAATAGCGCTAGTCTTCTTGAGAAAGGGATAGAAGGCGACACAATGTACTTGAGAATATGCAAGTAATAGAGTAAACAACATTTTATGTAATATAAATAATAATAATATGCCCTTCGTGACAGATGTTTGGCCAAATTGTTGGGGTGTGTCTTGATCTCGATTCCACTAGTGATACTAAATATTTAGAAACGCCTGCATCGGTGGATTTTTTTATAGTATAAGGAAGTATCGAAAGCCAGAGTACGGAGACTTAATTCGACAAACCTAACATACACCCAACTCATATCTCTCCCACGGAACCACTGGAGTAAGTATTACTTCGAGGGAGAGAGAGAGCTTAAGTCCCATCTATCATACTGATTGACGCCTAATATATCGTATATGGCTTAGTTTTATCATAGTTAGAGCTGACGTTTCGCTGGCAGCTTTCCATTTACCAGAAAACTGACACATGAGTGCTGCCAATTTTTCCACCAAAAAACTACCGACAAGGGAAGTTTTTAATTTTTCCCTTACAGGGTCTTCTAAGCACTCTGTAGACGTCCGACAAAACGAAAGGAATTGGAACCCTTAGCTTTTAAAAGGTCCATGTCCACTCAGTATTTGGGTTAGGTGGACGTTTAGGTTCACATGTTGTCTATCTACCTGTCATGAGGTTCACCACTCTTTCTGCCACATTGTGATGCTTTTGGTTCTCTCCTCTTTTTTACGCCGGCTCTGATAGCTGGTCTAATCGAACGATTTCGCCTCCCTGGATGATATCTTTTTTTCCACCATCCTTTTACTTATGAGCAAGACTTCCACTTTCTGCTCAGCCAACTTTAAACTCATGGTAGCAAAGCATTTACGCAGACCATTTATGCTATCATTACATTTGAGCCGCAAGTCATCCAGATATTTAGCCACTGGATGATCTCATCCGCTTAAACGGTGATCCGCCAGGTGATCCCAATAGCTACCACTCGTTTCATCCCGGCGGAATTGCGGAACTCCGCCCTAATTTCCCAGCCGAAGCAGCTATACGAGCACGACTCCTTACGCCATGCCAATTCCGGTGAAGTCCTGTAACCTCTACACCGGCGTGAGTATTGGAATATTGTCCAGGCTTTGTCTAAACCGAAGAGACGTGATGCTCGAGTTGAAATTCAATTCAATGGTCATGCCTCTCTGGACACGAAGAAGTGAAAGAGCTATTTTAGGCGTAAATTAAAACTGCACCATTCGGTAGACAAAACCAAACTATGTATTACCCGACGGCTGCGTAAAATGCGAAAAGACTCCGCACCACTTACTTTCACTCATGAGAACGTTCAGAATGTCAAAGCAAAATCTTCCAAAATCATTGGCCCTGATGGAATCAACATGCTTATGCTCAAGCATCTAGGGTCGACGGGAATAAATTACCTCCCAAGATCCTCAACCTGTGAAAATTCAGAAAAGTGGCCCCTCTACTGAAAGCTGGGAAACCCACAAACAAAGGAGAGTCCTATCGTCCGATAACTGTCCTATATGCAGTAGTGAAGACACTTGAAAAACAAAAGGTTGATAAGACAAAGGTTCTCAGGTGGCTTTTTGGGTTTTTGGAGTAGAACCAAACCCTTTGTCTCTTTTTTCAAGTGTTTGACGAGAAATGCGATGTTTTGCTGTTAATTGCTGTTGTTTAACTAGACGGTTCATAAAACTATCAACAGTACTCAGGTACATATACATATACAATTGTATATGACCAAGGCTCAGCTTTCATCCTGTTGAAGCTCGTATTGTGCAGACAATTTGACGAATTCTATGCCTTCCCGCAATCCAGAAGCAAATATATTTTAAAAACAGTTGTTTAAAGTCAAAACAGTAAAATGAACCGTTGTGGCTGCTGCATTTGTTTTTTCAGACATACACAGTTACACTTACATGACATATGACAGGAATGCTGGTTTGCCATGTGAGTTGTTGCCGCACGTTGCTATGGTCTGCGGTTGTGTCAATGTTAAAGCTGCACTGACTTACAGTTATAAAATAAAATCTGAGTTTGTTAACAAAGTAAACGACTGTTTTTGGTTGGCAGCAAGGGATCGCGTTTATCTGAGCTTTGTTTTGGTAAATGATATTACAAGGCGGAAATTGAAATATTGTGTGTGTTGTTGTTGTATGTAATTAGACTTTGTATAATTGGCGACATGTTCTTATATAAATTACTCATAAATGAAATGTTAAAATTACGAGTAATTATCATAAAAAAAAATTATGTGTAATTAGGTCAGTGCAAATGGCTTTGAAAATGATGGAGAGTGAAAAAATTGTGGGATGAAATATCATCCATTTGTATTTACGCAGTAAATACAATAGAACAAAAAACAACTTCAGTATTTTTAGGGTCTTTTTAAGGATACTTAAATAGTTATGGAGATGGTTTTATACCAGCCGTAATAGAGGCTTTGAGTTTATGTGAAAAAAGTTATAAAGAAATGTTGTAGATATTTTTATTACCTGCAATTTTGCCATTTAAGTTTTTTCCATAAGACACGTAACTTTACCACAAATCCAAATAAATGTATCTATTTTTAACCCCTGAAAAGTCAATCATCTCCTCCTTGTCCCCGATTTTCATCGGATCACCGGTATAGCAGTTTTCTTTTCATGTTTGCCTTTTTCCAATCAGTTTTATCGAAATATGATTTTCTTCGCTTTGAATTGCATAGCTTAATATTCTTAGATCTTCTTAGCACAATATACATTAAGACATAAAAACCCAAATTTTACTCTGCACAAATCATATACGAGTAGATGGATGATTTCTACAATATTTTCTTAAATTATCCACATGTTATCAGATTTAGTTCTCTGATCTCTATTGTAGCCTCTGTTCTAAAGTAGGTCTTTGTAGACTGTCCCTTCTCCAGCTGTTATAGTAGGGTCCCGGCTCTTGTTTTGCAGATCCCTTTGAGCTTAACCTCTGCATCTTTAAGATTTACCTTGCTACGGATATTCTTGAGGACTTCGGTGTATCTATTACCTTCGGCTGGCTTTATGATCACGGAATCTGTTTGTCGTTTTGGCCTATTATTTGCTCTCTGACTTGCAGTCATGTTCCTAACTGGCTCTCTTTTGTGTGTTTTAGGTGCTTCTTTCACCATTCTTTCGTTTGCGTGGGTCTTCCTAGCTTTTTAGGCAAAACTTTTTGCCACTGGCCGTCGTTTTTGTTTTGAGGCTCCACAGGGCTTGTCGCACGGTGCTTCGAAGTTGCTGACTGAAGGTCGTGCGACGTCAGCTTAGATGTGCCCGCCTTCTTCATTTTTTGCACTATACTCTTGCACTTCTCTAGGAATTCCTCTTCTGCTCGTCTCATTTGGGTAATGTATTTTTGTTTCGGCGAGCTCTAAGTTCCTTTTTAGTGGCAGTTGGGGTGCTTTTCCCTTCTCCTTGTTTTGCCGGTGCTGTTTACGTGGTCGGAGTCTTCCTTGAGGCTGTCCTTTCTCCAGTTTTGTCTGCTTGTTTTGGAGTTGCAGTAAGTATGGGGAATCTAAGGATTCTATTACTTTTACGGAAGACCATTCTGTATATAAAATATTTAAACATCATATTTAAATAATCATTTCATAAAACTTAACCAAAAATATAAATTAAAAGCTCTTCACCTATCCGATGCCGTTAGCTAGATGTCCCAGCTGCATATAAATTGCTTAACACCATACTCTATCGAAATGCGAGTAGAAGCTCTGCCTTCCGCAATTGCCAATCACCGGCGACAGCTGTCAGGGGTGCCAACACTTTCACCCGTTGAGCCGTGACACATTTTAAAATGCTGTTCTGCTATCGCTGGGTTTTGCATAGCCATTAGTGGGCTAGCAGCGTTTAATTAAAAATAAAAATCACTCGTGTTGCGTCATTGCAACACACAGCCGCATAGCTCAGCTATTCAGCGTGTCCACTTGCTTATATACTTGCCTCGCATGGGCAAACGCTCAATCAACATTTTTATTTACCGTTTGGCTCACTTTAGCGGGACTAAAACTGGCTGTGTGCACCGAGGTGCCGCCACAAGCATACCCGTGCAGTTGTTTGCGCTCGTGCTTTGATATGAATTATGCATATGTATGTGTGACGTGTGTTTGTTCTATGCATTTCAGGTGGTCGACGACAGCTATCTGGTAGCCTACAATGACACCGTGCACAAACATGGCCTCATAACGTCAATGCTCGGCCTTGAGTTGACAGTTGATGGACGTCACTTTCAGGACGGCGAGATGCGCGTGAAATGCCTGGCCAGCATATCGCCGGTGCTGTGGAGCGGCGACAAGGAGAGCGTGTTACAGCGACGGCGCGGCATTATTGACAACCGAGAGGCAATGCTCCTAGGTAAGTTGACAGCGCGAAAAAACTTAAATAAACTCGAAAACGGTTCAACACCTTTCAATTTAGTGCATTTTAAAAGACCAGTGCAAGTGGTGAATTTCAAGTTGTTTATTAAATATAGTGACTTGCCTTCTTGCAGCGGTTTGTAGTTCACTAATCGTTCAGCGGAGTCTGATTGACGAGGCGTCGAATTGCAAAACTGACTAAATTGATCAACTTGAAAAAGTTTTCAATGACCCACTTTTGCATTTACCGAACTCGAATTTAAGCGAACATTCTGCTTTAACCAAACTCAATTTCGTAGGTGTCCAATAATGAATGACAATTTTTTATGGATTCATAGATCAAACTTCAAAACCGGTCGGTTTCCAAAAGCCTTTTGAAATAGACGATTATTTCACTTCAATTTCTTGCCTTTTTCCATATGTCTTCGCACTGAGTTAGGTTAAGTTTTGAAGCATGCACATGACACCTGTTGCAAATTCGAGTTTTGGGCAAACTCAGCTTATATTTGACCTCTTCAGCGCTTCTTCTCTTTGTCTACGAAAACATAAAGTGTCCACAAAACCAAGTGTCTTAAATAGAAAATTTAATTATTCGCTTTTAGTTCTAATGAAGGAATAATTATATTGAATTATTTAATAGCAACAAAAGCGACTTTATCTTATTATGCGCAGTAATTCCAAAAAGCGCTTAAACATACATAGCTCTTTCGTGTTTCCATTTCCTTTCGGTTCGAAATCAAAAACTGCATTAACTTCTCGCGCCCGAAAAACCAATTTAATGCGCCACAATTTCGACGAAATTGCATTGAACGAACACGCGCGCTGCGCAGCTTTCCATCACCACCATCTGTGCAATACTTTTGCTTGCTCTTCAATGTCCTGTCTTTGTCTTATGCTGCGGCGTTGACTTGAATTTCAATGTTGCCGCCATTCATATTCACTGCCAACATTCTGTCCTACGGGTTCATCGCCGACGTTGCCAGTAACGGCACAGTACGTGTGCGGCATCGCTGAGTGCCAAGTGCAATCGCTTCACATACACACCAGCTGCCCACCAGTCGACCACTCGGCCCTTACACCCCTTACAGACGTGCGTGTGTATTTCTGGTTGACCGCAGCGTCCGAAAACTGCATTTATTGCCAATGCCAATGCTGTTGGCGCATCTTGTTGTTGGTGTCGTTGGTAGCAGCTGCTTGCATCCGCAGTTGATTGCTCAACACTTGAAATGCTGACGGTGTCTCCGCGCGAGGACACAGGCAGCGAAACTCGTGGGCCGCATGCAAGTCAGCCAAATAGTTGGCGTTGCAACATCACTTCCGCTGGCAATCGTTTTTAAGCAGCAGAGCGGGAGATATTTATAACTAAATTTCATTAATTTTCTTCTTCTTTTTCATTCTATTCACTCTTTCCAGTACGTGGTGCTGCCGCCCGGCTACATCCTTTGGGTAATTTCCTCTCCAGTCTGCGCCTGCTGACCGCCGTCACAACACTAACAATAATATGTCAATTACTACTGAGCACCGACCGAGCATAAACGCAACAAATTAGCCACACACATCAACACTAAGACATACCTGCATCAGCACACACGCACAAGCGTGCGCAATAACGGAAGTCAATAAAACACAAAATAGCATAAGTACAGTTAACCAAAGACAAACTAAATATAAGTTAGTGCAAAGCAAATAAAAGTGTGTAGGAAACTGCAACTACAAGTCTTACAGCGAGTGTGTTAAAGAGTATGCGCTGACTTTGTGGTCGGCGTGGCGTATACGCAACATTGCATTGAGCTATAGTGGCTAACTTGCATATGGTTAAGTTACAGTTAAGGTTTGTGAAATACTTTGTGCTAGCAATAAATTGATTTATTCAGTAGAAATCGCATGAAATTAAGCGAAATACACGCAGAGAAGTTTGGTTGTTGAAAATACTGTAAATATATCTATATTACATAAAAACTATTACATAATATATAATTCAATACAAGTATAAATGTAAGCAAAAGGCAGCGCAAAATTGTTATGTATATTAGATCCAAAAGTAACTTTAAAAAAAAGCAAATTGCAATGTAAGTAAGCCAATATTCAGATTCAATTTTCACAGCCTTGAAATGAGTTTTGTTTTATTTTGTTAATCAATGGAAAATAATTCCGCTTGTGTATTCAAGTACCACAGAACTTCTGCTTTCATCTAAAATTAGAATGAAAAATGAATTAAATACACTACTGCAATGGCTGCTGTCTCCTCCTGATATTTTTCTTTTGAAATTGCGCTCGCTGATTTCAAGAGAATAAACATTTCTTTCCATTGAACAGCCGAATTCCTTCAGTTTTTGTAAAAAGCAGCAAGTTTGATAGTCTGTTTGCTGAAAGTTTGCCTGGCGATTTTATGCATTAAGTCAATGCGTTTAAGGCGCTTTTTTAATTTCAAAAACAGCAAAAAATAACTGGCGAATACAGAGGCTGAGCTCTCGCTTCTTGTTTGGTCAAAAAGTCACTCCTAATCATCGTAGCATAAAACGGCACATTGAGGACTTTTGGTGCAAGTCTAGCGTTGACACGCTTCATATCCAAAACACTAACCAAAATGAGTTTTTGAGATCTCCTGCTATCTTTCTAATGACAACACAATGATTTAAAAGCACTTTCCTTGAAGTTTTTTGATGTTGCGTCATTAAAAGAGGTCGTTGGAAAACTCGTGTGAGGCAAGTTTTCGATGGATTAACAACCTTCATTTAATGGTTTGTGTCACTGAAATACTAACGTTTGTGATAAAGTATGGTATTGACACCCCAAAAAACTTTTGAAACATTTTCAACGATTTGTTGGGCGTGATGACAGCCGATACAAAAAATTTCAAGCAAAATCTGTTTTCAATTTTTATCCATAGTAAAAATCGCTTGACAAACTTTTTGCGTTGCAAAAAAAAAGTTGCCGAACACAATCTTGTTCACAGAGATCTTAAATGAAAGGCGTATGGATATCAAAATTCATATAGAGGTAGAAAAAAGGTTGTGACAATTTAAGAAAATTTAAGAAATTATTTATTGAATCGGTGTGCCCTTGCAGTTTCATTGTACCAGTGCGGATCGAGCTTGATCTTGAGTTTAGGTCCAAATAGATATTTAAAAGTATTTAACATCGATATTCGGAAACTTTTCCTACCGATAATGTCAAAATTTTTCCTTCAAGCAAAATAATTATTTAGTTGGCTCCCGAAATTTAAGAGTTAAAAAAACAATAATTACTCTAGTTTCGGATTTGTGGTCTTACATGTATAGTTTATGGACATCTTCGGACTATAGCGCCTCATATATATTTTTGTGTATGTTAGCCTGATTTATAGCTTCATTGTGAAGTCCAGTGATAGGGTCAATTTGGCCATCTACGAAAAATCAAACAACTTCTCCAAAGTCCATTTGAAACGGCAGCCATTGCTAAGACCCCTTTACCCACGGTTAAAGTTATTATACCAGCCTCTGCTTCGCCCCGGCAAAACCACAAATAATTATTTGGAAATATTTCATAATTGAAGTAATTGAATCTGATCATTGTAAATATATACAAATGTAATTAAAATATCAAGTTGGAAGCAAAGAGCAAAAATTAATATAAGCAAATATTTATAATAATACTCGTACATATACATTGAATAATAGCAACAAAAGCGGCAAGACAGCAGACCATTAAATCAAATTGACCAACTGCTTTAATGCACATATATAAATATATACTATATATACATACGCATTTTCAATTTGGCTTGCGGTGCTTCGGTGCATGTAATTATGTTTGCATTAAAGCGCAATTACTTCGACTAAATATGGTATTTGGTAGGCAAGTTTTTGGTGAAATAAGTACTGTAAATGCATTTCGTTTTAATTATGTACAAATCTCCTTAATGTTGTATTAGCTAAGTGTTTAAGCGATAAGCCGCTTCCATTTGTGTGTATGTGTGTAATACTCGCATTATCTGCGCTTCTAGTGCAACTACTTTAATGATTACTTTATTTTTATATTTCACTAACACAAACACTTGAGTATTAGCAACAAATATACATAAATACATACATATGTAGCAAGAGTGAAGCAGACAGGCGCTGCTATGAGTGGAATGCCTGGTGATTATAAATCGCCTGCGGGCGGAGCAATTCAAATAAATTAAAGAGAAAACTGTCTGTGTTAAACTGCGAAAAATGTGTTTCAATTTCATGCAATGGAAGTGCATTAAGGTTGGTACTAGTGCTTAATCTATGGAACCGTCATATCAATTCGAAAAGCGCATTGCATGGTATGAATCTTACAATAGATCATTTAGATATTGGAGGAGATACCTAAAGTATAACGCCTTGTTGTTAATAAATGTCGATTGAAAGGCTAAATATTAATTTAGATATCCGGCTCTGATATTCAGTCCTTATTTATGATACTCGTATCATGAACTTCACAGTCCCCTTCTTAGGATTATCAACTTTCTCGCGTGCGACAAACACAAAAGATTATTAGAGCTGCTCGTCATCAGTAAAATAAACCATCACGATCGGTGGCATACTGGCATCCTAAGAGACGAATTTTGGAGTCTACGAGGTGAAAAACCAATTAACGGAGTTATCAATAGAGACAAAGTAGACCAATAGAGACAGCAAATGACGCCATATTTTCCCGATCTTTTGACATTTCTCTTCAGTAAAGTTTACTAGTAATTTCTTCATGGAAAGATAAACGATCCAACAATAGGTCTAAAGTTATTAAAATTTACTACCGAAATTCGGAGTCAGTGACCTCAACTTTAAGAGCGCTACGTCCAATTTATGTTCGTCATAATCGTCCTGTCATATCAACAATTGAGCATCTAGTGGAAAAATTTGGATTCACAGGCACAGTACAAAATGTTCCCATGCCAGTGAGACAAAGAAATGCCTGTAGTATCAAGAATATTGCTGCCTCTTTCACGTCGTTCTCAATCGTTGGGCATCTCAGTGAAGTCGCTGTGGTGAATTTTGGGAAAAGATCTTGGCCTACATCCTTACAAGATCAAATTGACGCAAGAACTGAAGCCGGTTGACCACCAGAATCGTTGTATGTTCGTGAATTGGGCTGAGCAACAACTTAAAAATGATCCAAAAATCGTCTTTAGCGATGTGGCTCATTTCTGTCTGAATGGCTTCGTCAATAAGCAAAATATGCGTTATTGGTCAGAAAGCAATCTACACCTAGCCCATGAGTCACCATTGCATTCCGAAAAAAATACCTTTTGGTGCGGTTTATGGGCCAGCGGCGTCGTTTGTTCGTACTTCTTCCGTAATGATCAAGACCGGCACGTTACTGTGAGTAGGAATCGCCACCGTTCAGTGATCTCCGAATATTTTTGGCTCGAATTGGATGATATGGACTTGAACAATATGTGGTTCCACAGGACGACGTCAAAAGCCACACAGCGATTGTCACAACCGATTTATTGAAAACCTAGTTTGGTGAATCAATGGTGCTGTAGTCATCGTACCCCAAACCTGGTCCCCTGTGCCTTTCTGTGATCCCATGAAAGGATGACGAAAAAGAGAAGAATAAAAAAAATACTTTTTTTAGTTTTTTAAGAATTGGAAAAAATGCTGGCGGAAGTGCAATATACCTGGAGGATATGACTTTCAAGGATACAAAATACATAAAGTATGTGCACGAAAAATATTGGTCGACCATATAACGTTATAAAACTTATGTTATTATTTAATTTCAGAAATATTTATACAAGTTATAGTTTATATGTAGATTTATACGTATTCAAGATATAATATTCAGGATATTTTTTTATAAGCGAATAATCGTAATTTAGACTTGACATCCTTCATAAGCGCTTGCACAGAATCCTTATTGAAGTCTTTAGTGACGTTTCGCCACTTATTTCTAAATTGCCTCTCATTTTTCACTGTATGCTGCGTCTTTAACAATTTCGCTTTAATAATGGCCCAATAAGTTTCAATCGGCCTGAGCTCTGGGCAATTTGGAGGGTTCACCTCTTTAGGAACAACGACCACTCTATTGTCTTGGTACCACTTTAAAGCCGTTTTTCCGTAATGACATGTCGCAAGATCAGGCCAAAAGAGTACTGGATCCTTATGAAGTTTAATTAAAGGCAAAAGACGTTTCTGTAAGCACTCATTAACGTAAATTTTTTGATTTATTGTTCCATAGCCTATAAAAGGTTCACTTTTAAAACCACACTGGCAAATCGCCTGCCATACTAGAAGTTTTTTTGAGAATTTGTCAAGCTTTTTATTTTTAAATTTATCAGAAACATTCCCCCTTTTGTTTGCTGTGTAAAATTGTCGCCCTCGAATTTGTTTAAAGTCTGCTTTTACATAGGATTCATCGTCCAATACAACGCAGTTAAAATTAGGCATGAACTTCATATAATTGTCGAGCACGTCGTTTTGCCAAAAAATGTTGCTTATCATTGCGGTTTGGTGCTGCATTCACTTTGAAGGAACGTAATCCATTTCGTTTGCGTACTTTCTGAACATATGAAGGTGACATTTGAACTTTTTTGGCGACATCTCGAACTGAAAGTCCGGGATTTCGTTTCAAATAGGTCAACACTTTTTTTGCTATAAGTGGAGATTCAAATCCTTGTTTTCTACCACTACCGGCTTTTCTATTCAATGATAAGGAGTCACTGTATCTCTTAAGAACAAAAGATACCGAAGATTTTGCAAGTTTTAATTTTTTGGCGATGTCGCTGTGGGACATGCCTGGATTTTCCAGCTTTTTGCGCAAAACCGATTCGCGAACGTGTATATTCATTGCTGACAAATTTTACACTAACCACATTTTTGAATAATAAAGCAATTATTTAGATAATGTATTAAACTTTGCGTGTAAATTTTAATTTTGATTTTACCGTTACAAATTTCTAAGCTGTGCGGGTTTCTATGTGACCAGTTTTTTTTCGTGCACATACTTTATTTATGAATAAATAACCATTTTCTTGAGAAATTCCAAATTCGCGATACTTCGTATAGCAGCAGAATAAGTATGTGGATATACCTATAAAGTCAAGTATAATAAGATGAGCACTGATATCTTCATCTCTCTCACCTCTCTCCTCTTTAAAATAATTCAGGAGCATGAAAGCGGAAGAGTATTTTATGAACTGTAAGTGTAGCGAGTTTTAATTAGTTCAAATATCAGCTTAAAAGTGGCTCAGCTATACCAGATTACTCCTACTCAAAGAACATAAATGTAGTTAGCATTTTACTTGCGAACGAGTGCGAACTTCAAGCGCAATCATCAAAGCACCCAATTCCAACAACAACGAAGGAGTTGGAGGGAAGGCTTCCTGCCACAAGCCGGGTTGAGTAAGCAATCGTAATTATTATCTTGACACGGCTGCCGCGGTTGGGTTTTGTGTAGCAAGTGTGCCGGCGATCTATCATAATTGCAACACTGAAATTAAAGGAAACGCCAAACAAGCCCGCACAAAGCGCAGCGCGTACAATCCACTTGACAGCTGCACATAATCGTACGGTTAAAGTGCGACAATGCAACAAAACTCTCGCACAAAATGGACGAGAAAGAGCGCGCACACTTGCAATGTTGCACTGTGCGGCGACGTGCGGCAAGTGCATAACATCCGCACACGCGGTGGAAAGTAGTGCAAGCACATAATTTCACGGAGCTGCACGGCGCAAAGGTCTGCAAAAACAACAAATGCAACAACTATATGGCCATAAGAGTTGAGAGGTGAATAAAAAAAAGGGAGCAGCGAATAAAACCGCTTCACAACTGGGAACCCGATCGATTTTCGCATTGCTGTCGGCGCCGACTGGCGAGGTGGCAAGGCTGCACAGCAGCGCCACAATAATGTGGAAATGTTGTGAAATTGTGTTCGGGAAAAAGCAGCGTAACGGCGCTTGCGGAAGGTAGGGGAGGGAGTTGTACGGCAGAATTGTTGTGGAGGTAATCGTTGGGGCTTTGCTGACTTATTGCGGCAGCTACTGCTTGGTTAACACTTTATTTAGGTCTGGCAGCTACAACGAGACATATTCGCACTTTACTTTTTTATTTTTGTGTGATTCGCCGTTATTTTTATTGCATAGCCTACATTGTGCTGTGAACTTTTTCCATCAGCACACTTTCCGTTTGTCTCGGCTGTGCGATTAAGCAGTGTAAATTTCATTAAATTTTTATAGAAAATCCGTTGCTCCTGTCTACTTATGGTATATCCTTATTGCTGGTATGATTCTGACTGACACGGGGTGAGCTAAAATTGTTAAAGAGTGTTGAAGAGTTATTTTGGCAATGATGATGGTTTGATATCTGCAGATTTTCCCAACACTTATCGAAGCAAAGGGTTCTCAGCGAAGCAAATGCTGAATTTTGAGCTACCCTTTCGTCTAATTAAATAAATTAAATATGCCTTTAGGGCCTTTTATGTTTGAGCACCGTCGCTTTCGTCACCGCTTTCGTGGAGTTCAATCTAATTTATCCCACTAAAAGCAGTCGAAAAACGCAAAAGTCACACAAAGCAGGAAGAAAGTGTAATTTCTAATTGCAACACTAAAAGTCATTCAAACGAATTTATTGCGTACATTAACCCTCGATTTCCTTATGAATGTTTATACACAAATACCGCACGCAACATCGCTTGAGTCATAATGTTTGGTTTGGCGCTTTAAGCACCTTTATTCGGCTTTTAATGCAAACCACGCAATGCCCTAGGCAAGGTGCGTTCGGTAGCAGCTGCGTGCATTTGGTGAGCGCAATTGATTCGGCGACTATTTCCGCTTTGTTCATGGGGCTGAGCGATAGGCAGCGCCTACTGGTCATTTACCTCATGTCGTCGGCAAAGCAATCAATTGCATTGCACTTGCCTTTCATTCTGGATGCTATAATTCAAAGGCTCCCACTCTCCCTCACCAACATGTAATCGATGTTCGTGGTAATCTACCATTTTGTTGTAAACAGTCGCCTTTGTGTTTACCACTTAATGTGGGCGTACACATTGCCTAAATTTATTGTTTCGCAAGTCATTGGCTACATACATACACATACTCATTTGAATAAAGCCTACTCGGAGGGGCACCAAATTTATAAGTCAGCTTATGTAATCACGTGTTTGAAATCTCAATTATAAGCCTGGATCAGACAGGTGTTTTATGTGCACACTTGAAGGGCTCCAGGCTTGCTTTGCCTCTAATGCCTTGCAACGCCTGAATGCATTCAATTCCTGGGAGTTGCCATGGGCTATTTCTTGATTGCTTTTGTTTGTATATTGTTTTCCAGCACTTGCGTATAAACAAAGCTGACCACAGTGGAATATGGCTGCAATAACTTTCATTGACATCAAGAGCAGTAGAAGCCAACAATAACAGCAATTTAAATAGGAATATAGCACTTACTCGCTTGCCGTTATTTAGGCTACCATATTCAAGTAATTGGAGCTACTGTGGTACTTAGAGTTGGTCGGCTGGAGGCGGGTCCCATCGAACCTGGCATCTCAGCTGATTTTCGCACTCACACTTAAATAAATAATGCTGGCTTCTAAATACCAGCAATTGCTCTTAAGTTTTTCTAATATTTTTCATTGTAATTTGGTATTCGCACTTAGAGTGGTATTCACTAACAAAGCTTTCTAAAATTTCAGTTATTACGTATTATGGTGTAAGCAACAGCATTAGAAATGATTTATAAAATAGAAGTTTAACTAAAAGCTAAAAGGCCAAGGGTGGCTAGGAGTACTAACTCTCGTTGTTGGAAATATTAGGTAGTCGAAAAAGTCTTTTCGTATTTTGTCGATGGATGTCGTTGCAGTCGTATATCTCCAGTGCTACCAATCACAGTGTGTCATATTATATGGTGTTGGAGAAGTGATATTTTAAGCTTCATTTCACCAAAATCCAGTAAAGTTAAAAAAAAGTTAGAGCTGTTCAAAAATGAGTGAAAACAATGAAGAAATTCGCTAAAGTTTTGAATTTTCGTATAAAAAGGGAAGAATGCCAAGCAAGCCTCCAATGAAATTTGTTTACGGAGAAGATGCTGTATCAATTCGTGCAGCACAACAACTGTTCGCTCACTTCCGTTCTGTAAATTTAGATGTGAAAGGTGAACCTCGCTCTGATCGGTCTATCGTTGAAAAAGTCGATGAAACTAACTATCCATCATCCATCCATGACATCGCTAAGGAACTTCACATTCATCATAAAATGGTTTCGAACCATTTAAAAAAGGATGACTTTAAAAAGAAACTCGATGTTTTGATACCACATGAATTGTCTGTGAAAAATTTAATGGACCGAATTAACATATTTGATCCTTTGCTGAAACGAAATGAAATCGAACTATTTCTGAATCGAACGATAACGGTAACAGGAGACGACAAGTGGATCAAATACGAAAATAATGTGCGAAAAAGGTCATGGTCCAAGCGTGATGAAGCTCAACAAATGGTCACAAACCCAGGATTGACGCCTTGAAAGCTTATGCTGAGTGTTTGGTGGAATTGGAAAGAAATCATTTACTATGAGCTGCTCCAGCTTGGTCGAACGATTGATTGTACATTTTACTGTCAACAACTGATGATATTGAAGCAATCAATCGAGAAAAAACGGGCAGAACTGATCAACAGAAAGTGCTTCGTCTTCCATCAGGACAACGCTAGACCGCACACATCTTTGATGACTCCGTAAAAACTGGGAGAGCCTGGCTGGGAAGTTTTGATGCATCCACCATATTTCAGTGACATTGCACCATCGGACTCCATTTGTTTCTGTCAATGCAGAACTCCCTTAATGGAGTAAAGTTGGCTTCAAGAGAAGCCTGTGAAAATACTTTTCGCCAAGAAACCAGAAAAGTTTTACACTGATGGAATAATGGCAAAAAGTGATCGACCAAAATGATATATATTTGGTCCATTAAAGTTGATTATAAATATAAAAAAGAATTAGTTGAAGTTTGATTGGAAATACGAAAAGACGTTTTCGACTACCATAAATGATCATCGTGACGATTTCATTTAGCTGTGCTCTTTTATCTGCATCTAGTACGCTAACTCTCGGTCTTTGATAAGCTAATGTGCTCTGTCGAAACTGCCAATATCGGACCACTATAGTATATAGCTGTCATCCAATCTGAACCATCGTAATCAAGTTCTTGTGCGGGAAACTTTTTCATTTGGCGAGATATCTTATCGACATTTAGCATGGGTTTTTATCTACGACAATGGGCGATCTCCGAAGAAATTGTTCAGCTCGGACCACTCTAGCATGTAGTTGTCATATAAACTGAACGATCAGAATGAAGAGCTTGTATGTAAAGTGGTTTTATTTGTTAATCAATATCTGGTTCTGTTAAGGAATATTTTGTATTTGTAAAGGTTATTATAGTTTCGGTGCAACCTAAGTTAAATTTATTTTGTGAAAACCGTGATCTTCGGTTTTGCTTAAATTTCTGAAAATTATGCGATTTATGGAATCTCTTTTACCGGGATTTCGGCATGTGAACAGCCGCCGACTCTCTGCTGAATACATCCACTCATAATTGCCTTAAAGCAAAATGAATAATTCAAACTTTTATAATGCAATTTTCACTCAGCCTTATTAAGACTTAACACTATTTCAGTAAGTATTCTTCTAGTCCTGCATTTATGCTTGTATCTGAAAGTATATACTTTCATATATGTATGTATATGGGTTATATGCTTTCTCATAGATTAATTTCTGGAAAATTACTTGCTCAGACTCATAATCGAAATAGTAATCAACTTAAGTGAAAATGCACAATGAAATTGCTCTAAACCCAAAATCGATGGAAATCAACTGCACTCGCATACACTTGCACATGCATACACCAACACCAGCAACAACCATAACACACATGTGCGCTGGTAGGTAAAGATGAATGCTAACATTTCACATTGCACACCTTTTTCTGAGTTTGCATGCCACAAAGTCTTCTCCGTCGAAACCTCAACAAAAGGATAAAGTAATAACGAAAACACCGAGCAGAAAAAATGCTCGCATGAACTACTTATTCCAGAATGCGCCAAGACAAAGAAGCCATGTGTGTTGGTGTGGTTGCAGCAACAGCAACAACAACAGCAACGACTCATAATGCACTCACATTACGAATGAAGTTATGTACGTGTGTAAATGATAAATAGGGAAAGTAAAAAATGCTGAAAGAGACCGAGGAAGCAGAGGAAGGCATGCGGCTGTTGTGGAGCCAACAATACGAAAAGTAAGTCGCAAGTTTCAGGTTCATGAGAGCGATGAAGGAACGTATGATATTGGCAAGAAAGAGCGGTGGGTATATATCGCATAAATTCATAAAATAAGTAGGTAAACGGGTATTCTTACTTATTTAGTTGCTTGAGCGCATAGCTGCAGATGTGCAGGCTCAAGGTACGCATATTTCCAGGAGTAATATATTGTCGTGTGCTCCAAGCAGGAAAGTCGCTTGAATTACAGCTAGCAGTTAACGAGAACATGTTGAAGCCTGCAGGAACAAAAAAACTGTGTTGTTTGAAATATCTTCCCGATTTTATCAAGCAATCACAAATTCCATTCCACACTGACTAAACAACTCTATGCAGGTCGCAATTTGAAATATAAGTTCCAATTTCCTGCAGGGCTTTCACACACTCTTCGATGTAATAGTACGCAGTAACAGAAGTTCTTTTCTGCCGACCAGAAGACCGCTTTAAATGCGAGTACTAAAAGCGTTTTGTAGTACCGTTTGAGCTTTGAAGTTTTTGATGCCTTTGACGCGGCTAAACACTTTGCAACAACTTGTTACCAACATTTAACACTATTTTGCCATAGACTTGCAACATTTCCACAACTCTTTCGGAAAAACGAGCGTCTATTTAGTTATGTGCTGGTGTTTTCATTCCTTCTTCTGTTCACTTTGGTTTAGTTTTCTGTTTTTGGGTTCGCATAAAGAACCGCTCGGCTCTGGCAGCTGTGGCAGCTGTGGGGAAAGTGGAACGAAGTCCATATGCACAAGTGTTAGTTGGAAATTCTTAAGTGCATACATTAGTGGCACAGGTGTCAATTGGATACTTGCCACAATGTAAAAGCGCAAACACATCTAAAACAGGAACAAAGCTGGGCAAAAAGGTGCAAATAGAGTTATTAAAATGCGGTCGGGTGGAAAACGAAGTCAAGCTAATTTTCAATTCTGTGTGAAACTTTTCCTTTCCTTCTTAAGCCTGGAGATTAATTCATTTATAATGATTTTATTGGTTTCGATTATCGATTAATCGAAAATACTACTCCACCAATTTTGTAACAGTGATCCACTGCGAGGTTCCCTACTTTTTTAAAGAAAAAAAATCTCCAAATTTAATGGGGAATGTTTGTTATCATTCGAACATTCCTTGGCATTAATTTTTTCAAGATTATCTTTTTTAAATGTTAGCCGCGGCTACGTATCAGATAGTCCGTCCGTTCAGCCGAATTTTCGATGAGTCGTTCGAGCATTTCGACTGGTAACTGCCGAATGACACGCGAGATGTTTTACTCCAAGACCTGAATCGAAGCTGGAGTGTCCTGATATACTTTAGACTTTACATATCCCCACAGGAAAAAGTCTAAGAGTGTGATATCATATTATCTCGGTGGGCAATCGACCGGCCCAAACCGTGAAATTAACTGCTCACCAAAGTGTTTTTCAATAAACCCATAGATTAATGCGATGTCTGTGAAGTGGCGCCATCTTGTTGAAACCAAGGCCGTGAGCTTCAATTCCAGGTATCAAATAGTCGTTTATTGTGGCGCGATAGCAGTCACCGTTGATGTTTACGTTTTCACCAGCATAATTTTTGAAGAAATATGAACCGATGATTCCATTGGCTCCAAAACCACACAAACCGCTGTTTTTTTCTGAATGAAATGGCAGCTCTTGCATCTCTTTTCGTCCCAAATGATGCAATTTTCTTTGTATACGGACTCATTGAACCAAAAATCTCTGAACAAAATTTGACTCGAAAACCTAGGATCAATTGAATCAACGACGTTTGGGAAGGTCGAGCGGTTTCAGTTCTTTCAATTCAATTTAAGATCTTCACATAAAATGCGGCAAGTCGTTTCATACGTTAGTCCGAGTTGTTGCGAACGAAGCCGAAGCCGACTCTTCACGGTCTTCGTGTATATTCTCAGCTTAGACTGCTTTGTTTTCTACACTGGTATCGAAGTGTTTGCCATAGGATGCTCGAAGAAAATATTTTTCAAAATATGTTATAAGTATTATCCTCACAATTTGAATTTGTTATGGTGCCATAACACACACATCTTTTTCTTCTTAGCAGAAAACTAAAAAATTTTAAATTGAATAACTTTAACCACGTGCTCCCGCCACAATAACGGCCCTAATGACCTTATGACCTTCATTAATTTTTATAGCAAATTTAGTTCACCTATTTTCTGTTCTATTATTCGACTAACCACACAAGTGCACACTCTAAGCGACTGATGCACTCGTTTTCCCATTTGTGTGAGTATTTTTTCACTCGTTTTGCGTTCTCTGGATAACCTCGAAACGCACATCATTCGTAACTTTCTACAAAGTTACTGATGAAACCCCGAAAAATTCGCATGCGGTAATTTCAAATGACAACTGCAGCAATTCAGCGGCTACAACAACATGCATTTACAACAAAGTTGGAATAACTATTGTAAATGACGTGATGGTTGGCACTCGCACATATGCTTTGCCCTAAATATGTGATGATGAGCAGAAAAAGTTGCACTATGGCAAATTCAAAAGCTTTTTCAATAATAATAGTGAGAGGACTGTAATCATATATAACTTTTGAGTAAGAAGATGGGTCTACTTGGAGGGAACGTTTTCTGTAAGGTTCTCTTCATCAATCTTAGCTTTAGGCTACCGGATCACTGTAGAATTTTTCAGGAAGAAAGGGCTGCTGTCAAGGTGGCGGGATACGTATTGTTACGAAGTAAGGCCTCTTTCAGGGAAGTGATCATTCTTAAAGTTTAGTCAAGAAGTAACTGATCTCACTTGAAATACCATCAAACAACTCATCATCACACACTTTTGAGGCCGAGTTAGATTTTCATTGGTGTCTTGTGTCCATGCAATGGACCAACGGATCTCGCGTGCGCTTAGCAAGAGCTGATCGATGACAATTTTTAAGGGTCTTTTGATTCAATATATATATAGGAGTTTTTTAGGTACCACAATGGGCTGGCCTAGTAAACTGTTCAAGTGAGATCCCTCTTAGGATCGAGCTCCTAACCTAAACTAGCCTAACCATATTCTAGTTAAGTTATGAAAATACAAATACTTACAAAATTTTGCAGGCGTTTGGAGTTTAGAAAGAAAAGGAACTCAGAATAAGTTCCATCAAACATGGCCAGTCCACATATAGTTATATAAAATGCAGAAGTCCAAGTATATATTTTCTGAAATCTCTAAGTGTCAGGCTTAACCTGCCGCTGGTGGTCAGCGGCGATAATGATGTGTTTATCATGCCCCCACCATGCACCCCTATACAATCTAAGAACCCGTTTATACCCCTAAACTCCCAAAATGCACATTCGCAAATATGTACATACAAACGTATGTGCGATATGTGGCATGCACCCATTCAAATGCTATGTGTCCTTCATTGCTGAGCCAAAGCATGACTGCCGAAGCCATTACACACATATTTAATGTCACATGCAACGCTGCGCGCTCAATAATGACCAGCTGTTGGCGATATTGGCGGATGTGCAGCGTGCACGTTAACGATAGTTTGCGGCGGTGATAGCGGTTGCGCCTCCGAGCGCCATTCACACGTACTACACATTTAAGTCCGTCTAACGGATATTAAGTCCTCTCTGCTGATGAATGGTATTTGCAACATTTGGTGAGCCAATGCCAAATTCTCAACATTGCACACACACACATACATATATGTATACCGTTGAGTGTATAAGCTTGCGTGTTTCCATTAGAAAGTGTGCAATGACAACAAATATATTGGACAGTACACACAAGTACATTCGCACATACATGTGGTGCTTATGTGAATGTGCATTTGTGTGGGTGATTTGGCGAAAGAGGGACGGAAGGGGAAGTGCACACACTCCCACAGGCGCACTTGCACAAATTGTGCTAATTTCGTTTTGTTCGCTGTAAAATGCACACAACCACCGCCACACACACAAACACATACTGAAGCGCTTCCAAAAAATATGCTTCTAATGAGATAAGTTCGTTCGCAAATGCGCCAGCCAAAGGCGAATGAGTAATAAGCGAATAAATGGCCGAAAAACGGGCGAGTTAAACTCGTCATCCGATGATTTCATATATACTTTTTCCGCACACACACACATTTTCAACTCACCAAAATGTTAAATTTGACGTGTTTAATTGCTTCTCAAAAAGTTTTACAACAAATTATATTCTCGCAAGAAACAGTTGTTGCTCTTCGGTGTATAAAACTTGCAGTAAATTAATCTTTTACAGTTTAACTAAAACTTTTAGTATAGGTTAATTTGTATTAATTTGTATGTAATTACTTCGCTTGTCTGTGAAGTCTTTACTGGTCAATAATTCCTTATGAGCGTCGATTTAATAATATTTGCCTAGAAAGCAAAGGTTTTGTCTGGAAAATATAAATCAGTAGTTTGTTGTGAACTACGGAGCTCTAACATTTCTTTGTTGCCGATATATCATTCTTAAAATTTGTTGCTGTTTTCAAGTGTCCAGATTACGAATTAATTCATAATCCTATTCAATGTGGTCATGGTATTAATAATAAAATACATTTTTTGATCATGATTAGGATCCTGCGGACCTTTTTGACGCATACAAACATCACGTGGTCTCCATTTTTCTTACATATGAAAAAGTGTGCATAAGGTTATCACATAAATAAAAGCTGGATAAATCTAGATTTAAAGTTAGAATATCTCTGCCATTATATACATATTCGGATTATTCAGGAAATTGAAGAGCAGGGAGAGCGGTTGCACCAGGAACTAAAAGTAATTGAAAAAGGTATCAAGATCGATGCGGTCGTCAGATGAAGGCAGATTACTGCTGATCCTTAAAATGAGATTGCCAACTGGAAAATTGCAAAAAAAAATTAATAAAATATATTTTTTCTATAAATCTAAAACCACTATAGAGCAGTGTTATCAATGAAATATTGAGCCTCGCAACTTAAAGCATATGTTTTTAAGAAGAACCTTTGCTTAAATCAAGAACAAAAGACATTAGTCTAGGCGGCACCGGGGCTACACTACCTTTCGCAAGTGTATTTCTTATAGGATAAAATCTTGATAGTTAAATGTTATGTCCGAACTGATCAATATATTCGAATATCGTAGAATTGCCTTATAAAAGGATCCATACCCATGGAGGTATCTTGTCAAATAAAAAAACTTTCTATAAAAAAACTTGCTCTTGATCGATGACTCAAAAAATTAGAGATTAGAACGCTTATCTACGGGCAAATGGGCGGAAATGGCTGAACTGTCTTAGCTCATCACGCTGATCATTTGCATAAAAAATTGTTTAATGTCCTGAGCTCGATCTACTAGTTTGTTATATGTGAATAAATTAGGGCTGTAATAAATCTCTGTTTTCGAGAATATTGTTATGATTATTGTGGATTATAAAAATTAACTTATTGGTCCCATTTTATACGATTTTTTCTCGCTAGTACTGTGTCCCATATGCCTTTCAGATTAATGGTTTCAGCGTAGACCATCGATCCTACGATTTGGTTCAATTATCAAAGGTAAACACAATTAAATGACTAATATCTCGCGTTGTGTAGTTCGTTTCAATGTTCTGCCCAAACTATTTAGCACCATAAAGAGGATTATTGTAGTCAGAAATACGAACCACAGACCATTAACTTTTTTCTGGACTATATTTGTGTTTGCACTTCTAATACGTTAATTCGCTGCTACTTTGTAAAGTCAAATATCTGCGTCATTGACGATGATGATTTGATGGTAATATTGATTCCAGCGAAATCCTTTAAAGGTAATTGGTAGAGGGTGTGGTTATGTGTGCAGAACATAAATACTTAAGAAATGCTGGTTTCATATCTATCCCGGTAAGTATAACGCTTTAAAATAACCTTATAAATTCATAAAAATAGGCCAAGAAAACCCCCAATAAATCCGCTGCAGTTTAAAACAGCGTCTCAATGAATTAAATGATCACCTGCAGGCGCGCATTTTTATATTTTCAGCTCCTTCTCGGCCTGCTCAGTGTTGGTTGCATTTCCTGTCTGACAAAATAAGCAATACATTAAAGTCGACACCGAAAGGTGCAACAACATAATGGCGAAATAACATGAAACAGCAGCAACTGTGCGGAGAAATAAAGAGTTGTGTGGAAGCGAGTAAATAAATAAGACATTTCTTGCGCTGCAACAGCGCCTCCTGCACAGACCCACACACAACTTTCTGGCTCGCTATAAATCCTGCCTCGTGAATATATTACACAGCTATATAACGGTACTTGTGTATAAAGAGTGAGCGAGCGAGCGAGTGTGTGTGTGCCGACACGCCATATGCTCCACCGGCGGCATTTGCATGTTCCGTTGGCATTCAAATTTAGAGGCACTGGCGAACTTAAGAAGCACGCCGAGGCGCGCTTGGCTTGCTACTTGCAACTTGCAACTCTGCAATGAAAGTGCACTCCTTAGCCAGAGCACGGGTACATAATTATAATATTATGCTGCGCAACAAGCACGTGTGTGTTGTTGTGAACGCCAGCGAGCTAATTTAGTGCTCGGCGGGTGCAGGGGAGTCCGCTGATGGAGAGCAAAAGGCAATTTACACTTGCTCCTGTAAGTTATACAAGTATTATATGTACGGAAGGAGGTACAAGCACACTGATACTGTACTTACGAGGCCGTCCAAACCCACAAGCACACATACATATACAATAATACACACAAATAAATGGATATGTTTGCAATTTTTAATGTATAAATAGGCAAATGTAGCAACTTTAGTTTGAGCTTATGCATTGGTTTTGTGTGCAAGGCCCTTCGTGTTTGGTGGCAACCCTGTGAGTGTTAAAATTCGAAAAGTTATGCAAATAAATATGCCAATCAAAGTGTACAGATGTAACCAGTTTAATGCATAATCGCAAGGTGTTTAACTATTCATTTATTTTCATTGCGAATTTCTTACATACACATTAAGGTGAGGAAAAAAACTATTTTTTTCGCGTGGTATTCTGAAAAACAGGTTGTTAGATATTCCAAGGGAATAACTCTAAGTATGAGCTCTTAATTGTAAAAGATCTTTCCGCTTATGGTACTTTTTATACTCGTACAGCCCGTATAATAGTTTTGTTCATCTAACGGTTGTACGTATCATCTAAAACTAATCGGGATAGATATAGGGTTATGTACATATTTATATATAAATGATAATGATGATGAAAAAAGTTGAAATTGGACGATAGGCATGGCACCGTCCACTTTTCCAACTTAATTTAGTACGAAAATGGACGAAATCGGACATCAAACACGCCTACTTGCTATATAACACAATTTATATTACACTTGATTCATTCAGCTTCCAGTGCACAAATCAGGAAGCAATTAATATAATGGGATAACACTTTGTACTAATGATGACTTTAGTGTATGCCACCTTATGGCCTAAAATTGTTCAAATTCAACCAAAACTGTTTAAGCCTCTGGCTGCCGAATGTTTGAACCCCAGTACATATAGTTGGCTTTTGATCGAAAATATTGTTCAATGTGGAAGATAAATAATTGAATCAAGAATAATCCTTCTCTGTCAACGGTGTGCCTGTGAGTCAAAAATGGGCCGAATCGGACCAATAATTTCATTAGCCTATACCTAATATAAAGATTTTCGAACTTCCAGTTGACTTTGTATAGCTTTGTGCCTAAAATAGATAAATTTGAGCGAAAACTTGGCCTAGCCCCTATATAACTAATATCAGGATTTTCGAACATCCGGCTGACTTTACTCTATATGATTACTTTTGTAGTATATGTATGTATGTGTGGCCGACATTTACCCTTACCCGACACCTTAAAGTATTTCCCTGACTTTTATTCTTGCAAGTTGAAAGAGTACAAAATTTTCGGTTGCACCCGAACATAGCACTTTCTTACTTTTTTCATATCATCATTTTGAAAAATTCAAACCCTTCCATCCAACTAATTGAAAAAATGTCTCCATTCATAAATTGTTTAGGAAATTAAATATTTTTCAAAAAAGGTCTGGAATGATGCTTTCCTAACCTCATGGTAAAAAAATATTAATGGTTTGATGTTTGATTATTTTAAGACACATTTGTTTGTTATGAAGTTTTTAACTCAATGAAAAAAATAATTTTAATTTGCAAAACTCATAATTTTTTGGAAAATGTACTGCTTTATTAAAACTATCTCTTATTTTAATTGTTTTTATTATTTTTCCTTGATGTTTGTCGACAGATATTTCGTAAACGTTTAATTGAATCGAAATTGATACATTTTTTTATTGCAGAATTTTTTGAAGATTAAAAAAAAAAAAGAAATAAATACATCTGAGTTGTTGATTATAATCATGAGTCGACTTTATTCCGCAATATCTCTCTATCTCCCATCTCTCTCTGCCCATCGTTCTTACAATAGAAAGCTTTAATCTAACTATGATAATGATTTACATACATATGTATTCATATCACAAGTCTTCTTCTTTGCTGGCGTATACACCGCTTACGCGATTATAGCCGAAAACAAGTCCTGTTAGGGTTGGTTATATTGGATACTAGAATGCGGAGTAATCTTAGTACGACTAGTTGATATTTTCTAGTTTAAAATAGTGTGAGTAAATGGCCTAACTGCACCATAGTATCTTCTTGCAATACCTTTTACCTTAATTAAATTGCCCTTGAGGCCTATTTTAAATTTTAGTGTATAACTTTTGAGGCGAACTACTTGTGTTGAATAAAAAAACGAATTTTTCGAAAAAAAGTGTTTTACTGTGGTAGGCCAGGAACTTTAAAATTGAACTGTTAAATATAGCAAATAAACCAGATACATATAGCACATATCTAATAATACAATAATGTTAGTTGAATTATCCCTCAATAATATTGTGATAATTATTTGCTTTATTTTCGTGTGACTGGTCAGCGCAGCGCACCCACATAACGCTTAGCGCGCCGTTACCTCACATGTCAGGATGGCCGAGCGGTCTAAGGCGCCAGACTCAAGAGCGATTCTTGCTCACAAAATGTGCTCAACAACTGTGAGCGCATTGCATTTGTGAGTTTCAACTGAGCGTTCTGGTCCTCTCTGAGGGCGTGGGTTCGAATCCCACTTCTGACAAGAACTTTTTTCCAACTTAGTTTAAAATTTTTTAAAAGTAAATTAGAGTTTTAGTTTTAACTTTGGTATAAAATTGAAGTATACGAAAACAAACTACGAACTTGATCCATGTATCCATAATAAATCTAATAGAACACAAAAAGAATACATCTACACATATTGTTCAATATTGAAATCGCTTGAAATGTATTGCTTAAACCGGGTAAATAGTTAATTAATATGCAATTAAAAATATTTGCCACTTTCCTGTGGTGTGCGAAACTGTTTGTACAACAACCATTACATTTGTGTACATACATATACACATACACCCATATGCAATGTGTGCTCGTGCCGACGGAGGCCTACCAAAGTTAAGCGCTTTTGTATTGGACGCACTTTAACTGTTATCTGTTGTTTTCCCAGTGCATTTACCAGAACACATGAAAGTGTAAGCGAAATTTTTGCTGGCAACGCACGCCTACGCACGCACTTAAACGCACGTATGTACTCGCCGCACAAGAGGCCATGCACAATGGAGGGCAACGTTGACAGTACACAGCACATATGCAGCGCTTCTTTAATGCTCCGCTGGCAGGATAAAATCATTACAACACCGTATTACGAACATATTCCGCACGCGGCCCAACGGCACGACCCCACGGAAGTTGGAATTCAGTGAACGATTTTCTTCTGTATTAGTCCGCCGTCCGTTGGCCGCCGCCCGTGGGACCGTTGGATGTACAAATGCATTAAAATTGAAATTCCGAATGCAAGCAAGGAAACGCAATTTGTGGACTGCTTGCGTGAGACCCAGGATGCACTGCGTGGGCCTATGCATTTCTTATCGTTCGTGCGCCACATTCTGCCACTCTGCCGACGGTGTATTGTACCCTTTGATTGTTCGATTGTGCTTGCTGTGCGGCAAATTGAATTTATGTACGGCCTGCTGGTGAAACGACACAAAAATTTTAATTGTACGTTGCCTTTTATAACGGGATATAAACATTTTGCTTTTTCCTCGAATAACTTGCACGCGATATATAACATTTAGTGGCATATGTGTAAATCTGAGTTTGTATTAAACAGTTATTTCCACATATTCGTATCGTCTCAACTTTTTGTGTGCATTTATATGAGCTATTACGTACCGAATATTCTTTTCCAAGATATCAACCATGACAAGAAACTTCGAATAACTCAAAAAAAACGGTGTTAAATCGCCCCATTTTGGAGATCACATCACAGACCCACGAGGCAAGATATTGTGTTTATCAAAAGTTTCATTCAATAAACTTATTGTTTCGTTGGCTGAATGGCATATAACGCCATTTTGTTTGGAACCAAAGGTAGCCTACATCAATATCTTCCAGAAAATAATTTTCTCAAATTTGCCTACTCTAACAGATACCAGTAAGTAAGTACGTACATGCATGCGGCTAAGTTGTAGAATGAAAACTCGTCAAACGCTGCACCTGTACGCAAGTTGGAAAATATGTCAAGAACAAATCGAAAAACAACTTGTTAAGTTGTTTGACTGACACAGAAAATAAACAAAGTGACCAACAAAATGCCTGAAAAATCAAATGTTGCAGGCGCCCTTTGCTCTCCACGTCATTTCAACTTCAGCGACAGTCATTTCGGAAGACGAGTCCCCAGAGCTGATGAAGAAGGTATGTGTGTTCCAAAACTCCCTGGCTTGCACGCCTTTCAATTGCTTATTTGCACAATATTTTCTTTTAATTTTCTTTGTACACGCTGCTGACATTGTCATTATGTTGGAATCTTTATAACCTCAAAGTATCACTACGGACAGAATGACATGTTGCAATATTGTCTTCGTAAACTTAATACGAAGTCGTTTTGTGGCTTTTGATAGCCGGCAATTCACACATGATGCATGTCACATACAAATATATACTTTTGTGGAGATATGCTCTTGAAGTGTAATTGTTAAGAAAATATATGAAAAAATAAAATGTGTTTTATTTATTGCCACGTTTTGCTTGTTTATGATTAACAACTAATAATATTGGGTAGTCGAAAAAGTCCTTTCGTATTTATCAATAGTAGTCGTATGTAATATTAAATATAATTTATGCCGATTAAATATTTATACGCCCTTAGTGTATTTATATAAATAAATGTAAAAATATATTTGTCTACTAAAAACACCGAAAAAAAAAGATATTAGAAAAAAATAAAAATTGCAAAAAATTATTTGTCAGAAGTGGGATTCGAACCCACGCCCTCAGAGAGGACCAGAACGCTCAGTTGAAACTCACAAATCCAATGCGCTCACAGTTGTTGAGCACATTTTGTGAGCAAGAATCGCTCTTGAGTCTGGCGCCTTAGACCGCTCGGCCATCCTGACATCCGAAGTGAGTGTGCCCAAATGCCGCACAAATGTTGCACAGCAAGAAAACAAGCAAAGCAATAACACGAGTAATAAAGCTGAAGTAGTGGCATAACACTCACGATATAAATAAACATACAAAAATAGATAAGTGAGTCATGCGCTGCTCCGCGTTGAAGTTAATAGCCTAATCAAGCAATAGTGCTGTTGTGCCGAGAAGATGTGCAATGCACGAAGCGTGAAGCATATTTTCAGGCGCTTCAAAATTTTTTTTTGGCAATAAGCACGCAGTCACATTGTATGGGGGGTGAATGTATGGAATAGAAATGTGTTCCTCGGTTAAGAATCCTTAATTTGTCTGGGTTACTGGATAAATTATTTTTTTTTAAAAGCGACCTATTACAAATCTAGCATTCTCTTCACACCTACATACATAAGTGTCTTGAGATGAGCCGAAATTGGTAGCTGCTGGTTTCCAGTGTGGGCCTACAACAATAAAAGCGCGTATTTTGAAATCTTCAAGCGTCAAAATAATTCCGCAAAGTTTAAGTAACTTAATTCTCTTTCGATTATATTGCCATTATGTGTCTTGTGCGAAGCGCTGTTTGCTCATAAAATGAACGGCTTAAGTATCGTTATGGCCGCCGCGCCATTTTGAATACAAATTATGCACACGCACACTGACGCACGCACCCATGCAACATGCAAAATAGTTGGAGGCGTTGAGGAATTTTTCAAGTTTGTAACATCAACAGTCGTTTCATGCCAAGCAAACAGGCGCAGCAACAAACGAACACCAGCACGCACACACACACTCACACATACATGTGCAGCCACAAAATGAGCATACTTTCGTAAAGTATGCGTGTATTCGTTGCTTAGTGGCATATTTTAAGGCGCGAAATAAGAATATTCGCACCAGCCGCAATTTACCATGCCATCGGCTTGCGCCAGCACCGAGCCGCCGCTGTGGCTTGAAGAATAGTCTTAAGGGAAATTGAAAAAAGAAATATAATTTAAAATTATTATTTTTGCTTTTTTCGCATCTTCGCATTTTCGGTTTTGGATTTGTTTGTAACGAGTTGTACAAAATGTGCCGCACGCAGCAGCTGCGCAGGCGCATGCTAAATGTAAGCGCTGAGTTGGCTTAAGGCGGCTACGCCAACAACACGCGAAAGCGCTGAAGCGACTCTTGATATGCAAATAACTTCGCCGCTAAAGTGCTGGCAGCAGGCCCCAAGTAGGCGTGTAGCAAACAGGCATGCCATGATATGCTGCGCAGGAGGGAAACGCCAAATTGCTCTTGCATAATTACAACACTCGAGCGTGCGAAAGTTCTGCGAGCGCAAATTTGTTATATTAAATTTCGACTAAATTCTGTTGGCGCTGCGGCTGCGGCGGTGGCGGGCGGTGCCTGAAACGAGATTTGCATAATTTTTGCGCTCGACAATTATCGCGCCGAGCTTGCGTTTCAGCAAAAGCGCGCTCTCGAACACCGCGACTGCAACGGTGCGTTGAGGAAAGGCTTCTCGAGCGATTGCCATAAGCAGCGAGTTTGTTGGCCGTTTTTGCTGCACGCCATCAAAAGGTGAAAATGGACGCAAACAATTCTGGTTTATGGCATGCCATGCGGCGTGGGCCTCACTGTGGCTGCTGCTGCTGCAGAGGCAGCACTTCAGCACTTCATCACTTAAGTAAATTGATTTTCCATTTGCCAATGCGATTTTAATTTCCATTAATTCAAATTGATCGATGGCCCGGAGATTCCATTATTTGTACTTTCAAATCGCTGGCAAAACGCAGAAGAAAGACACAAAGCCAAACAGCAAGAAAAGCCAGCAGCAGCAGCGCTGCTTGCCTGAACTGAATAGTCCATTCAAACTTTCGGCGAAGCTTTTTCTGATGTTCTAATTCAGCAGAATATATAACCAGCTCGCCCCTGTTTGTGGTCTTATGCGAACAGCCACGAACATACATTCGATTGTGCTGATTTCAAAAATGATGTGAAAGTGCTTGAATATTTGCTCGCTTGCGCTTTTGCTGCAGCAACTTTGATTGTGTGTGCTTCGGAAATAGCGAACAAATCTATTTCGCACAAATCTCGTGGTCGCAAGTACCGTATTGTGCGAAAGGCATGGCCGTAGCATAATGATTTATCCGAAATAAAATTCAGGAGAAATCGTCCATTCGTTCATATGTGTTCTTATAACAACGAACTATAATACAAGCCGCGCTCAATTGTAACGCAATCAAATACCAGTTTGTTATAAATCCGCCGGGCATTAGCGTGTCACATACTTTTAGGCGCTTCGTTTATTCTGACTTGCTGCGTCTGTTTGGGCGACTAAATAAGCGCCGCAAATTGAAAAATTGCGATACTGCAATGGTGTCGGCGCTCTGCTTTGTCCAACAAGTCGCAACGCATGGTATTTAAAGTCTTCTGAGATGATTGAGGTAAAAATTAATATGTAATAAATACTTACATATATGACTGAACATTACAGCGAATCGATTGATTTCTATGGAATGACGTACTCGAGAAATTCTGAGACAGTTTACTTACGGCACTAATGGTTTATAACAGGTTTCTAGTCAGCGATTTTTAGAGCGAAGTTTAGATTTCTAAATAATCGTTCGTATGAGAAATATTTGATATACATAGTTGTGCGATCTGACCGATTGCGACAAATGATCAATCGTAATCAAAATGTACGCATATAATAAATCTCAATCGGATATCTCAAAAACTGGCGAATAAATTTGCATGATTCGTAAAAATCTTCGCCTTAAAAATGGCTGCCCCGAAACTGGTTTATGACCAATAGGCTATTATGTAGAGTGGTTCAGAATGATCCGCAAAAAATTTATCGGATACGCGATTTTTCGATGTTTGTGGCTCGCTATAAATCGACCAGCTCTACTATACGTATGTATTGGGTAGTCGAAAAAGTATTTTCGTATTTTGTTAATAGATGTCGTTGCAGTCGTATATCTCCAGTGCTACCAATCACATTGTGTCACATTATATGGTGTTGGAAAAGCGAGATTTTAAGATTCATTTAATCAGTTTAAAAGCTACAGCTGTTCAAAAATTAGTGAAAATAATGAAGAAATAATAATGTGCGAAAAAGATCTAGGCCCAAGCGTGGTGAAGCTCAACAAATGATCGCAAAGCCAGGATTGACTCCTCGAAAATTTATTCTGAGTGTTTGGTTGGATTGGAAAGAAAGCATTCACTATGAGCTGTTCCAGCCTGAATGAACGATTAATTCTACATTTTCCAGAACTGATCAACAGAAAGAGCTTCGTCTTCTATCAGGACAACGCTAGACCAGACACATCTTTGAAGACTCGGCAAAAACTAGGAGAACTTGGCTGGGAATTTTGATGCATCCGCCAAATAGCCCTGCTCTATTACCACTTGTTTCGTTCAATGCGGAACTCCCTCCAATAAAGTCGGCTTCAAGAGAAGCTTGTGAAAATTACTTTTCGCCAAGAAACCAGAAAGGTTTTACACTGATGGTATAATGTCTCTAGCGCAAAAATGGCAAAAAGTGGTCAACCAAAATAGTACATATTTGGTTCATTAAAGGTCATTATAAATATAAAAAAAATAAGTTGAAGTTTGATTAGAAATACGAAAAGACATTTTCGACTATCCGATATATGTTAATAATTCTTATATGTTCTTTTTTTGATTTCTAACTGAGCAATAATTTATTAACCTTGAACAAGTACTGCAACGCATATAACCAGATGAAATGCGAATAGTTGAATCAAATGTTTAGATGAAATTGTAGAGATACTACCAATATTTTGATGTTTACCTGGGAATCCTGAAAAATTTACATTATCCGGAAATGAAACAGATCACTCAGTCGCAAAATTACATTTTGACCAAAATTCTTAAAAAAATATATTTTTATTTTAAAAATTACAATTCTTCCATACATAGTCCCAAATATGTCATTATCTGCAATCCTCTTCTTTAGTAACAAAAAATAAAAAAGAGAAAGATTTCTACTTTCTTGGTAAATAAACGATTGATTTAAAGTGGTCTAGTGTGTTTAGTGAAGTGAATATAAATATCATCCACCCAACGTGAAACTTGTGTTATATACATGCATCGTATGACGTTTGAAGAAATCCAATAAAATATTTTTTATTTCACCTTTATGTCACATGACAGTTATGCTGCCAATCGGGCGTCTACTTCTCGTATTATATAATTGAATTTCTTGATTACCAAATCGACATCCGCATCGCTGATCTGATGGTACAACACAATTCGAGCGAATTCCCAATCGCGTGAGCTCACTTCCAGCTTAATACCCTGCTCCTTGTGTGCGGCATGCACGCCGGCGGCAAGCTCCTCGGGCGTCACTTTGCTGCAGCGCTCGGCGAAGGCCGTGGCGCCGAATTTCGCATTCGGCAGATGAATCAGTAAAATGTTCGTTTGTACGGTCGCCAAATCGACGGTGACATTGGGACTTTTGGCTTTGTGAATGGCTGAAAGAGAAAAGAGCGGAATGCAGGCAAAATTAATCGAGGCGTAATTAAAGGAAATTAATTGTTTCAACGCAAATTGAGGTGGAAAATGGGGATAGAAGAATAATAGCAGTTGAAAGGCAAGTGTCTAGACGCGAGTCAAAGCCACCCAGTGCAGCTACTCGCCCAAATCGAAGGCATTTTTCAGCAGCCTTTAGTCGCCTCATCAGCCGCCACTTGCCGCAACTTGCCACATTGATGTATTGTTATTAGGCTGCAATAAAAATTACCTTCTGCTATGCGTAGAGTCCTCTGATGATCCTCCTGCAAACGCGGCACAATGGTGTCCAAGGCCACAATGCCGGCTGCCGCCAGAATACCTGCTTGACGCATGCCACCTCCCAGCGCCTTGCGTAGGCGGCGCGCCCTGCGAGATAAACGAAATGAAAACGCAAAGAAAAAGTTAGTGACAAAAGAAAGTTAACACAAGTGCGAAGATTAAGAATGCGATTGGAAAGCAAAAGGTGCAGAGCGTGAGTGCGCCAATTAGTCTGTGACATTAATCTCACGGCGAAGCACTCGGCGCGAAAGCGAGGACTCAAACTCTAATTCCATGAAATAAGTGTTTCAGAGCATTGCCTGTGTTCCTTTGCTATCGCCCAGCAATCACCTTTCGGCTGGCAATAGTAATCGCCTTAGCTGCAACACTTGCCACATAGTCGCAACGCACTCCCGCACATCTTTTATTTGATTATCGCCTACCGTCTAATACGCTTTACTCACTGCCTAATGAAAGCCTCCGATCCCACCAGCACTGAGCCCACCGGCGCCGACAGCCCTTTGCTCAAACAAATATTAACCGAATCGAAATCGCGCGCAATACGCGCCACAGGCACCTGCAGCGCTGCGGCCGCATTAAAGACGCGCGCCCCATCCATGTGCAACGCTATACGCTTGCCGTAGGGTTGCAGCTGTTTATCGCCATTAACTAGCGCTGCCAGTTTATCGAGCCACTCCAGCGGAATCACCTTGCCACCACATATGTTGTGTGTGTTCTCCACCACTACAAGCGACGTAATTGGCTCGTGATCGTCCTCCAAGCGCACCTTGCGACGCATCGCTTCGAGGCAGAATGTGCCGTCCGCTTTGTTGGGTATTGTGGCTAATTGTATGCCAGCGATGTGAGCAGCGCTACCTAAAAGAGAAGGCGTACAAATATTAGACCAACATGTGTAGGTGTGTGTATGTCTGCGCGAGGATGTGCTGCTGGCACAAAGCGATATGTGGACTAAGCATGAATAATGGCAGGGAATAACTAAATATTAAAAGGGCACATTCCTTACTTTCAAAATGAGAAGACACTGAGGAGTTTTGCAGAGATTAAGTGCGATGCGATTCCCCGATTCCGCTTAAATGAAAGATATTACAACTCTGGTACTTTCTCATTTCAAATATTAAACAATTTTTGGGACGATTTGAAACACATGACCGATTATAGAAATAAAGGGTGATCCATTTTAAGTTTCCCTCCACTTTAACGAAAAATACAGAGACTTTAAATTTAATGGAGGATATTTATTATCATTCGGGAGCATTTTTTTGTATTTCTGTTTTGAAGATTATATCTTTCAAATGTTGGCCGCAGCTAAGTACGTCTCAGATGGGCCAACCGTTGAGTCCAATTTTCGTTGACTCGTTGGACCATTTCGTCTGGAAACTGGCGAATGACGCACGAATCGAAGCGGAATTGACCGTATAGGCTTTAGATTTTATATATCTCTACAGGAAAAAGTCTAACGATGTAATATCAAACGATCTTGGTGCTCAAACCACAGACCCCGAATGTTAAATTATCTGTTCGCCGAAGTGTTCACTCAATAAATCCATAGATTAGTGCGTTGCATGTGTTGACGGTTACGTCCTTACCGTATATTTTTGAATCTGTTCAGGTTGCTCTTCGTCCCGAAATCGGAAATTTTGCTTAGTTACATACCCATTAAGTCTGAAATTGGCCTCATCGCTGAACAATATTTGTCTGAAAGCATCGGATCTTCTTGGAACTTTTCAAGAGCCCATAGAGCGAGGAATGTCGTTTGGGAAGGTCGATAGGCTTCAGTTCTTACACAATCTGTATTTTATACGCTTTCAATTTAAGATCTCGACGGACGTCTCCATACGTCAGTCCGAGTTGCTGCGAACGGCGCCGAATTGACTTTTCACGGTCTTCGTGTGCACTCAGCTACGGTTGCTACATATGTTTTCTTCACTCTGTCTATTCAGTTGAATATTATTCAATATTGAATACTGAGTCTCAAGATGGCTAATGGTGTTGCAAATAGTACCATCGCTAGGCCGATTGTGTTGATCACAAGTTGAGCGAAGCGCGAAAAACACACTCTTTCCTGAACGTGAATTTTCGGAATAAAGTTGAACGATTTATAATCGTTGTACATGCGTAAGACTATCTATGATGAAATACCGAACAAAACTGAACAAAAATAACATAACAGCTTGACCAGGCTACCGCGTGATCTTTCTAAAAGAGGCTATTGAAAAAAAGTGCCTTTTCGATTAATATTTCATCAGCTTTGCAGCATAAATAAAGCTTAGATTTGTTACACCAAACCTACTTCCTAAAACCCTGAATACAAGATTTAAAATTACTGAAGCCCGAGAAATTTGTGAACTTTTTATAATATTCAAAGGCCTACAAGCTTCACAAATGGGGAACTAAATATTTGCTTGACTGAGATTGGAATATAAAAAAATAGGCTGTTTTAAGAAAGAGTATAGAATCGAAGAAATTTAATTGCCGCTTCCTAACCTTAAGTTTTAATCTTTTACTTATAAACCTACAATACATATTTCTCTCATCAAAGAAGAAAAAATAGACGCGTTTCATCAGTTTCCTGCTTTAAACTGCCTGACATGCTTCATCTATGGAGCTTTTTCAATAAAAGTTTCGCGTGAAGTAGAGGAAATAATAATTGGATTATAATATAATATAATTTGCTTCCACTAACAACCGTTCATCAAACTTAAATCAGCAAATAATTATTAACAAAGCTGTGAATGTAATCATCACCGGATCACTGTGAGCATTCGCGAAATGAGCGCCCCAATACACTCGGGTGTGGTAGCGTATAATTCGCAAACTTTTTACCAGCTTTACAAGCTAAAATTAGTTTGTTTGGTTTTGCCATAAAGTACAAAGCACTTAATTTTTTTGCGCAACAATTCCAGCGGCACTTCATCGCATTCATTAGCAATGTCGACATTCAAATCTGTCGGGACCGAGGCGAAGAAGTAGTATATGTGCAGCGCGACCCAGAGGGCACTCAACGGCGGTAAATCAAAAAAGTTTTGTTTTTCCAAATTTTTTTACAACAAATCGTGCTGCATTGGTCAGTCGTAGGAGTCGGGTGTGGATATCTATGCTTTTTTTTGCAAGGCAGGCAATTTATTTGTGTATTTGCATAAGGTGGGGTAAGTGCCTATTAGGTGAAAAAATTATTAAAAACAAACAAGGCGAGCACTTATTGATTCGAAATAGAGGACACTCAAGTAAATTAATAACTGATTTAAAGAAGTTTGTGTAGAATGTAAGTCCTCAGAAATAAATATTCCTTCTGATTGAGGTATAGCTATAAGAACCTTCTTACATTTGGCATTCAATTTTAATTAAAAAAATATAAAAAATATACCAATGCGAAGCACCGTCTGGAGGATGGAGTCATGTATAGAAGTTCACACAAGTGAGGAAAAATCTCTCAGAGCCATTCACTTGGAAATGGGCAGAAACGATTCTTTATCATATAGCTTAAGCAGCTCACGACTTCTGGCCTTAGACCAAGTAGCCTCTGGGTAGTCAAAAAAACATCCGTTTGAAGGTGACTAAAGTCAAAAGGGCTAAGCTTGGGACTCGCCACGTAAAAAACACTTTCAACAAAAGATAGGGAACTCGGCTATGACCCCGTTAGCGCTGTCTGCGCCTATAAAGAAGAAGAAGAAGCAGCGTCTACATACGTCACTAGTGACCTTGTGAAATTTTTTGGAAAAAGTTGATATAAAATTAATCCTCATAAATAAATGTTTATTTAATCCTCCTGCCTTCGATGATTTATGGGTTACAATCATGAAACTCTCATTTTGTATGGCCATAAAGAAATACTTATAATAATATATTGTATATGTGTGTGGGCGCATTTACATTTTTTTGCAACGCGAGAAATGTGATTTTTTTCGTTTGAGCTTTCTACATATTTGCGCAGAGTCTCTCGCTTTTTTGCCATTAACTGTTTACTGTTATTATTACTTTTCGCCGTTTTTTGTGTTGCAAATTGCATTATTGTGCGCATTTTAATGACTGCAAAAAAAGATGAAATATCAACAACAACAACAATTGCAACAATTGCAACAATTAGACGTGCAAACAGGCAACTGTGAGCATACAAGCGCATGTGTGTGCGTGTGCGCATGTGTTTGTGCGCGCATATGTGCGCTGTCTTCTGTAGCTGCTATCGAAAGCGGGAACATGGCGCGGCATTTAAACTCGCACATCCGGTGTATGCTCGGCGCGCTGCTGCCATGCAGCCCCGGCACACACACACACACACAGGCAAACACAAAATACAAACACGCAAGACTATCGCAATTCTCGACTGCCACACCACTTTTAACCCGATCTCGCTGGTTATCCTTGCGCCGCGCTAACAGCGGGACGCCTTGGGACGCAGTCGAACATTTTCCCAATTTTTGGCATTTCTACGTTTCCGTGTTTCCTCGCTTACTATTAAAGTTTTTATATTTTGTAGTCTTCGTTTTCGCTTTTTTTTTTAATTTCTCTTATAATTTTTACTCTCCTCGCTGTACTTTTAGGAAATGAAACTTACCTTGTTCATAGAGGAAGACATGAGATAAATCACCCACAATTGCTTCCGAGCCACGCTGATGACAGTGCACCATACCTGAAAAGTATAAAAATGGCTAGATAAGAATGTGATATATGTATGTACCATGTGTATGTATGAGTGTGTGTGTGTATATAACGGCATGCTTGAAGGGAGCATAAATTTGTTGATTTTAGCCGAACTAAGTATTTTAGTGGAAAGCGTGCACCGGAACACATTTTTAGATGCACACACACATTTGTATGGATGCTGATATCCTGTAGGATACTTGTGGCTTTGCGAGACCATATAAATGGTCCAATAGCAGGATGGACAAAAATTCCATTTGCATCTAGCGTCATGTGGTTGGGTATGTTTGAATGGAAGATTTTAGTAAAATTTAATGAAGGGAACCTGTTTGAACCTCAAAGCCACAAGCTCATCCTAAAAATAGATGAAAAGCTCGGCTCCACAAATGTGTAAGTCTTTAGTGTACCATACGTAAATAATCATAAGAATGTACACTAATATCTGAAAGTGATCAGAGCAAGCGACAGGCATCGAAAAATCCTCGAAGCATTGCAATAACTTCGTTAATGGTTCCTAATAATCATGATTTGGGTAGTCGTCACCTTTCTTTTAAAGAAATAAAGACTCTTCACAATATTTGTTCCAGAATGATCGCTATGTTTTTCATCTTATAAATTTCGGCTTGACTCCACTTCAAAAAGCTACATAATAACTGTGCGTTGATAACTGTTTTAGGAAACCTAATGTGGTCTGTGCCTACTCTTAACTTACTCTCTCTTATTTCGCAAGTTTAATGGAAATATTACTTTGAACCAATGGCGGCTCAAAAATCACTAGAAGCCCTTCCATGTGGCACTAGTTATCTTCTCCAATGGGTGTATGGTGCGACGCGTGCAACAGTATGCACTCAGTGGCAGGAACGCAAACGCAGTGTAAATGTGCAGAAACCATGAAAGTGAATTACATTCCTTGACACCAACACCAGCAACTACAGTAGCAGCAACAACTATGCAGCGATTCCAATAGAAGTCGTGCTGGCTGCCTTCTGTTAAGGGAATTTTATATGAAATTCATAAAGAAATATCACCTTACAGCAAGGTGTTCAAATTCCATGCCTGAAATATTTATAAGGTATGCGGTCTTAAGTGCTTATGGAATTAGAGCGCTTTGGCAATTTTTGGAAAATAATTTCCTTGGTCACACGTATGCTCCACTATACGGTCGTACTAACTGAAGTCACAATGTCTAATGGCGTTAATGCGCATTATGGCCGTTTTTAATTCCCCAACATAAACAGAGTTGACACCATAAATGTGCTTATAAATCAAGGGCCAGCCGTAAAGTGGCCGTACGGCAAAGAAAAAAAATAGTTTCTATAAAGAAGAATACTGTCGCTTGTGGTATTTTTTCAAATGATTCTAAGAGATTCTCTTAAAAGGTCTAAAATAATTAGAGAAATGTTGAAAGAAGGTTTTAAGTAGAGTTATATAGGTTGGGTTTTTTTATTTGAATCGATAGTTGCATCGAGCAGCCACAACTATGTTGTGTGCTGGAGTCACAAAATCCAATACAATAATAGCATATTCTATATTAACGAATAATATTTGTCCGTGACCTCGCCAAAGACCAGCAGTTTAAACTAAAGCTCCCACTTCCACCATGATCTCAATTAGAAGATACCAAAATAGATGGATAGGTAAGAAACAGCAACCTATATCTCATAAAGGGTTTATATGGCAGAAACTACCATTCAAGTAATCAATGCGGAACTCAGTCTGTTCCATCCAGTTATATTATTCCTGTTACTCTGTTAGTTAGTTGCGGCACGTGATATCCTGTAACCCTTCTCAACAAATCTTCTCGTCAGTCGTTAATGAGGAATGAATAATGAAAATAATGGTAGTGATTATTCAGCAAATGGTAATGCAGATGGTTGTTCAATTTACACAATTATTGACATTAACTAATCCTTGCAAATAAGGCTTAAAATTACCGTATGGAATACCAACGGCCTATACAAAAGCAGCGCTGAAGTCAAGCACTTTGTCAAAACTAACAACATCAATGATCTACTTGTAGCAGAAACTCATTTCAATGATTTGTCATATTTTAAAATCGCAGGGTATGATGGGTTTTATAAGATCAAATCACCCTAGTGGCAAGGCAAGAGCCGGAGCTGTAGTTCTTACAAAATCTGGTATCTCTTACACGGAACTTGAACCTTTTATTATCCTTGGTTTCAGGTTGCAATGGAAATTTAGCGATAGCTGCCTCAAGACATGTACGAGTATGACCGAATTATGAACCAATTTGGTAATAAATTCATCCGAGTGCTGAAATAGATGCTGTACAAGTGCAGGGGGAGCTCAATGCATTGGCAAACAAAAAGTCAGCTTGTAATGACATAATTAACAATAATGATAAGAACATTTATTATTGTAGCTTAAAAAAAATATACAAACTTGTCTACAGACTTATCAAGACTAGATTATAGTGTCTGGATTCAAGGGAAATATGGAACAGCAATTCAATCGCTTTAGGATTGTAAAGCTCCGTTATACAAATGGATTATTCGATTATGGGACCATGATAGACCATGTATATCTTTCGCTTCAACTGGGAACCGGAGTTTTTCTGGCTGGCCGCACTCAAACCAAAACTATAAGTGCCAGGCATTTGAGTTTAATTTTCTTTTATTATTATTTTTTATTTATTATTTCTTCGATCAATAGTTGCAATATTTTTCGCTCTTAGTGAATAACTATATTATTAAATTCTTAGCAATTTTGTTATACATGTTTTCAATTTTATGCACTTTTCGTTTGAGTCATATATATGTACATCAACTGACATAATTTTTGTTACCAGATTTTCTATACTTACAAGCCAGTAAATTGCCCATGGTGCCACTGGGCACGAACAGACCTGCCTCCTTTTCGAACAACTTAGCCGTTTTCTGCTCCAATGCATTTACGGTCGGGTCCTCTCCATAAACGTCGTCACCCACGTCAGCCACAAACATGGCTTGGCGCATTTCCGCTGTCGGCTGACTTACCGTATCCGAACGAAGATCAATTACGTAGTGCGACATGTTTTTATAATTCACTTGGTAGTAGACGAAATGGAATGTTTCCGCAACTTGACTAATATACTGCCTCGAGAATAAACAAATAGAAAAAATACAGATATAATTTTTTGCTTCGTAAGTCACATTATTTATTGGTAATTTTGATTTGGTGGGAAAGATCGGTGGAGTGTTGAGAGCATAACAATTAGAACACAGTTGGAAAAATTCAGTTATCTTTTCAAATACAAGTTTAAAATATTAACACTGATAAGTTTGAGTTTTTTACAAGTAGCGCTCAGAATATCAGTTTGATTACGATCAGAAGATTACCCATTAATGATCGTTAGAAACCCAAAAAGGTCAAATAAATGTTAGAATATATATGGAGGCTTAACTGTACTTAGTGAGAGCAAATTACTTTGCTGAACTACACAGAGTAAGTTAACGATATTTAAATTTCTTGGAGGGCGCATTGAACCAGCTGATAACAATCGATAGTGCTATAGTAAAATATTAAGTTTGGTAACTAAGTGTATTTCACTTCAGTCATCCAGATCATCAGCTTAATTCGTAAGTAATCAAAATTAATTATTTTTTTGTTGTTTTTATTAAAAGGTAAACAAACGTTGCAGTTAATTTGATATGCATATGATCCCTTACATACTTATATACAAACAATCGATTGCGTTGCAGTTGAAACCAGAATCAGAACAAGTTTTTGCGGCGAATGTTATTTTAGAAGCGCCATAATCTCACGCTTTGTTATTAATATCGTTCTGAATATATATACATAAATATATATACATATGTACGAGTATATTTTTCTGCTAAATAAATTTTTCATTGATTATCACTGAACTGCTGAAAACAGTAACAGAAGTCACTTCTGTTATGCTTCTCCAAGTCACACCTCTGCCAAGCGAGCACAAATATACATAGATATGTAATCAAATATGTACACACATAAGTGTTAATGCATGAGCATAATGAAAGATTTATGTAATTGATAAGATTGTGTGGACTTTAGTAGCAATCCAGTTAGCTCACTATTATTTTGGTACTGAATTATTTTATTTTATTTGTAACTGATAGAAATGTCGAATGATATTTATGAATATCAAAAAGAAATATTTGTTCTGATTAACACAAGATACTTTTCACAAATATTTACTTACAAATATACTTTACTATCGTTCGACTCGGATCGCCAACTTTCGTTCCGATTTCCACAGCACTCTGTTGAAAATTGACAATGCGACTCGTACACTTAGTGGCTACTAATTTTCCATCGATCACTGAGCTCGCTTATATGGGAAAAATATTATCACAGACGCAAGTGTGGACGTCACGATCGGACAGCACTCGAAATGTGGTCCAATTGGAAGGCAACACAACATATGTTGCTCTAGTGCCGGTACTCAAGGAATGAGCTGGAAATGTTGTTTACAGTGAAGACCCACAACAGAGAAAGTAGCATTACTTTATTCTTATGCAGAGATAAAGCAGCAGCGAGAGTGTGGGACATGCAGTGAGCGAAAGGTAGGTGATAAAGTGGATTTGCGTATTTGCAAGTGCTGTTAATAAACCAATTGCTCTGTACATCAGATATGTGGTGCTCGCCACTATGCTTTCGAGTATGCATTTTATTTATGATATCGGAGCGAACCGATGTAAATCTTAAATTGTCACTCATTCCGTAGGTGTTAATTTAAATTTCATCACTGACATAATAGCGATATATACATAGTAGCATTAGAGAAAACTGATTATTCAGCTTCTTTCAACGTAACCACTGATTCAATTAATGCAATTTTTTACGACTTACAACCGCATAACGTCGTAGGGTATATTTGTTTTTACTTGGTACCTTGGAAAATTAGTTGATAGACATCCTTAAGAAAAATTTTCCATGTATGAGTTCTTAAGTGAAACGGGCAGGTCTTCATCCTCACCTGATTTTTTCTATTCTCTCAAAAGTTTATAACCATTTTATCGCAAACCTAACCGTTCAAAAGGTATTAACGGTCAAAGTTTCATTATTTTAAATAAGAAATTCAATTTTTTTATGAATTTTAAAACTCAATGAAAAAAAAAAATCATTTTAAATCATTAAAAATTATACGAGTACAAAAAATTTCCCAAAATTTGCATAGAATGTAGTTCTACTCTACATATATAGACTCTGATTGTAACGATTTTGTATACGATTTGTCATTTGATAAGAAAAACACAATTTTATGTTTCAAAATACACTTTATTATTCAGTCTAATTTCTCTAAACATTAATACACTTGCTCCAACGATCCTCAAAGCTGTGGATCCCATCCTTGAAGTGAGAATCTGGAAGGTCAACAGTCGTTATGTCCTCTTCATTTGATGAAAAACTCTTGCCACTCATAATTTTTTTTTAGTTCTGGAAACAAATAGAAGTCGTTGAGGGCCAAATCTGGAGATTACGGTTTATGCTTCAACATTTTGAACTTTAATTCATAGATTTTAGCCATTTTCAAAATGCTCTTGTGACACGGTACATTGCCCTGATAAAAAGAGATTTTTTTCTTCAGCAAACCGGGTATTTTTTCATAAATTTTTTCCTTCAACTGGACCAAAAGTTAGCAATGATATTCAGAATTATTTGTTTTACCAGTTTGCAAGTAATACACCGAAAAATTCCTCTCGCATCCCAAACAACTGATGCCATAATGTTCTTCGCCGATTTGCGGACACGAACTCGTTTCGAAGCCGAACAATCACGTTCACATCACTCTCTAGCCTTTTCTCTTGATTCAGGATCAACTCTCATCCATAGTAATGAGTCGACGCACAAAATCCACTTTATCCCTTTTAAAACCTCCAAATGCTGCTGAGAAGGTCTCATTCGAATGTTTTTTTGTTCCATTATTAGCGAATGCGGCAACCAATGTGCACACAGCTTTCTAAGCTCTTTTCACTTAAAATATGGCTCACACTGTCTAATTAGATGTGTAGAGCTCCTACTAAATCTCTCTCAGTCAATGAACGGTCCTCCAAAACCATCTCCGGTATTTCGGCTAAGATTTCTGGCGTTAACTGCGCAAGTTCGCCTGGACACCTAATTTTCATGTATTTCTTATTTATGCCCTGAAATAAGTAACTAATTACTCCCCGTGGGCAAAGAAAGACTTTACAGCTAATATTATATGATCTTATGGTACTTTATTTAAATTCATTCAAATATTTCACAAGTTTCTTTAGTTATATTCATATTACAAATCATCCGTCAGTTTGTCTGCGAATTTTTCCCGCTTAATTAACCTAATTTAGTTTAATTTTCAATACAATTAAATAACATTAAATATATGTATAATACACACAATCTTTACATAAATATGTCGATAAAAGCTTTCAATAGTTTTTGAATACGCCAAAAAGTAAAATAAAATTAAAACTAAAGAGATATGGAAACTATAGCATAAACAGTACTTAAGACGAACAGGTATACTGGTGTGACAGTGTTGACCCATTTCCTCTCTTCAACTGCCAGTAACGATTAACTTAAGCCGAGAATCACTTTTGTTCAAGCAGAACAGCTGTAACTGTACAAATAAGCCTTTTCATAGAAATTCCCAAAATGAAAAATTTTCTGACTGATATTTTTACAATAAAAAATACAGTTAACTAGTTATCTGTCACAACTTTATTTAGCTAATATTGTCCTAGGAAATAATGGTTTAACGTAGACATCGAGACAACTCAAAATTTTGTTTTTTCTGCAACACATATATACATATGCTTATATAAAAGTTCGGTTGAGGAAAAAAACTGTCATAAGAATTTCTTCGCAATTCTTTGGTATTTTCTCTTATTTTTGTTCCATAAGTACTTACTAACTACAAACTGCACAAATAATTTTACTTTAATTATTTGCTTTGATTAGATAACTTTGCAAAGGCAAATCAACTAAATTAACAAACAGCTATATATACATACATACATATATATAACTATAGTGTCTCCTATATTAACTAGTTGCACACATACGCTATGTACATACATACACTCATGCATATGCGCTTGGCTGTATGTGTGCAAGTGTTTACTAAACAACTCAAGTACATGAACGCACAACTTCTCTTAACCGGCTAATGAGATATGTATAGTGCAAAATTAAAGTGTCGCCTTGAAAATTGATAATGAAAGCATTATGGATATCGAAAATAGCATAGCAAACACTCCTGCACCAGGAAATATGACATAAATTTTAGATCGTTTTAGAATTTAGTGTAAATTAATTAATTCCGAAGCGTCACTTAAGTCAAATAATTTAGAACTACACGCTTAAATATGTCGACACCGAACTTTTCCTTATGAAAATATTTTAAATTAATTTCATAAAAGTATAACCTTCCAGTTGGGGTTAAACTAAACTTAAATACCACGTGCTAAAAGTACGAAAATTAAGAGTTAAGTAAAATTTGGAAGTGCCAATTTTTGTTTTACAAAATAATAAATTAAATTAGAGCATAAATTTGCTCAATGCTTAATAAATAAAAGCGCAAGTTTGAAGTAAAGTGTAATAAAGTGTTAGTTATTTAGTCTTTTCATTTAGTTTCCGCGAAGTAGTCAGCAACGCAACGCGAACACCTCTAAATCCTACTGCCTTCAGCTGAATTGCACAGAACCACGCACTTTGGCACCAACTGTACTTCAAAGTGTTAGTTGTTTTTCGTTTTTTTAATTTTTTTTAAACATTTTTTAAATAATTTTTATAACTTTTTCTTTACGTGTTTTCCTAACTATTCTTTGCGCTCGCCTACAAACGAACTTTCAGCTGCCAATTGGTACTCTTGCTCAGATCAACGCTTCTTTTGTTTATTAAATAATATTCATATTTAGTTAGTTATGAAAGGTACATATTCAATTTGCGCTAAGATGCTCACAAAAATTTAACCAGCACAAATTTCCGTGGTGCCGACTGCGAATCTCCCGCCTATAATTATGCTTTAGCTACGAACTTATTTACCTAGTTTATACATTTTGAATTTGTTAATAACGTTTATAGTTTTATGCTTTTAAATTATGTTTGTTATCACTTTAAGCCTACAAATTATTTGTCTTCAATTAATTCGTGTTTGGCAAAGGCTGATTGTTGGGCGCGTGGTGCCTTTTTCAAAGGCTTCGCCGCCTCAACGCACTCCCGCCCAGCCTTGAACTCGCCACACAGCGCCATTTATTTTATTATATTTTATAGCGCTGTGCCGCGGAGTTTTCTTTAGTTATAATGCTTTGTTATACAAGTATATGTAAATTCAACTAGTCAACCACTAACAAAAAAGTCGTATAGCCACACACGTCCAGCAGACAAATGCCGGCTCGCCGCACATTGTTGCACAATTCGACTTTGCTCTTACTTTACTACAACATTAAGTAGCCTAGGTTCTAATGCTAAACTGTCATCTTCGTATGGCGCACTTTGGGGCGAATCAGGAACTTAAACTTGCCCTCCTGTATCTTTATTCGCCCCTGTTGCTGTAATTGCTATGACAGCAGATCCTCGGATTCGAGCGCCTCCTCTGGTGGATTCTTCTTTACGCAGTCGCGTATGCCGCTCAGTATGATGGTGACACGCCGGTCGAGCGCCTTCAGGTGCGGCTCCCACAGTATCGGTCGAATCGGATCGACGGACATGGACTCGCGCATCAGCTCCGACAGTGGTTTGGGTCCATTATGGAAGCTGTCAAGATAACAATAATATGTTAGTAAAAATGGTAATAATGTAGAAAGCAGAAGTGAAGTGTTGTTGAAGTTTTAACAATCAAAAATTTAATTAAAAAATAAAAAAAAATTACGGTATTTAATTTTTGTAATTACTTGCAAATTACTAATTATTTAAACAATACACTTTTTACGCCAAAAATATAAAAGCGTGTATTGATAGTGATGCACAAACGTGCCAATAAATACAACTTTTTTAAATTTTTTTATAATAATATTTTGCCAATTTAAAAGCAATAAAACAACAAAAAATGCCAACAGTACTTTTTAAATATTTTTTATAGTACAACAACAGCTACTAACAGTAAAGCTCACAACTACGTTTTGAGTGCAATATTTGTTGTTTGGCATTCTAAAAGTGTTTACTCACTCCAATATTCGTTTCAACGTCGTCGTCCGTATCATGCAGCACTGCAGCAATGGCGCCAAAATTGTTAATTCATCGTGAAAGGGTTTACCAAAACCACGTCCATGATCCAAATGCAATGTGAATGTGTCATTGCCAAATATTCTAAAATGAAAGTAGTATACAATTGAGTAATTTGTTTAGTTGATGAAGATAATTTAAAAATTTAGTAGCTATTATAAAAGTTGTGTTAATCTTCTTCTCCAACAACTTTTGTTAGAATAAAGCTCTCATGTTTAATAGTAATTATGTAAACTGGTAACTGGTAGTATTTCTATTTTACTAAGTTTCATGGAAAAGAAAACTTAGTCAAACTTATTGGAAGAAAATCCATTTTTTTTTTAATTTTGAGGTTACCCACAGCGCAACTTGTAAGATTTCGGAGAACTAAAAGAGAGAAGGTGTGTCGATTCTGATTTGAGTTTTCCTTTGGATTTCGAAATAATACAGTATTTTCGACCAGAATGGTTGGTTGGTTTTTTTTTAGTGAAGTGATAATGTGACAAAAACCGGTTTAAATATTTTTAAAACAAATTTGTTCATATTTAATTACGTTGATATTAAATTCACAATATTACCATAAATATAAGAGTATTATACCATTTCGCCAGTCTATATTTTTTAGGAGTTCTACGAAAGAGGCGTCAATAACTTAAAAAAGCGGAAAAACGCCCAAAAGATTCCTTACAAGAATTTGATTTCCATTAGTCAATTTGTATGCAGGCTATATGCTATGGTTGTCTAATTTAAGCAATTTTTTCAGAGATTGTCTTTTAAAGAGCCATGCCAAATTTCGTGAAGATATCTCCTCAAATGAAAAATATTTTTCCATACAAACACTTGACTCCGATCGTTCAGCCTATATGGCAACAATATGCTATAGTGGTCTGATATCGACGGTTTCTGCAAATAAGCAGCTTCTTGGAGAGAAATAGAAAATCTCAGTTCGACATCTCAAAATCTGAGAGACTTGTTCGCTACGATAAAGGGACGGACATGGCTAAATCAACTCAGCTCGATACGCTGATCATTTACCAGGTTCACCAGAAATCATAGCCAAAATACAGGATATGGTTTTGGAACATCGTCGATTCACTGAGAGAGATTTTTAGAAAGCATTTTGACAATGACTAAAATCTATGAATTAAAGTTCAAATTGTTGAAGCATAAACCGTATTCACCGGATTTGGCCCCCAGCGACTTCCATTTGTTTCCAGAACTAAAAAGATGTATGCATGGCAATCGTTTTTCATCAAATGAAGAGGTCATAACGGCTGTTGAAGCGTATTTTGCAGACTTTCCGGATTCTCATTTCGCGGATGGAATCCACAGCTTAGAGGATCATTGGAGCAAGTGTATTAATTTTGAGGGAGATTGTACTGAATAATAAAGTGTATTTTGAATCATAAAATTGTGTTGTTCTTATCAAATGACAAAACAAAAAAACAAAAACAAAAAAATTGAACAACCTAGTATGTATATGTTTTTAAGGGTCTTACAAAGTTCAGGATATGAATATTTACCCTATTTTCAAAGGACTAGTTTTCATAAAACCATATAAAAATATGTCACTTATTAACAAAGTGGAATAATACTTCAAAGCCTCTAACCTTTCTGTCTTCATAAAGTAAAACAAAAAAAAAATATCATAGTAATGATAGGTTAGTATACCGAAAAGATTAGCCGCACGGACTAGAGTTTTGCATTTTCTTTTATAACTTTAGTTGAAGAAGAGTTGTAGCGGACTAGCTTTCGAGGTCTCTGTTATATTCAAATGCTTACTAGTGCCACTCACAACTTTCCTTCGCTAATGGTCGTAACTTCAAAGTTTATTTGAGTAAATAATTTCCGCTAATATCGGACTTTTATTTTACCAAATTACCGAATTTCTTCATTTGCCCCACAAAAGTCTGAACTTTATTGCAGCATTTGTGAAAATTGCACTTATATAACCACAACCGCTTTCTCAATTACAAATACAATAGAGCACCGCACTGAATGCCCGCTATTATTAGCGGCACTTGCAGTACATTAAGCCCAAGCGCCGCACGTGGCGTATGAGTAACTTCGGCGTATAATAACACATTTGCATGCCACAATTGTTGAATAGTTGAATGCGTTGCGCCGCCTTAAGCGTTTTAGGTAATTTTCTAGCACAGCAAACAATTCGATAAGCCCACACAAAGGAAGGCACTTGAGCAATGGGGAAATGCCGTTATTCCGAATCGAGACAACAGCCGGCAACAAAGGATCAAAGGCAAGCCGATTATTTGTGTGTGGGCGATTGAAAACAGTAACGGATTTTCCACTTAAATGGGCCGATAAAGGAAAACTGCCTTGCCTCGCGGAGGTGCCACAGCAACAAGCCAGTAAGCGAAAATGCAGCGGCGAGCTGACACAGGGCAACCCGCCCGCCATTCAGCGCACCCTTTGCGCTTGCTATATTGCTCGCATAGCCTGTTGCCGATATGCATTTCAGTATCGGCATTCAATGCAAATGAACGTACACACATACACACACACGCATATGCTTTATCTGGTGCACGGTTCATTACTGCAGCAATCTGCATATGGGGGTTTCAGAGCCCGCTCAACCCGCTCAATGCATATTCATGCCAAAGTGTATTGGTGCGCTGCTGTGTTGAAGCGGTGGATTATGAATAATTTTCGCATGCGTCGCTGCAAGTAATGCAAATGCTTTCCAAACCATTACTGCTTTAGTAATTGTATTGTGCCTGCATTGCTGTAATTGCGACTAATTTTCGACAGCTGCTTATGCGCTCCTACAATCTTATCAGCTGCGATTAAAGCGAATGCACATAACTAACAGTCTATTCCTTGGAGCCATAATTTAAATAATAATTTTAATAACTTAATTTTTGATGATCAAAGTTTTGAGTCCGTGCTAGATGACCTTTAATGATCCCAATTGAACGGATTTGCTTTCTGTTCAATTTATATTTATGTTTCACTTATGAATACTATAAAAGGAAGATTGTTTGTTTGGGATTAAGGTGTAACATGGGTTTAAGGGTCTCAAAAAACCGATTTTTTTATTGTCTTATTAAATTCTACAACATCTCCAAAATATTTGACTGAATTCTCAAGTTGATCCGCGTAATAGTTTCGGTGGTACAGCCTTGGGGACTTCTGCACTCGAGGCTCGGCTAAGTGCGCAATTTTCTCGAAATTGTGTTTTTTTAAAGTTGGTTGGAAAAATTTCTCGAGAACTGCTCAGCTGATTATCATGGAGGACCGGAATACACAGGTCGGTCAGGTTGCGATATAATTCTTTAAGTCTTGGACTAAGGATTTTTTTCGATTACAAATATTTGAAAAAAAAATGTCGCGCAATTTTCACTGAAATTTTAATTTTTTTTTTGTGAAATTGTCTACCAAAAACCCAATTTTCAGTTTTTTCTTTTAAGGTAAGATTTTACTTAAAAACGCGTTTTTCATTTCTTTATATGATCCCGTAAGGAGTTATCCTGGCAACGCGAGCCCACCTTTTTTCCGAGGAGTCACCGGAAATGGCGTCGCAATGAGATGATAAAATACATAGATTTCATGAAAATCGCACATCTGAGGAAAAGGTGAGAAATTAAGTGGCTATATGGCAACACTATACCAATCCAATATATTGGGAAATTATATTTTTATTGATGTGAAATTTCCAATATTACATTGCAGTTGTAGTCTCTGACAAATTATGTGGTTCTCATTTGCAAGCAATCTTCGGAATTTGTTTGCATTCATAATGCGCAAAGTGCATTTTGGTATTTTGGTATTTCAGCTCAAACAACTCAGGCGGAGTAAGCTACTAGCCCTTTAAGTGGCAGTAAACCAATCGCATTAAACATAGAACTTATGATGTATAAGCATAATCATCAACAACAACAAGGGCATAGAGTTCATTTATGCGCATATTAATGCGAAGCGAGTTGTGGCAGTTTCAATGGGAGCTATGAATGGCGCATATTGGAATGCGATAAGCAACGACAAGAGCCATTAACATGAGCCTAAACACTTTTGTTGCTGCCTGATAACCGCAATGTGTGGCTGTGAGTGCGAACCGTCCAACGAGTATTGGTGCGTCGCTGCCAACGCTAGGCTAATTGAATTACAACACTTAAATGCGTGGCATAATTAAAAATTAAAAATTTACTCTGCCAAATTTCAAATAACTTCCTGACAAGTTTTCGACTTTCATTTAATTCTTTTACTATCCTGAATTTCTTTAGCAAAATTTCCTAACTCTGGCAGCACTTTCGCTATCCAAATCTTTTATGCCTGTCAAGGAATTAGTTGAACAAAGTGGCAGATTGCAGCTGTGCAGCATTGTTGGGCACAACTTCGCTTATCTGGCTCGTAAATTTCCGCTCTTAAGCAGCCACAAACATTTATTTACTGTAACTAAAACTATTCGAAAAGTTTGCAACTCTCGCACACACACACCCAGACACACTCACACTCAAACACAGCGAAAGTCGAATGCGTGCTAGAGTCAGTTTAATGAAACTTAGAAGCAACAACAGTTATTTGCATGAATAAAAACCCATAAAAGATCACGTCACAAATTCGGGGACTCAGCTGCTCAGTAAATTGCAATTAAAATGCGTCAAATTGTCGAAAAGAAAAATCAGAAAATGCGATTTTTAACAAATTTAATTGAACGGCGAAAAGACGAGCTCCGCTGGTGCGCCGAGCAGTCAAGGCGACGTGGAGCGGACGTAGACCACAGCACAATGAAAAGTAACGACACTTTCCAACAGCTTCTTGCCAAGAAATGTACAAATAAACTTACGACCGCTCGCTTAATATCACACACACACACACACACAAGCGTTTGGCGAATATTTGCAAAAAAGTAGCGCCAAAACTATCCTTTCGTTTCAATTTGTGCGCTGAGTGGCAAATAAGCTGTGGCAAAGCGAAGCGGGCAAGTTGCGGGCGAGCTGCGCAGCTCATTAAAAGTTAATTAAAATTATTGTGACATCTGAGTAACAGCATTGAGCCAACCGCAAATATTGCAGCGCTCGCGGTTAAGTATTAAGGAGCTGGTGCAACAAAGCGAATGTCGAAATAGATGAACTGTGTGCACTCGCAGAAAGTCTGAATATAATTGCAGCATGAGCAAGAAAGCCAAAGCACGATACGGAGAATCTACTGGAGATACAAAAACAAAATTATAAATCTAGAAATTTTCTTTCTAAAAAAATTTCATAAATTTTGCAACAGAACATTAACACGATTGCCATCATAAGATTAGTCTTCTAACACACTTTCGTTTCATATACGAAAAATCTCTTCGAATTACTTTTAGAAACAAGCTTTAGAGTACTACCACTCTTTAATGAACCAATTAAATCACAGTTTGATATAATTAAATTTCCTACGGGGTTTCTCAAATTTAACCGCGCAAACAGTGGAGAAAAGCAAATAAAGATTTCGTAAATTTTATTAGTTCAAGTGTCACTCACTCATGTGTTAGAGAGTGTCAAAAAGAAATTATTATGCGAAAAGAAAAGAAAGCAACGCTTAAATGAACAGAGTGCAGCCGAAATTTAAATAAATTTAGCTACTGTATTCTGGCGTTAAACTCACTATCCATTCATATTTTTGAAACCATAAGTCAAACTCTTCTGTGATGCAAATATTCAAAAATGAGTTGGAGACAAATCAAAATTAAATTTCTGGGTATCCACAATGACTTTTATTCAGTTATTGATTGCAAAATCCAAATATTTAAGGGTAGTCTAAAGTATAGCTTCAATCAGCTCAATGAGATCAAAATATATATAAAAAAATAGGGCCTTTTTTCAAAACTACACTTTTCAAATTGACTTCAGTTCTAACATTTTAGTAACCTCGAAAATAGCGAATTTGACGCTGAAGTTTACATTTCATTTTTATTAATTACTTATGTATATTCACTAATTTTGAATAAATATATCCTGAATATTTTAAAATATTTTGTGTAATGAAGACTAAGTAGAGGTATTTTTTCAATAAATTCTTTTTTGAAGGATCACCTGTGAGTTGTGTCAAGCTATCACGTTATTTTTGCTCAGTATTGCTTGGCATTTCATCATAGAAAGACTTACGCCTGCACAACGTTTACAAATCATTTTACTTTAGACTCAACATAATCGGCCTACTGGGATTACTATTCCCAACACCATCATCACTCTAGAGACCCTGCAATCATTATTGAATAATTTGCAGTGAAAAAAATATAGCAGTTATAGCTGAGAGTGTGTACGCAAAGACCGTTGATAGTCGATTTGGAGCCGTTCGCAGGAGCACGGACTGACTTATGGAACGATTTGGCACATTTTACGTCAAGATATTAAATTAAAAACATACAAAATACTACTTGTGCAAGAACTGAAGCCGCTCGACTTTCAAAGCGACATATCCTCGTTCTATAAGCTCTTGAAGAGTTCCATGAAGATCCGATTAGCGAAATTTTCTTCAGCGATGAGGCCTATTTGTATGGGTATGTAAATAAACATAATTGCCGCATTTCTGACGAAGAGCAATTTGAAGATATTCAAGAGCTGCCATTTCATCCAGAAAAACGTTTTGGTTTTGTTTGTAGGCCGGTGGGATCATCGGTCCATATTTCTTCAAAAATGATGCCGGTGGGAATGTAATCATCAGTGGCGATCGTTATTGCGGCGTAATAATGGACTATAGGAATCATGAAAATGAAGCTTGTGATCTCGGCAATATTTGTTTTCAACCACACATCCCATCAATTAATGGTTTTATTAAAAGAAGAACACTTCGGTGACCAGATAATTTCACGTTTTGGGCCGGTTGATTGGCCAACAAGGTCATCTGCTATCACATCGTTAGACTTTTTCCTGTGGGGATATGTAAAGTTTGAAGTCGAATGCGAAAAATCCCGAATGCGATGTTGGAACGAGTCATCGAAAACTCGAAAAACTCAACGGAGGGGCCATCTGAGCAGCGGCAAACATTCGAATGAGATAATCTTCAAAAAAAGCAAAATATGAAAGAATGTTTTTTCGGATGATAATATTTATTCGCCATTAAATTTTAGCTTTCTCGGGCTTTTCTTTAAACAAGAAAGGAGCCTTGAAAAGGATCACCCTTTAGAATTTAATAAGGCAGTAAGAAGAAAATGTTTTTGAAGCCGTGAAATCCATTTAACCTTTTAATTTTATACCCAACATTTCTCAAACACTCCAGATTATTCGGATTTTTTTGCAGTCATAAGTTAATTACAATGAGTGAGGAAAGACGGAATCACTCGAATCGATTCAGCCTCCACACGGCGACATTCTGCAGGATGCCAGCGTGGCGGAATTCCGATGTCACATAGTTTCGTTGCAGACAATTGATTGCACTAGTTCAAGAGTGGTTACTTAAAAAATCTGATATTTAATATAATTTAAGATTAAACCTAATATATTTGAAATATTATTTTTTACAGGCGCCCTCTGTATTTAAAAACATCTTCAAATTTATAGAAAATCAATATCTACGTAAGTAGAAACACCGAGAAGTAAGATTATTCTCGATTTTTGGCTAAAAGTCTGAAATTCTCCTTCATGCCACATATACATTGATGGTTTTAAAAAGTATGTCTCCCATTTCTCAAAAAGAAAATCTAGGTTTACTTTTGATCTTTAGCTCAACCTGGATAGAATTGCATCATTCAAACGATAAGAGCAAAAATTAATATACACATGTGTATTTCCATAGGGCTTCTGGCAGTTATTATATCTTTCTTTTGGTACTCACTTAAATGTTTCATAATGATGTCTGTCCATATTTCCAGTTAGGAAGTCAAATATAGCCATATCCATTAGATCCAGTAAGCGTCGGCCTTCGTCATATGGAGGAATTTCGCGAACCTTCGGATAATTAATTGTTATAACATTTAAATGCAGTTTTAAAGTAAAAAAATGTCTAATAGAACTTTTATAATTTTGACTTTTTAAGTGCTTTAGTCAGCCATGACTTTATTTTCAATGAACCGTTGAGAATCTAAGTACCGACCGTTATTTAAAATATACCGTTATTATACTTAATAAAAGGAAGGGAAATGCAAAAGACAATTTTCAGTGCTTGTAAATAAGTTCTTTGAGCTTGCACTGAAGCATTCATAAAGAGTTCGTCGAAGAAATTTGCAACAAACACAAAATGCAAGAACGAAAGACAAAGTCTCACAAGCATTTTCGGTAGAACACTGTTGCACAAGCATCAATTTAATTTTAATTTTTTTTTATTTTAATTTCACTTTAATGGCCAATAGTCCTTTGGCGAAAACTTGTAATTACGTCGACTTTAAGTTTTTAGCCCGTTTGGCTTCCTTTCTTGCAAATACTTAAAATTTAAAAATAATTACCAAATGATTCTTTACAAGGCGCTTTAGAAATTCGCTTTTACTTACAATGGAGCAGTAATTGGAATCTGTCTCCCACTGAGCCTTCCTGCGCTTATGGTACGAGCGGCGCCAAGGATGCCGCCAAACCTGCAAAGAGTTGCAAAAGAGAAGGAAAAAGAGTCAAAACGTGAAGATGAAGTTTCAATTTCTCAGCCAGTTAAATAATAATTAGTTATTTAAATGAGCAAAAGGTAAAAGGGAAAAATGCAAAAAATTTCGGTTATGGAAAATTGCGAATAAATACCCACACGCAAACACACAGCCAACAGCGCAGGGCACTTTGAGCAACAAAAAGCGTAAATCTCACTCCTAAATGGCAAGCGCCAAAGCGAAATGCTGATCCGCAACCCGAAGCGAGGCGCTGAGGCCGTAAGCAGCACCGGTGCGGCTGCGCACCGGCCCAAAGACAACAGCTTTCTTATGTCGGAGCTCAGTGTTGAAATGCAACAAATACAAATTGAATCGCAACAGCAACAACGGCTGCGGTCATCCCGGGCGCCAAAGGATTTGCGCAAATTAAGAAGAAAGAAAGAAGGAAGTCGGCGGCGAGCAACACAAGCTTAAAGCAAAAGAGAATGAGGCAGCAGAAGGAGTCGTTGCAAAAACTGCTCGCTTTCTTTCTGGTTTAATGATGTGTATATATGTACATGTATATGAGGCAGAAGGCTAGAGCGTAGGCGCTTGAGCTGCGGACTGGGGAATATTTAAGTTCAAAGAAAAGTTTCGCACAATAAATTAGGCGTCATCAGTTGAAAATATGAAATTACTTAATAACCGGAAAGAAAAGAAACCCTTCACAGCAGAATTATTAAAATGCAGACGAAAATGAAAATGAAAATAAATTATAGTCAAGCTGAAATGCCGTGGTATGAATATCAAAGCGAAGACGAGAGGAAATGCGAAAAGAAATTCTTGAATTGCTTTCAACGTCAGCGCCGACAGGTAAGAGCAGTCAGCCAGTGATGCACTAAATCGCCGAAAAGTTGTGCCACAAGCGCACTACCAAACCACACACACACACACATACACATACAGTTACATGGTAAGGTAAATACTCTCGCAGGCTATTTGAGTACATCACTTTTAAATGGTTATACATGCACGTATGTAAGTGTGTGTGCAAATGTCATGGCAGTCTGCGGAAGCGGATCTCTTCCTGGTAGTCAGCAAAGTTGGTCAAAACGCTGCGCAAAACTTGTTTGGCTGCTGCGGGCCGAGTTTGGCGAAATAACTTTGCTGACTGGCGCATTGTAAATCACTTTTGCAATTTAAATGCTGGCTGCGCCGCGGCGGGGAGGCGGAAGCGCACCACGCCTTGCTATCTGCAACTACCAAATAAACAGTTAGACAACGTGCCAGCAATTGCAAATGGGTAGTTGTGCTAGTAGTAGTTCAGCGGTGCTTAAAATTCGAATTCAATCGAAATAATTTCAAATGTAAACAGAGAATACAGAACTTTTATCGAACATAACTTGCAAGCTTGTTCTCCCAATACACAGGGGATTGCTTAGAAAAAACGGGGGACCATGAGAGATGCTTAATGAAAACTGTTGCTTTTGTGAGCATGAATTTTTAAAAATATTATTGCATAAATAAAACAAATCGACCATGTTCGACCTCCGAGCTTGTTCAGAGAGTGCACAGAAGCAAATTATGTTCACTCCGAAGAGTAGTAACGGAGTAATAGTCAAAAAGAGGAGCACACTCCTTTGACAAAGTAGCTTCGTATAAAAAAATTAAACAAAAACATTTGCTCGGCATATTTAGATCCACTCACTATACGATAGATGGCGCTGGGATCACAATATTCAATTTTAGAATCTGATCTAGTTCAAGTACAGAATGCATTTTTATTTTACAACAATGATTTCCGACTACCAAGATGTCATGAAAGGTATTATTACTGGCGATGAGTCTTGGATCTATGCTGATAATCCAGGAACATACCATCAGCCGGCCGAATATCGTGGCAAAGGTGAACCGAAGCCGAAAAAACCAAGTCAAAGCAGGTCAACAATCAATGTTATCTTGACAGTTTCCTTCGATTATCGAGGTTTGGTGCGCTCCGAATTGCTTCCGACCGGCCAAACTGTCGACAGGGTATACTATTTGAGTGTTATGCTTCTTTTGCGTGGTATATACGTCAAAAGACGCCAACATGATGGGCCGACAATTCTTGGTTTTTGTACCTCTATAATAATCCGTCGAATACTGCATTGACTCTTTGTGAGTTTTTCGCCAAATTTTCAGCCAAAGTAGAGCTGCAACCACCGTATTCGCCTGCTTATGCTTCGTGTAACGTCTGGCTATTCAGCAAACTCAAACATCCGCGCCTGGAAAACCATTTTGAGTCAATTGAAAACATCAAACAAAAAAGCGGAAAACGCATTGAAGACTATTTCGCACAATGGCACATTGAGAATACTCAAAGGGGGACGATATAGATTTTGAAAAATTAAGAAATTTTTCAATTACTTATGAACGAAGTCCTACTATTTCTTGCCCACTTGAGTCGAAATGTTTCTCAAACCATATGCTACGCTATACTTGTATGCATACATATGAATGTGATCAATACTTTCAACAGATTTCCCCCGTCGGCCTAAATTCCTAATTAAACTAACTAAATAATTAAAAAAATAATAGAAATAATAAAAATGTAAGCCCTACCGCAAAATATTTAGCGCCACTTTATCCGCACGTAATTATTCAAGTGTTGGCTTACCCTCAAAGGGACTTGATTTAAGATTAACTTTAGGTAAATGTTTTAATTCAATTACATGGCACTTAAACTGAAAGCGAACAAAAGAAAACAAAAGCCAGACAAACAAACACCGCGATGAAAGAAAACTTTGTAAAATACGCAAATTGGAAAAAAAACTTGCAAAAAAGTTGGAAAAATCTAGGTAATACTTGAGGGGCAGCTCGACTGCCTTTCGACCGTTTGCCTTTGACCGTTCGCTTGAGCTTTTACGCCCTTAAGAACCTTAAGTTGAAAGCTTTTGCTTTTAAGAAAGCCGATGAAAAAATAACGACAATACAAACAGTGCAAACAGAACGAATAGGAGGGGGGAGAATGCGAATAATGCATACAGCGGGTTTAAGGAAAGTGGAGCGCGAAGGCTGGCGAAAGAGCAGAGTGAGTCGGCGATTGCGTATGAAAACTGAGAAGTGCGAGCAAACAATATCGCCGACTTTTTGCGCGCGTAACTTTTCCTGCTTAGTTATTATACCAGTTTGATTGTAGTTTCTTCCTTTCTCTTCTTCTTCTTCTTCTTTTTTTTTGGTTGCCAGATAATTTTTGCTATTTTACTTACTTCACATGCTAAAATAATTTTATTCTTAAGCTATTTTGTAGCTGCTTTTCAATTTGTTGTTGTTGTTGTGTTGTACACATATTTCAGCAAAAGTACCGTTAGGGTTTTGTGTGCGCACCACCGGGGCCAGGTTGGATTAATTTTAACTTTTCAGTTGCGATTCCCGTTGTATTTACCGCATTGCAAAGCGCCAAAGCAGAATGTCATATAAAGAAGAGCTACACACACACACACACATACACATACAAGCAAATAACAGGGAAGGCCTGCGCGGAGGAAACGCTTGCACTCGTAAAGCAAGCGGCTGCGGCGACAGCCCCCCGACGGGAAGCGCCGGAAGGTGCAGCAATGTAAAGCCAGCGCCGGCGGAAGTGGTCCTTTGTGGATTATTATTATTGTTATGAACATTACTTAGTTTTGTTTACAGAAACACCAGCGCCAGCGTTTTGTTTGGCAACGCGCTGGGACTGCGATCTTTCTCTCTCTCTCTCTCCTCCCATTTTTATTAACATTTGTTGCGCTGCCGTTTTGAATTCTTTGCAGTTTTTGCTCTTTAAATTGTAAGCTATGAAAATACATATATATTCATAGAAGTACATAAGTATTCAAAATCCTTTATTATTTTGCTTTCGCCAACTCTTAACTTTGCTCTGCATTAAATATGCGCTGTTGTTCTTGTTGTGCTGGCAATGTGCTTTTCGCGCAAGTTGACTTTTATGTATCTTGTCCCTTTGTTGTCATTTTTCTTTTCTTCAATTTTGCGAATCCGATTAGTTGTAATTATGGAGGTATAAATACGTAAGCAAAGAAGTTACTAACATTGGAGAAACTCGACACAAATTTTCAAAATAATTGTCTCCATAAATGGAACAGAATCGTCTGAGGAACTGCAAACTATAATCATGTTTGTGTATTAAGATTAATACTTAGAACTTATGTGCCGAGAGATATACAATTTTCGTGGTTAATAAGTCTGGTAAAAAGAAGAGGATGGAGTCATATGTAAAAGTTCACGCAAGTGAGAAAAGTTCTCTGATACTTGGGAGTGGCTAAGCAGCTCACGACTTACGGTCTTCAACCAAGTATCCTTTGGGTAGCCAAAGAACATCTGTTTGAAGGCGACCAATTCTTCCTAAGGGTTGTGCGCTGGGTTTGGGACCCGCGACGTAAAAAGCGTTCCTATAAAAAATTACCAAGAGTCCGCTGTTGTTAACTCGGCTATAACCGCGTAAGTGGTATCTAAGTAAATAAGAAGAAAAAAAGAGAGAGAGAGAACTAGATGTATGAAAGCTTGACAAATTAACATGAAAACCAATCTCGGACCGAATTTCCATCTGCGCATCTCTGCTGAATCACAACAAAATCGATCCACTTCTGGAGCGGATGGTGACTGGTGAGTCACCTATGACAACGTCAAGCGAAAATGATGGATTAGTGAGGATTCACTCTCAGAATATTTTACTCCGTGCTTCATTGAATTGGCATGGAATCATCTACAATGAGCTACCCTCCTAATACCGCACTCTTAACCCGGGCTATCAGTTGTTGGACCGCCTGAAGAAAGTGTCCTCCCCACAGTGGATTGTAATCCATCAACGCAACGCTAGAGCACTCATCGATAACGACTCGGCAGAAGCTAATGTTTTTGTTGTAGCGGCAGAAAACATTCCTGTATTAATTTCGAGGCATGGAGCCCAGTTGACGGTCCTTGGCTGGATAAAAATCCGAGCGCGCTTCGGTCACGAGGACCAGACTGCTATGGGAGTGGACTCAGCGGATGATCGAAAGCTTGCTTGAGAGGTTCTTATGTCATCACCTTATAGTGCGGACCCAAGTGATTATTGGTAAACATATTTATGACGAACGATGTTCTTGGTCGAAAATTCGCTTGAGGGTTGTGAAAATCTCTAAAATGGAAGTAGTTTCCTCACCTATGCACAAACCTAAGCACAAACCACAGAGTTTCTTTAAAGCTCAATTTATTTCGTTTAAAAAATATTCGAAACAACATTGATAACAATTACACTCAGTGCTCATCCTAACCAAAAACACACACACTTAGCCATTACTAATTGTTTCTTACTGAGACCGCTTCTAATTACACATTACTCATTCTGCCAGAGACTCGCGTCTAATTCTAGTTTTTATTTTAAACAGCATACTCAAGTCAAACACAACTGCACAAACAAATAAGAATTAAAACACACTCACCTTTCGTCCTGTCTGCTCGAAACTGGGCAGGAAGGCGGCGAATGAACCCTCCAACATGTCCGGGTTACCGCAAACGGCATGCCCGGTGTCACAGTAGTAGGAACACTTGCCGTGGAAGCACAAGTTCGACGAGGGTGAGACGAAGAAGGTCCGTAATAGATTGTCGTCGGCGACTTGATAAATTTCCGTTGTAATGTTCAGCAGGCGACCGGTGACGGGCATGGCGCGACGAAAACCCAAAATTCTGCGGATAAAATACACATAACTGTACATTTGAAATAATAGCAACACACACAAGAAAATGGCAAGAAACACATTAAGCGACGGTGTAATGGCAATAAAATGCAATGTACGATGAATAAGCGCTTGTTGTAATCGTTGTAATGGCAAATGGATGGTTGCTTGTTGGAGAAGGAATTAAAAAAGATGTAGCAGCGGAGGCTACATGTGTTTTACTTTCGGGAACACGAACTAAAAAATGGCATACCATAATGCTTGAGTTGAATTAATGTGCTACAAATACAAATAAAATGAATTAAATGTTTGCGCGAGTGTCTAGAGGCTTGTACAATTTAGAATGTACCGCTGTCTGCATGCTAGCACATGTAAGAAATTTCCAACCAAAAAGCACACTTAGATAATAGTAGAGAGTGGGTGCAGCAAAGCCGGTAGGCGACCATACTATCTACTATTGCCTGCCTATGGAATAAATTGAGGTCTATTGTTGTTCGTGTAACTTTCTCTGTTATGCGGCGTTTTGAGTCGCAGCGACAAGAGAAAACAAAAAATCCAGAAAAGGAATGGGCAAGAAGGTGGTTTAAGGTACCCAAGCATACCCCTACATGTTTACACTCCTGGAGTGCACATACTTGTAAGAATTAAAGCGTAATTCATGTTCTCTTTGGGATTTTGAGCCACGACAAAGATTTTTTTTGCTGTTTGCTGAAAAAAACAAAGAATTTGCGTGCTCTGTCTTCATCCGGCACGATTCATGTTATTGAGTAAAGATTTTAACAAAGGCGGTAACATTGTAATCAATTTGAGTTTTAACCTCACCAGTAAATTGCATTGCTTTCGATTTCCTTTTTGCATTTAAGTTCATTTGAAATAATTAATAATTTTCAGGAATGAGAATTTTTACTCGCCTTTACATCCAATTCAGAAGTAAAAAGGATTCTGCACGAATGAGAAACGATTTTCTTTTAAGCCGCATCTTTTTAATTACAGCCAGATAATGAATAATAATATGAACGAATGGACAAGTGTAAAGTCCAAAATAAGAAGGTGGATATAAAATGAATACAGACTGAGCGAATGAGCATGTGAAATGAGTAAGCGAAATTTATACTCATTAATGATTATTTTAATGCAAGGCTCTGAATACATATAAGGTGAGAGTGACATGAGTTTACATGCATCTTCACTTTTTATATAAGCCTGGAAAATGGTGTATGATATATTTCGTGCCAGTTTCATTTGCTCTTTCACTCACCGATCCAAATGGAAAGCAGCTATTTCCGCATTGTGGCGCTCGTAGTCCGTAAAATAGAAGTGGTTCGGCAGAGTCTGCTGTTCACGGGGAAATCTGTAAAAAATTATAAAATTTTGAAAGTATAATATGAATGTATAGAGCAAAAAGAAAAACTAATTTAAAATTTATGCATTAAATTGAATCTTTATATATAACTAAAATATCATTGTAGCAGGTTGTTCAATAAGTTTTGTCATTCGATATGAGAGGACGTAAATTCAATATCGTGCAGTGATAAATTTTTTATTATTTTTCGGTAGGTGTAGTACCAAAAAAATAGAAAATCTCGTGCTTTTAAACTTTTTAGAAAAACTGGTTTAGTTGCTGACTATTCAAAATATTCTAAATTGCGTCGACAATTTGCTGAACTTAACAAAATATGTTATAATAATTATATAAATAAAGCAAAAAATAATATTATACGTAATCCAAAATTGTTCTATGGTTTCGTCAACTCCAAACGCAGGATTTCTAACTTTCCGTCCGCTATGAAATATAAGTCTAGTATGTCTAGTGACAATCACAACATTTCTAATATGTTCGCAGAATTCTTTAACTCCAATTACTCTTCCAAATCTCCAAAAAATGTTCCGCATCAGCACAAGTTATGTCCGATTTCTGTCATTAATGCGCCTACCATTTCCGAAGAAGACGTCTTATATCAGTTGAACATGTTAGAACAATCATACAATTATGGCCCAGATATGATTCCCTCATGCTTTCTTAAGAAATGTGCCAAATATATGTAGGAATGGGATATCGGGGTAGGTGGCAACTCTACGCAGGCGAGGAACGACAGAACATGAAACGAACGGACAGAGGACGAAATAGGAAAAACGGACAAGGTATGGACAGTCAAGTAAGTAGTGATGGGCGATGTTGTGACTTTTAAGGAACACTGCTACTTGTGACTGTGACTTTGTAGTAGCAGTGATTTTAAACTGTGACTGTGACTAGAATAAAAATTGTAACAGACATAGGCCAATAAAGTAGAACAAAATTGTTTCCTTTTTTCATTTAGGTACAATGTACATATGTACATATTTATTAGAATAAACAGAAATTAACATAGTAAATTCATTTTTAGAAAATCACCAAATACAAAGTATATATATAAAAGATTAAATTAAATAGTGTTAAAAATATTTACATTAAATAGAAAAGAAGGGCAAAATATCACATTTTGCGAAAACAACATCCACTTCTTTAAAAAATTACCACACATAACTCATTTTGGTTCTTTTTGACACAGACATCTTTAATTTTTATTAAGTATAAGTTAACTGATTTGTAACAGTTTCGTACAAAAATTAATGTAAATGATTCGTTATTTTTTAAGACGCACATTTTTAAAGTCGCACTAAATATATTCTCTGAAGGTTTTTTTCAATATAAGTATACTCAATAGAAGTTAAAGTAAACGAAAAATTAATGTAAATGATTCGTTATTTTTTAAGACGCACATTTTTAAAGTCGCACTAAATATATTCTCTGAAGGTTTTTTTTCAATATAAGTATACTCAATAGAAGTTAAAGTAAACGAAAACATACTTTTAAAAATATTTCGTTACTTATAAAATACTTTTTATAAGTTTTTTTAAATTACTATATAAATTGATGCAATTTTAAGATTAAAAGTTTTATAATTGGCTTTACTACAGCATTGAAGTTTCTGTAATCAATTTAATTTGCACATGAATATTACCCGTTTAAAGATAAATTAACTTTTTATATGTTAACCAATTTATACTTATCTAAAATTGAAGAAAATTCATAGCATTAATGAATATGAAGTCATCACAGTCGCAATTTTTTATATTCCACGGCGAATGCTATTTTGTCACAGTCGCAATTTTTCATATGATACTGTGACTGTTACTTTGTCACAGTCGCAATTTTTCATATGATACTGTGAATGCTATTTTGTCACAGTCGCAATTTTTCATGTGATACTGTGACTGCTACTTTGTGCGTTCCTGTCACTGCTACTTTAGGAAACTTGTCACAGCTTTGACCAGTGATTTTTAAGTAGCAGTGACAAAGTCACAGGTACTCAAATATTTGCCATCTCTACAAGTAAGATACACCGCAACGATCAGTCGTCAAACTGTGTTCTAAGTGATAAGTCAACTATTGTTCTAAGTGATAAGTTAGTATATAAGCATTGGCATATGTACGTCGGATAATTTAAATAAACGTGATCGTCAGTGAACAAGCAAAGTGTTTTTATTACAATCAGTAAAGTGTGTTTTACTACAATTTGGGGGCTCGTCCGAAATTGTGAACAAGTGCGGTGCTAAGTGGAAAAAAAAAACTATTACGCAGGCCCGCAGGCAAATGAAAGTGAAAAGTGATATTAGTACGCAGTAGACAAATTAACGCGCTCGCAAATAAGCGCATGTGAAAAGCAACGCATTAAAAGACAATTTGGTTTGCGCAGAAAATTTGCAGAACAAAGTGCAGTGAAAACGCGGTGTACGTGCTGTACGTAAATTATAACTTCCTCGGAATTTTGGGTACTCCAACGGACACAGTACCGTTTTACCGGTGAATAACAGTTATTCTTTTACATACATATGTACCGATAAACGGCGCAAGTCAAAGCGTCTATCAAGTACATAGTGAGAGTGAGCGTGCATCTACTTGGTACAGCAGCAGGTATAGCAGCGAGAACAACACAACAGGCAGCAACGTATAAACTCTGAGACGCTTTTACATACACATGTACCGATAAACGGCGCAAGTCAAAGCATCGATCAAGTACATAGTGAGAGTAAGCGTGCATCTACTTGGTACAGCAGCAGGTATAGCAGCGAGAACAACACAACAGGCAGCAACGTATAAACTCTGAGACGCTTTTACATACATATGTACCGATAAACAGCACAAGTCAAAGCATCGATCAAGTACATAGCGAGAGTAAGCGTGCATCTACTTGGTACAGCAGCAGGCATAGCAGCGAGAACAACATAACAGGCAGCAGCAGCAAATTAGCGACGGCGAGGATTAGCGTAAATAGAAGTAGTCGTGGAAATTGTGGGTATTTGTTTTCTCTTATTTATATTGGTTATATCTAATTTATCCTAAGTTATTTTGATTGAAATCACATATGTATGTCACTGCGGACAAGTAGTTAAAAATTATATTTAATTCTAAGGTTAATATTGTTCATGCTATAAGTGTAAGTTTCGTTGTGGTGTAGTCAACAATTTGTAAGATGGATACCGACACGATTAGGGCAATGACGGTGGAGATGCTGAAAGAAAAACTTAGGGAACTTAATTTAAGTGTTGTCGGTAGGAAAAAAGAATTGCAGCTGCGATTGCTACAGCATATGGTTTTTGAAGGGGAAGAAGATGCTCCTAGTGAAAATGAATCGACAAATTCAGTTTACGATGATGCTCCGGCTGATAATTTAGGTGGGCAAAGAGCGATGTTTACACTGCGCGATATAGAAGATAGTGTTTCGCCATTTTCTGGTGATGGTACGCGCGGAGTGAATCACTGGGTGGAGGAATTCGAAGATGTTGCCGACACTGTAGGTTGGAGTGGCCTACAGAGGTATGTGTATGCGAAACAATTGCTTAGAGGTGCGGCTAAATCGTTCGCTCGGGGCTTAGTAGGTTGCAGAGACTGGAAGAATCTAAAAGATGCATTGCTAGAAGAGTTCGGTGAAAAGTTGTGCGCCTCTGAAATCCACCGCGTGTTGAGAAACAGGCGAAAGGAGGCTAGGGAAAGCATCTACGAATATTTGTACGCACTGATAGAAATAGGGAAACCTATCAATCTCGATGAGAAAAGTATTGTGGAATATTTTGTAGAGGGAGTACCAGACACGAGGTCAAGTAAAGCTATGCTGTACCAGGCGGAAGACATAAAGGAGCTAAAAGAACAGATCCGAGTTTACGAGAAAATTAGAGGGGGACCAACGTCGTCAAACAGAGTGTCCACGCCTCAGACAGGGTCAGGGAAAAATTTTAGTGAAAGGATGTCACAAAGGAACAAGTGTTTCAAATGCGGCAAAGAAGGTCATTTTGCCAGAGAATGTCCTGGGTCAGGACCCAGTAATGCAATATGTTTTAAATGTAGGCAAAGAGGCCATATTGCCAAGGATTGCACAATGGTTAAAGGTGAGCGAGTAAACACGTTAGGCCACCACAAGGGGAGCAAACGGAAAAGTAGCCTAATATTTATCGACGTGTCAATTAATAACGTTACTTTTAGTGCGCTAGTAGATACAGGCTGCGACTCATGTATAATGAGATATGATACCCTCTTGATGTTAGGTGACATCGAGCTTAGTAGGGAGAAGCGGAAATTGTATGGAATAGGCAAGGGGCAACTCACGACATTGGGTTGCTTTGACGCTGAAATCGAGATCGACGAGGTGGTGTTGGAAATTACTTTCCACGTAGTAAGAGAACGCGATATACCGTACGCTGCCATAATAGGAAGCGATGTCCTCAAGGACGTGGAACTGGTTTTTAGGCAAGGGACAGTAACGTTCAAGAAAACGAGTACTCGAGTAGCACCGGGTAGTGACGACACCGGTGGGAAGGTTAGCAAGGCAGAGTCGGAGTGCCAGGGTGGCAGCTCTGAAGAGGTTGAGACCGAGATGAGGGTCTCGCACCGTAAGTCGGTGGAGTTGACAGGATTAGTCCAGGGTGAAGTTTCCAGGGAAGGTGTCAGCGTAGAATGGGGAAATGGTTTCTTGAGAGAGTTTGAAGCGTTGTGTCTAGCCGAGAATGAAGGACCAGAAGAGAAGTCGAAGGGAATCGACGTATCGCATTTAGATGGAAGTATTGCCAAGGAAGTAGAGCGCCTAGTTAATACATACATGCCCGGAAAGCCGTCAAGCGCACCGGTGCAGATGAAGCTTATTCTATCGGATGATAGGCCCGTGTGGCAGCGTCCACGTCGAACGTCAGTTGAAGACCAGCGTTACATAGATGAACAGGTGCAAGCCATGCTAGAAGAGGGGATTATACAATACAGCACTTCGGAATATGCATCACCTGTGGTACTGACGAAGAAAAAAGATGGGACAAAGCGGTTTTGTTGCGATTTTCGCAAAATTAACGAGAGAATTGTTAGGGACAACTTCCCGATGGCTCTTGTAGACGAAGTGTTAGATAAGTTGCAGGGCGCGAAAGTTTTCACAACACTCGACCTAAAAAATGGGTTTTATCACGTACCAGTCGAACCTGACTCGCGAAAGTATACTTCGTTTGTCACCCACAGCGGCCAATTTGAATTCTGTTTCGTACCATTTGGTATTACCAACTCACCGGCAGTGTTTTGCAGGTTTATTCGAGCAGTTTTTCAGAATATGCTCAAGGATGATACGATTATCATATACATGGACGACATCGTTATTCCCGCCAAGGATGAGAACGAATCGTTGGAAAAACTACGTAGGGTACTGAGACAGGCTAGCGAACATGGGTTACAGATAAAGTGGGAGAAATGTCAGTTCATAAAGAAGCAAATTAATTTTTTGGGGTACATCCTGGAGAACGGTCAAATTTTACCGTCAGTAGAGAAAACCAGGGCCGTGCAAAACTTTCCTATACCGACAAGTAAAAAGGAAATACAGAGGTTTTTAGGATTAACATCGTTTTTTAGGCGTTTTATACGAGACTATTCCATAATAGCCAAACCACTCTCAGACTTACTCAGAATGGATGAAGCTTTCAAAATGGGCGTAGACCAGTTATTAGCTGTAGAAGAGTTGAAAAAAGCATTGATTAACGCACCGGCATTAAAACTTTTTGACCCTTCTGCGGAAACGGAAGTACACGCAGACGCTTCTAAACAGGGTTTTGGAGCGGTCTTGTTGCAAAGGGATTCAGAGGATCGATTGTTTCACCCTGTCGAGTATATGAGCCGCAAAACTACATGGGCGGAAGAAAAGTATAGCGCTTTCGAGCTAGAGGTTTTAGCAGTGGTTAAGGCATTGCAGAAATGGAACGTATACCTTAAAGATAGGAAGTTCAAGATAGTTAGCGATTGCAACGCTTTCGCCATGACGGTCAAGAAGAGAGATGTCCCAGATAGGGTTATGCGGTGGGCTATGTATCTGCAAGAATACGACTACAGGGTTGAACACAGGTCGGGGTCGCGTATGAGGCACGTGGATGCACTGAGTCGCGTTTATTGTTTATTAGCCGAAGATTCACTAACAGTTAGACTGAGAGAGGCGCAAGAGCAAGATACGTGGATTAGAGCAGTGAAGAAGATCCTGGAAACAGGAAGTTATGAGAATTTCTTCTTGAAGAACGGTATAGTTTATTGTGACACCATAAAAGAACTGCTCGTAGTACCATCCAGCATGGAAACAGAGATAATTAAACTAGCACACGATCAGAATCATTTTGCTCGGAAAAAGACACAGGAACTTGTAGAGAAAAACTACTATATAGCAGATTTGACAGAAAAGGTAGCAAAAGTTGTAAAGGGATGCGTGGAATGCATAATCGTAGACGCAAAAAGAGGCAAAAAGGAAGGGTTTTTGCATCCAATAGATAAAGCATGTGAGCCGCTAGGGACCTATCACATTGATCACGTCGGGCCATTAACCGAAACACGCAAGAAATATAACCACATTCTAGTAATAGTGGACGGGTTTTCCAAGTTTACATGGTTATACCCTACAAAGTCTACGGGGGTGGATGAGGTGATCGATAGGCTGGAGAGACAGGCTTCGATATTTGGCAACCCTAAGCGAGTAGTAACCGATAAAGGGGCAGCATTCACGTCTAATAGCTTCAGGGACTATTGTAACAAAGAAAACATACAACATTTTTTAATCGCAACAGGAGTACCACGCGGGAACGGGCAAGTGGAGCGCGTACACAGAACGGTCATTCCAATTATAGCTAAGAAGTGTCAAAGCAACCCCATCCAGTGGTACAATCAGGTGCCGAAGATACAACAAGTTTTAAATAACACTGTTCCGCGCAGCACTAGAACATCGCCCTTTAAAATTCTCACCGGGTTAGATATGCGGGTAAACGATTACCCAGATTTGAGACAAATATTAGACGATTTAACAATAGAAGAGCTAGATACCGAACGAGACTTAGTAAGACAAAGTGCTCAAGAAAATATAAATAAAATACAAAACGAAAACTGTAGAACTTTCAATAAAAATAGGAAAGAAGAAGTTAGCTACAACATCGGTGATCTAGTTGCTATCAAAAAGACTCAGTTCGGGACCGCTATGAAACTGAGGCCAAAATATTTAGGACCGTATAGGGTAGCCGTCAAGCTAAACCACGGTAGATATGAGGTGAGGAAAGTGGGTAACCACGAGGGCCCGCTTAGAACAACAACCATAGCTGAAAATATGAAGCCATGGCGCTAGCTATTCGAGGTCGAATAAGGTGTCAGGGTGGCCGATTGTAGGAATGGGATATCGGGGTAGGTGGCAACTCTACGCAGGCGAGGAACGACAGAACATGAAACGAACGGACAGAGGACGAAATAGGAAAAACGGACAAGGTATGGACAGTCAAGTAAGATACACCGCAACGATCAGTCGTCAAACTGTGTTCTAAGTGATAAGTCAACTATTGTTCTAAGTGATAAGTTAGTATATAAGCATTGGCATATGTACGTCGGATAATTTAAATAAACGTGATCGTCAGTGAACAAGCAAAGTGTTTTTATTACAATCAGTAAAGTGTGTTTTACTACATATATATACCAACCCCTAACAAAACTATTTAACTCATCTCTTATGCAAGGCTTATTTCCACCCATATGGAAAAAGTCATTTATAATTCCTTAACATAAGAGTGGATTTAGGTCATCATTGAAAACCATAGGGGAATAGCAAAGTTGTCTGCAATACCTAAACTTTTTGAAGCAATTATAACAGACGACATAACCTTCCGAATCTCTCCACTAATTTCTTGTTCTCAGCACGGTTTTTGTAAAGGGAAATCTACTATAACTAACTTGCTTGAATTTGTATCACATGTATCTGCTGGCTTTAAGGAGAATAAGAATACTGATGTTATATACACAGATTTCAGTAAAGCTTTTTATAAAGTAAACCATTCAATTCTTTTGAATAAACTTGATCTTCTCGGTTTTCAACCAATATTTCTAAAATGGGTTGCTTCTTATCTTAGCAACAGAATTCAACAAGTCTTATTTAACGATACTTTTTCTGACATAATCAATGTTCCTTCAGGCGTTCCACAAGGTAGCCATCTTGGTCCAATTTTGTTCTTGTTATTTATTAATGACATATCATCTGTTGTTAAGTTTTCAAAAGTCTTATTATATGCTGAAGATGTAAAACTTTCTAAAACGTATACTTCAAACAACGAAAGATGCCAGTTGCAAACAGACTTAAACAACCTAGTTTCTTGGTGTGATAGAAATGACATGCCATTGAACCTTAAAAAATGTAAAAAAATGTGCTTTTCACGTAGATCTGTAGACCCAACTTCATACACAATACAAAACTTTAGGTTGGAGCAAGTATGCAGTTTTGTTGATTTGGGAGTAACTATGGACCCCAAACTCAATTTTAATCTTCACGTATCTTCCACGGTTTTTAAAGCTAAAGGCGCTCTTAGTTTTGTTAAACGTTTGTCTAAAGAATTTAGAGATCCGCTTACCACAAAAATTCTTTTTACATCTCTGGTGAGGCCTATATTAGAGTATGCTTCTGTGGTATGGAACCCTAGTTACCAAGTCCATTCGGATAAGTTAGAGTCCGTTCAAAAACAATTCTTACTTTTTGCCTTAAATCATTTGAATTGGGATTCCAGTTTAAATCTTCCCCCTTACTGTAACCGTTTAAAACTTATAAATCTCCCGACACTCGCTAGTCGTAGGGAGATGCTTGGTATAATATTTCTTGTAAAACTCGTGAATGGGTCAGTCTGTAGCCCATCTCTCTTATCTGATATTAATTTTAACGTCCCCGCTCGCTCTACCAGGCAGTTTAGACCCTTACTTTTAAAATTTTCTAGAACAAATTTTGAGTTAAACGAACCATTCCGCCGTATATGTCATGATTTCAATTTTCATTTCAGCACATTTGATTTAACAGACTCACTTTTTACAATTAAAAAAATTATTTTAGCTACTCTTAACAAGTAAAATTATAAACTTTAATTTAATTCTTAATTTTGGCTGTTGAAATTTTTGTTTCTGTAGCTGAGCAGCTTAAGATCGCAACGCTTAAAACTCTCTTGCCTTTTATGACTCGGCTAATTCCGCTCGTTCGCGGATTGCGCCCCTCGCGTCGGTTGGGCGGGAGGAGGGTAACCGTTGGGTATTATTATTATTATTATTATAAAAGAAATTCACTAACGAATGTTAAAAGTGTATAAAGATTGTTCACCTACAATTAGAACAGTAGAAAGATGGGTTGCTGAATTTAAAAATACAGGATATGGTTTGGAAAGTTCGTGGATTAACTGAGAGAGATTTAGTAGATCTCATTAGGCAGTGTGAGCCATATTTGAAGTGAAATTTTGGCTTCTAGAAAGTTGTGTGCACAACTGGTGCCGATTTCGCTAATAATGGAACAAAAACACATTCGAATGCGACTTTCTCAGCAACTTTTGGAGAGTTTTAAATGGGGATAAAGTGGATTTTGTGCGTCGATTCATCACTATGGATGAGACTTGGGTCTATCACCATTATCCTGCATCAAAACAAAAGGCTAAAGCGTGGTGTGAACCTGGTTGTTCGGCTTCGAAACGAGTTCCTGTCCGCAAATTGGCTAAGAAGGTTATGGCATCAGTTTTTTGGGATGCGAGAGGAATTTTGCTTGTGGATTACTTGCAAACTGGTAAAACAATTAATTTTTAATATTATTGCCAGTTCAAGGAAAAAAATCGTTAAAAAATACCCGGTTTGCAGAAGAAAAAAATATTTTTCCTCAAGACAATGCACCGTGTCACAATAGCATTTTGTCAATGGCTAAAATCTATGAATTAAAGTTCGAATCGTTGGAGTATCCACCGTATTCACCAGATTTGGCCCCCAGCGACTTGCATTTGTTTCCAGAACTGGAAAAATTTATGAATGGCAAGCATTTTTTTTATCAAATGAAGAGGCCATAACGGCTGTTGAAATGTATTTTGCCGCAAATGTGTTAATATTCAGGGAGATTGTACTGAATAATAAAGTATATTTCGAATCATAAAATTGTGTTTTTCTTATCAAATGACAAAACTGATTGAAGAATCTGGCATATCCATGGAACTTGTATTCTAACTATTAAAAGTTATTGTATTTTTAATGAAAATAAATTTTTTACTTATTATTTAAATGAGAAACATTTTCAATTAAGCTAAAAATCTTCAATTGTTGTGATATTTACTACTCTGCATATCTGTAGGTTAGGTTATGGTAAAAGCCCGATCCTAAAAACAATCTCACATTCTTGGCTTAGCTCCTAAACACTTAATCATAAGAGACCCTTACACATTGACAAAACTAATACGGCTATGTCGTCTGATTCGCCAAAGGTAAGATTATCGAGATATTCCAGCCTCAGTTTTGCAAAGGCTGGACAATGAAGGAGAAGGGGTTCACCTTTCTGAACACATATACATTAATTTTAAACTATAAATTCAATATCAGTTTTTTTTTGTATTGTTCCCCCGCATGGATTTATGAATATTTTTTTAACCCGAAACATTCCCAAAATATAAAAAAAGTTTAGCTAGTTTAATGATCTTGATAATATCTTTATATATATAAATCTTCTGACTGTGTGTTTGCCTTGGAATTGCTCCTAAACGGATGGACCGATTTTGATGAAATTTTGTGTGTACGTTCAAGGAGATTCGGGAATGGTTTATATTTACAATTTGGTCCACTGGAAAATGTTTTTTATATTATTTTTTAATTTTTAATCAATTTTTAAATTTGGAATGTTTGACCGATAGATGGCGCTACCATCGCAGTATCCAATATTCAAACCTTAAATTGGCGTAAACGTGTATTAAACAAAACGATGCCAAAGAAAAAGGCGACATCTGTGGATCAAGTTTTTATCACATCGCTTAATATCTATAAAAGAAAGTGATGTAAGTTACTACGCTTATAACTAGAGAACGCCTGGACCGATTTCGGTGATTACCACCAATTCGGATAGGCCTCCGCCCAAACAAGGAGAATACTTTTTTTTTTAGGATAATTCCAAAAAGTATCTTTTTTCCATAAACATTTTTTTCAATTTTTGTTTGTTTTGTTTTTCAATATTTTGATTTGTAAATTATTTGAATAGTTCAATTTCGGTCGCTTGCTTTTTTATTCCGGCTATTCAAAAGAAAAATTATTCAGTGAAAACTTTACGTGCGTTTCACACAAAGAGGTCAATTGCAGATTGAAATTTGTTACGAAGCCACGAAGAGGTCGCCCTAATATCGGTCCATCAAAGTATGGCAGCCAAAGGCAAGGCAAGGCAAGAAGTACTCCCAGGATGCGGTGACATACGTGCGGAATTATGGATCGCGGTCAATAAGCAAGCGATCGTCACGATGTCACAGCACGACTTTTCAAACAACAGTTACGATGTTTCATGGAGTTTATCTTGGAGTTGGGTAGGTATATGTTGTACTGTTAGATGCTAAATGTACTTTGTTGAGTGGCAAAAGAGAGGTTTGTCGCACGTACATATTCTTCTTTGGATGGTGGATGGTTGTCACACCAGATCAAATTGAGGAACTCATTTCTGCGGAAATTAATGATGCAGAGAAAGATCCAGTATTATATGAAGTGATGAAAACCAACATGGTTCATGGACCTTGCGGACACTACAATCACACTTCGGTTTGTATGCCTGACAATAAATGCGCGAAACATTATCCATGTGCTTTTCTGAAACACAAGCTGGAAATGATGGATATCCACTCTATCGGCGTAAATATCGAAGTTAACAACACATCAAAGTTGACAACACATGGGTCGTACCATATTCGCCACTATTGTCTAATTCACATTCAAAAGTCATGTGAATGTTGCGTATTGTAGTTTGGTATAATCGATAAAATGCGTTTGTAAATACGTCACCATAGGAAGCAACATGGCGGTTATTGGTTTTAAACGACACGGTCGATACGTGAACTGAAATAAAAGGCTTTGTAGGATATTTCTTTTGAAATTCATGAACGTTTTCCGACTGTTGTGCGTCTCGAAGTTAATTTGGGGAATAACCAAAGAGTCTATTTCAACCCAGAGAATACAGTACAGTCAACAGAAACACCACCAGCAACAGAATTAACATTAGCGAGTTTTTTCTCAACTCCCGTCAGTGATCCGTTTGCGAGAACATTGCTCTATTTGAAATACGTTGATATTATACATGGGATGCATCATCGAAGAAATTGTTACGCAGAAAGCAGGGTCATCCAGTAGATGGACATCCAGGTGTGTTCTCAACTAATGCATTAGAATGAACTTACACAATCCACCCGAAAAACGAATGCCACTGAAGTTCACACACATTTCGCGATGATCAGCCTTTAAACCGGCGTTATGGGATACGACCAAAAATTACATTGCCGAAGACATTTTACATTGCATACGCTAAGAATTGGAAACGGGTCAATACTGATTGATACTTCCCATGGTCTGATATCAATCCCATATGCCGTTTATCAATTCACGAAAGATGGACTCATCACGAATGTTTATACGAACATTGGCCGAACTGTCGTAAGTACGATTCCTTGAGTGTACGGGCAATCTTAGCTGCCACAAATACCTATGTTGTTGACTTAAACTGGAAAATTCAAAGTCAAATTCCAGGAGACTTGCAATCATACAAATCCATCGATCGTCTGACAATGAAGACGACACCGTGAATTACCAGTGGAATTTGTAAATTCTTTGGAGAGGCCTGGTATGCCACCGCATTATCGCAATCTGATTGTGATGCACCTATCAAATATAAGGGACAGAATGCTTGATTCTACGGATTTCTTTTGAGTTCTAACGATTTGCCAATTCGGTTCAAAAGTATTCCGTTTCCAGTGAAAATTGAATTTAAAATGACGATCAATAGAATAGTCGCATAGTGGGTGGCATACATTTGGAAATGCTATGTTTTTCACACGGCCAGATATACGTGGCGTGCTCAAGAGTTGGAAAACCATCTTCTCTGTACATTTACGCACCGGAACAGAAACCAAAAAATTTTGTTTATCAAGCTGCGTTACATTGAAGAAAAATGTAGACAAATAGCAAATAAATGAATATCAATAAAATATGAATTTTTGTCTTTTCATTTCAAAACACATAATTTCGCGCAGGACAACGGCTGCGGGGCCAGCTAGTTGTACTATAAAAACACGAATTCACTTTGCATGAAATTCATTGAATTTTTCCAAACCTTTAACAATAATTCCAGCGCCAATAATAGTTTGCATATACGCGCGACTTCAAGAGCAATCACACAGCCAATAAACTTGCTTTCATTTCTACCATTGTGCGTGTCTTTGCCGTTACGTGCGTGTGATTGTGCACATGAACGCGTGATATTTATTGCGTTTTTCACTGATGGCCGCTGCACGCACCTTGACATTGCCAATCACGTTATCAAAGGTAGTAATAATCTGCTGCATTTGCATATCGCCATGCGCCGCCAACCCCCTCCAATAACCCCATAACCGCGGCGACTTTTATTACTTACGCCGATTGCATGGCAAATGGAGCCGCAATAAATTGCTATCAGCCACGATTAAAAATGTTTATTGTTGTCGTTGTCATTACACACAACACCAACAATTAACGACAGAAGCCACTCGCGGCCACCGCGGCGTATGAGTTATGCATGTGACTGACTGCGCATGCGCGCGTGGAATCTGCATATGCATTTATGTTGAATGGCGGAAAGTCGTCGTAAATGGCAGTGGTGAGTACCGTTACGTGCAACAGCACATGTTATGTGGCCAACAGCGATGCTTACGTCTGCATGGTTGCAATGGTTGCAATATGGTCATTGGAATTCACAGTAATATCGCCGGCAATTTCACAATTCATTGCCGCCGTCAACAGTTAATGCGAATTCCGTTGAATTGGAATTCTTTGTGATTGTTGATTGAAGTTAAGGGAAAATCATTTAATAACCTTGTTAATATTAATTCGCCCTACGCTTAAACTGTTACTTACTTAATTGTGGCATATGTGGCACATGCAAATAGTGTAATTACCTCATTGGCTTCATCAGCGCTTTGATGTCGCTGGGAAATTCTATAATCAATTTCAACTGCGTGCCGCCCTCCTTTTGCACTGTAAAGAGAGAAAAAATAATTGAAATGTAAATATGTGGTAACGGAGCACGTGGCATTAAAATACATAAGATTTATACATACAGTGTGGCATAAAAATAATGATAATTCTTTATGAAAATACTTCTAGTATTTGTTTAAAATATTCGAACAAATGATATTCCATTTTTTAAATTTGAAAGTGTGGATAAGAGTGGCCTAACTTCAGGGCCAGGCTGAAATCAAATCTATTTTTTTCATATTTCGATTTAAAAAAAAAATTTTAAATAATATACTATCAGAAAGAAGCGGTTACAGCGAATATAAAGCCTACTCGCATTTAAAAAAAATATCTGAAATATTGATGTGAGATTTTTTGATTGAAAATTAGTAGTTTTTTGGTTATTAAATCAATATTAGGAGAAAAAATATATTTTAAGTAAAAAAATGCAGCATGTTTCGTACAAAACACAGTACGTTTACGTTAAATTAAGTGAAAAAAAATTTTTTAGATGATAGAACACACACACAAACATGGTTATTTTAATTTTTCACATAAATTTTGAGGTTATGTGAAAAAATTCTGTAAACAAAGGTTATAGATATTTCCATTACTTATTAAATTTCCATATAATTTTTCCGCAAAGAATTCGTAGTTTTGCTGGAAATCGCAATAAAACGTTTTTAACCCTTACAAATTCAACCACGTCCCTCTCTTTCCTTTTGCCAACCTCAAATCGGCCTTAAATTATTTTTCGAATAATGTTTGATTTTAGCTTTCGTTTCCGATGGGTTTCACTCTTTTATGATTTATTTCGTTTCAAAAATTTATGAATGCACGGTGGCGTATACGTAACATTCTGCAATAATTTGTGATTTCAAATATATAATAACTCATACGCCAAGGCAGTCCTACAAGAAAATGCTTTGTGATGCATTTGATATTGCAAAAACCATTATAAATAAAAATATTGCATGACCATCTCCCCTCACACTTAAACCAGAAAAGGTGTTGCTATTAACTGCAATAACCGCCTTCGGAAGAAATTGAGTTTAGTTTACATAAATAAAGACTTATAATAATCCAACCCTAGTCAGAATGTAAAGACGACTTAAAAAGTGTGTAGCTGCGAACTAACTGTAAGTAAAATATATGCAATTAAGCTTTACCTAGCTCAAGCGGCCTAACAATTTATATATGTATGTACATATATGCCACTTCCGTTTCCGCAACTCAAAGTTTAAGCTAACCAGGAAAGTGCAAATCATAGGAAAATGGATAAATCGTTAATTATAGAAGAGAGCGTTAGAAACTAGCTTAATGCACGGCACTCAGACTACTCGCACTCCAACACACTCAATGCAAATGCGCGCTGCTAACTGGCGGGATGCACAGGAATGTAAGCAGTAGTCGTGGAAACCATAAGCATTCCGTTATGCGCAGTTATTCGAGTGTGGCAATAACAAAACAAGAAAAAAGTACCGGAAGCAGTAGCACATACAATAATGTTGTTATTATTGTTGCGCGCTCTTGCTTTTTTTAAGAGTAGTAGACAGCCGTTGAAGAGTGAAGGCGAAAGTTGCGTTTCCGCAATGCAAAGTCAGCCGTCGGAATGGATGCCTCTTTTCCACCAGCCACTGTTGGTTCTTCCATCTAACGAGCACACGCACACCAACACGCTCATACTAGTAGCGTGCAAGAGTGTAGCGTGAGCCTGCAGTTTGCGATCAGAACACGAAACTTTTCGTATTCGGCCATGCCGTGTTGTTTTTTGTGGGGAAATGCGCAATTATTCTGATCCCGAGTTGTTAACAGAAACCGAAACCAAAAAATCCATCCAAATTGTAACACAAACAGCACACACAAACACGAACACAGTGCGAAACTACAAATTTAACCACAGCATTCATGCTGACAGACAATAAAATGAGAGAAGCCATAGTTGTTTTTCGGTTGCGTTTCCGGTGAAAAGTTTTCACTTGCTCTGCTCCAACACTCACACTCGCTTTCGTAGTTGTTTTGTGCTGCTTTTTTGGCTTTTATTTGTATTTTTTACCACAGTTTCTAAATACTGTTGATGGCTGGGAGTTGCAGTAATAAAATTTGGTAGAATATTTTTCTACAAATAAAATGAAAATATATATCGATACTAAGTGTTAGAAAGACGCAGCTCAAAATTGACTTATAAATTCTAGCAAAACACACAAATAAAGTATTCGCAATTTCTCATTAATTTGAATGCATAATTCACTTGAGGACTTCTCAATTATGTAATCCATCAAAAAGTCATGCTTTTTGTAATTTTGTTTAACAAAAATAACGAAATTTTTTAAAATTCACCGGCACTAAACAAAAGTCACACTTACGCTCACAGAGATAATTTCAGTATCGCTACCTCATGTAGCATGCAACAGCAGCATTCATGTACTCGTAGTTGCAACAACTAGTACTTCAAGTGGCAACAGTCAAGCCGCGTTGAATTAAGTTGAATCGAGTTTTACCTTCAACTTTGTTTCGACTTTACTCACACATCCGCACAAAACGGCAGAATGCGCCTTTATGTTGTAAACAAAAGCAGCAATTGTTGCAACGCACACAAGCAACCGGAATAACAACACAATTAGTGCAATTATGTAGGTTGCATCTGCAATGCCATTCATACCCAAGTTACAGTTGCTGCCAGCGCACTGTTCTGCCTGCGATCTTACCTACACGAGAGTGATGGAGTGGCCGACGTGCATACATATGAGAGCGGCAGTGTCGAATGTGGCAGGTGAAGGAGGAAACACAATTTGTTTGGCTAATTGTTGAAGTTGCGTGACTTCATTCACATATTGTTGTACATTTCCATTTCGTTTGTTGTAGCGCACGTAAGAGCATTCATTTATATTTCAGTCTTTCTATATTTGAACAATACCGACCGGTGTTATTTTAAAATAAATATATATGTACATGCTGAAACCTTATAAATATTTAATTCGAACTGTAAAGATCCATTAAAGCGAAATATATACAAGTATGTTTGTTTCCACTAAAGCGCAGTTCCGTGGTATACTTATAGGAGCTTGAGTGTGTTTTATGAACTTGACTGAAAATCTTATATTGATAAAAAAAAAGTGAATTTTCTTTCTTTCGTGGAGAATTTTAAAGAATGAAGTTCATTTCGTTTCCATGTAGTAACGTAGTAAACATTTATGGCACTATCTTTCGACCTTTTATTCAGAAATATTGCCTATTTAAATCTCTTAAGAGCAGTTGATGGCTTCAGCCAATATTTTGGACAACATATGGTATTAAATAAAAAATAGTTTTAGATATAGTCTGTAAGACCAATAAAATATTATTTGTCTCCACCTTATCGATTTCCAAATTTCTATATTTTAATTCTAGTAGCACCATCTACATATGTGTCAGAGGACTTTTCAATTGGCCTGTTATATCATACCACGAGTAGGGCTGAAAAAACAATGTAGCTTCACACAGTAGCAAAGACATTTTGTAGTAACTTCGGGGCGAAAATTAAGAATGCCGCAAGCAAACATCCACTCCATGACTCTTGGTTAACAGATCTACTTCCTTAGAAGTTTTCATATATTCATTGCAATGCATTTAAGCACGGCTGTTTAGCAGTAAAATAATTTTTAAATTAGTTCGTAAAGTGTTTTTAACTGAATTTTTATAGTATTAATGGACGAAAAAGCGCTTGAAAATTTGGTGATGAGCACTTTCAACTCGGGTAAAAATTCATTGCGCTACAATTTGGCAGTAAATCAGAAATATTCAACTAATATAGACTGCGCGAAACTTTTCTAAGTTTTGATTTTTAATTATGCTATTTTATAGTATAGATATTCATAATTTTCATTGGAAGCAAGCACAGTCATATCAAATTTACTTAAAAACTATTTTTAAAAATTTAATTCCAGCGAATTAAACGCTTTTGTGCAATAATGTTGTTTGAACTACCAACAACGCCTGTCTTTCACTTTTCAAATTTCAAATTTGCTGTATGTACTCACCGACATGTTGTACCGGCAGCTTGATCATATCATGTATCACTTTGTCCACAATCGTGTCGTTCTCCTTGTAGAGCTCGCGCTTAGATATGTGCCACTGGAAACGTTCCAAATTTGTTGCGTTTTTGCTGTAAAAAAAATTTTAGAAAAAATATTAAATTTGGGTATGAAACACTTAAGTAAATATGCAAATAGAACTCAGATCCAAAAGCATGAAATTTACATATCGACGATATCGACATCAGAGATAGAAAATTGCATGTTTTGGCAAGTGAAGTGCGGCCGCCAAAATGTGTGCTATCGCACTTGAATTTTTGTAAAATATTCTGTTTTCACCCGCGCCCCCGGCTTCGCGAATTTTGCAGTAAAAATTTGCAAGTACGCGCTTTCTAGTTGTTTAACAATAAGTGAAATCAGCTTTGTGCTCACAAAAAACGCGAGAGTAAATAGAACTGTGATTTCATTTCTGTGCCACTTTCAGCGTTCACTCAGCGCCTGCTAAAGTTCAGCAGTTCAATGTTACACAATTTACGAGTATGTTTCCGAACTTTTTGGTATTTAAATGCGCGCTGCCTGCAAATAACTGTCGCTTTGCGTAGGCGGATTATCTTACAGAAACTAATGAGAAAATAAACAAATTTCGCTTTCGCAGGAAGGTTGTTGAAAGGCTTACTGTAACTAATTTCTGCAGGCTAAAGAGCACATTTTTTTCTTAAAATCTAGATAACTGTTTATATGAACGTCTTTATAAGAGTATGCGATGTACTTTAAGAAACTCTTAAAAAGACTCATGTAGTAGACTCTTTGAATTGATCACTTTTGGTAGTTAAGTTATATTTGAAACTCTCTCCTATCTCCTATCAGCATTGTCAATGACCTGAGTATCCTCGAAAATCAACAATAACCATATAGCAGGAACAATGCATTGATTCCAGAGAAAAGCTTAGCAGGAGCTCTGCGAACTCCTCATACACTACAGCAGTTTAGCTACTATGGTGATGTAAGAAGGAAAAAAAAACTCAAATATTTGGCTTTATGAACATTGAGGGACTGTTTAGCTCACATAACAACCACCTGACGTCCACCACTGACCATAAACGGCATGTAAGAATACAAATACTTACAATACAAGCTATTTTGAGAATAAACTCCAGTAAATGAGAGTTCGTTTCTTTACTTCTTAAGCAATTAGTTCCACTACGTCGAAACTTTAAGTTTACTTTCTAAAGATAATATTAGTACAATATTGGAGCTTATAAAGCTTGAAGACGGAGGTAGCTGACAGTAACAGATGTGTGCCTCTTCAGCGAGAATATGGTAGAGGCAAAACAAGGTTTGGTCGATTTTGTAGCAGAAAGTGTATTTAAAAACATATTTCCGATTTACCATACTTCTATAAAAAATTTAGAAACTACGAAGATGCACAACTAAAAATAAAATTGCCATATTCACTGAAACGAACAAATGTTCCTACAGGGACTCTTCTTAACTTGGTCAACGATTATCATATGTTCAAGTATGTAGATTCCGCTGTTGGCTGCATTCCAGCCAAATGCATTTTGGCATAGTTTTCCTGCAATTTGCCCCTAATGATATGCAAACAAGCAGCTGCAGCAGCAATGGCGACGGCGACGGCACCGGCACCGGCAACAACAACGGCGGCAGCGGCAGTGGCAGCCAAGTTGCCACAAGGCGCATCCAAATGAATGAAGAACGGAACATAGTAAGTCGAAATATGAATACGGAAATATTCGTAAGTATGTGAGCGGTATGACGCGTCACTAGCTAAGTTGCAGCAAAATGCCAGATAACAAGCGGGGTGAAGGTGCATGCGAAACTTTTACAGTTTCTTCGAAATTTGCGTAAAAAAGTTTCGACTGCTGCTAGTGAATTGGATAAATAAGAATTGGGATAAGTTGCACGACGATGCCATAAGCAGCTCCTTTGGGTTGTACTTATGAGTGCTGCAGTGGTGTATACGCGTGCAAGCGCATGTGTGGGTATCTTGTAAAAATCGAAAAGAGTGAAGAACCAAAAGTGTTCACATGTATTTGTGTATGTATGTATATACGCATAGCACACATTTCAGCCACTCAACTGTTCAATGTAGCATACGCGCTTTTGTCAGCATTCATTTAGCATTTGCTTGTCGTTAGTGCGCTTGGGGATGCGCCATGGCGTATGAGTGATGCTCGTTTTGAGGCTCGAAGCTGACTAACAAAGCTCATTTGTGTTTATAAAGTTGTGTTAAAGCTCAATACGCTGATGGAGGTGATTGATTAAACGTGCTTTGATTGATTTCAAATTGCATTTAGCAATTTTCCAGTTGATTTTCCCCCTTTCTGACGCTTTTATAAGGCGTTTATGTGAAGTGACAATTTTTAGTTCTAATAAAGAGAATTAGCAGCACATTTGATGTGCAGTTAATGCGGCTTATATTTCTTTAAAATCTTTATCATTATGTCATTTAATCAGTTAAAACTTCAGGCTGTTTGCTTAATGCATTTCCGCTTTGTTTTACGCTGCTTGCGCCCTTCACATTTGCATGGTTTCTTTTCAGTACAATACCAATAAGTGTACAACTATTCTAAGGCACCGTGAGCACGCTCTGTAGAAGTTAAATAAATAGCACGATAGCGCCTTCTTTTGACTTGTGTTCGCGTGTAGTTTGAAACAAACTTCTGCACCAAGTTGACAATCCGTTTAAACGAGGAGAAGAATAAAATTAACTTTTGATAAATCGTAAAATTTCTAAGCAAACTAGAATAATATGCAATAAGTTGTAATATGGGTTCAAGAGTGGAAATATGTAAATTTGAGAATAAAATAATAATATTGGAAAACCACTTTGTAATAAATTATTTTAAAAAGCTTCTTCAGTCTCATACTCATAAGTTTCTCAATAACGATGACACCACATTTGTAAATGATTTTAATCTGTAAAAAAATATATTCATAACAAATTTGGGTAAATTTATTTTCTAGTGAGCATTTTTAGCACTTCGCACTCCTTTTCTGACTTTTCTCACGCTAAAGCACGATTTTACAATTAAATTGGTTTTAATTTTTTTGGTGCACAATGTAACGACTTTGAATTCCACTGAGCAATAATGAGATAATTTTATACAAACTAGGTCCTTTAGAACTTTCAGTCACCTCTCTTTCTCCACTTCATTTCTGTTAATGTCGTTTGAGCTGTTCACATGTGGCATGTGAATCGATCCTAAAAATTTGAAACAACATATCATCAAACAAAACGAAATTGAGCTTTTTATTGCTTACAATTTACTACACTTATTACAAATGTGTACCATAACTTTTCAGCTTCCATTGTCAAATATAACCAATATATAACCAATGTACAACCCATTTTATAACCAATATATAACTAATATATAACCCATTTTATAACCAATATATAACCCATATGTAACCATTTTATAACCAAAACTCATATTTTATTTCAATAGTACTGGTTTCCATTACAACTTTTTTTTCGCCTCTAAATACTTCCATTGTCAAATATAACCAATATGTAACCAATATGTAACTAATATATAACCATTTTATAACCAAAACCCAAAATTTTATTTCAATATTAGTACTTTCTATTAGTGTTTTTTCTTCGCCTGTGAATTTATGAAAAGGGATGCTACGTTATTTCGCATTTTAGGTGACGATATATACTGAAGAGCGTGAAGGCAATAATAAAAAAATAATCCAAGTACTGAGTATCACAGCAATCAAAAGATATAACTGAGTCTAAAATTTAGTACTTCAGACTCCACAATGTTTTTTTTTACAAAACTTCAAAAAACTCCTGAAATCCATCATACTCCAATAAAAAGCAATATAAAAAACAAAAATTATCAAAAGCGAAATCTCCTTCACCATTAATTTTACAATATTTTATTAATTCCTGTCTTCTTTACTTATTTGAACCCAATTCTATTTGAGCGCGCACAGCTTCTCAAACTCAACCCTTATATGTAAATCAACTTGATGCACGCCGAGGGTCGCACGAAATGCGTGAGGAATTCGAAAGCTTTGACGTTGCAAACGCTTTTCTAATTTATACACGAAAACGCTATGAAAAATAAATCCTTTTGTAATTGAGTCACGTAAATTAAATGTGCAACATTCTTGTAGATCTGAAGTGTTGCACGCGGTGGTGTTGGCAGCGCACACCAACACACACACATATACAAATAAAAATAAGTAAAAATTCAGTTTCTCTTTTTGCACTTTCACTACAAATTCGCCCCCCACTATGAATGTGTCAGTGTCACAAATGCTCACACACATACATACCACACACACACACATGTCTATATGTAGAATTGTATATGAAGGCAAGATGGCATCAATGCCACTGGTGGATGAGAGCACGCGCCGAGTAAAAATGGGCAAAAGCAAATTAGCTTAGTGTATAAAACGATTTGAAATAACCAGCTGAGCGCCTTTCGCCATCAACTACGTGTCCGCCATGCCGCTGGGAGCGGCGAAGGTGCCTCCATTTGTGTTGCAACAAATAACGTTATAGTGTGGATGCGTGTTGCTTGTGACTCCAACAGCTCCAGCAGCAAGGCAGATTAGAATCAGTTTGTTGCAAAATAAATAAAATCTTTCAGAAATTTTATGTTGAATTAAATCTTTTTCCATAGAGACTATGGTGGGGATGTGGCTTGTAAATATTAAAAACTCTTTAAAACATCTAATTTCATTTCATCCAGTGCTGCATTGAGGCTTACTTTTAGGTAGTTTTGTCTTCAGTCTGGCGTACTCCGTGTGCTTTGAAGATTTTAGGTATTGAAATAAAACTAAAATAGAACTGGAACTGATGGAATACTATAACTTAAAGTATAATTTCTAATAACTAATATGATCTCCTGCAAAAATCTGCTCTAAAATTCATATTATTCACATACATAAATTATTCTTGGTACAAGGCTGTAATCGGCAACTTTTATACCACAATTGTAAGAATTCCCTTCCCTTTATAGAAAATATACAATGAAATTCCTTCACAAAAGAATTGTAGTTAGTTATTTTAGAAATTACTAAACAGCTGATGTCCCAAATAACTGTACAAAGTGCATTAAGCCACCAACACAATGCAAATAGCTACAAAATGGTCAACACAAAACTTTCCGCTTCCTATTCAGCGAGCAGAAACGCACAAAGATGCCTTGAATGGAGCGCCAGATAGGCAGTCAAAAACTCGTGAAAGAGTTGTTATGATAACAAAAGAGCTGACAAACTTTACGCAATAAGCAGGCAGCGCAAGCAGCGACCACAACGTCAACAACATGAAAATTTAAGCACCGATTTGGCTTTCGCAGATTCTCCTGCGATCGAAGCTGTAAGGGACATTTAATATAACAGCTTTTGACGGCATAATAATAGCAGCTGTCAAGGCAACAATGTGACGTGCTGCATAATAAAGATGGCGTGGCATTAAACCAAAGCTTAGTGACATTCGCGAACAAACGCCGGCAGAGATCAGAAAAATCCACGCTCAGCTCTACCGTGCTAGAATAATTAAAAGTTAAAAATATATAAATAATTGTTAAGGTCGAGCGCAGCATTTTTAATAAGGCTAAAAGCCTTGCTGCAATATAAATTAGCGCAGGTATACTTGTGTAATACGGTATACTTATGTAATATGGTGATATGCAAACAAGCACTAAAGCATATTTTTAACATTATCTATCTCAGGACATAAGCCAATATTCCCTTACTCAAGTTGAGAAAAGTAAGGAGCTATTGGATGCGAGTGAAGCTGAAACTTGAAAAACTGTTAGTGTCGCTAAATGTGGGAGTGCGGAGTATACTGAACATCTGTAGAACTTTGACTAAGTACAATAAGATTAGAAGGAGACCACACGTCAAACTATAAATGGTTTTTACTCTCTAACGTCATTAACACCACTACTTCAACATTTTGGGTTTCATCTTTATAGTGAGGGAATAAGCGGCAGATATATCCGGTAATCGAAAAAGTCTTTTCGTATTTTGTCAATAGATGTCATTGCAGTCGTATATTTCTGTTGAAAAAGTCGATGAAATTATCGAATGACCTGGACTATCACATAGGCAGCCATGAAATCGCTAAGGAACTAAATATTCATCTTCAAACGGTTTGGAACCATTTAGAAAAGGCTAGCAACAAAAGTAACTCTATGTTTGGGTGCCACATTATTTGTGATTCTTTGCTGAAACGAAATGAAATCGAACCATTTCTGAAGCGAATAGTAACAGGAGACGAACATTGGATGAAATACAACAATAATGTGCGAAAAATATCATGGTCGAAGCGTCGTGAAGCTCAACAAACGGCCGCAAAGCCACGATTGATGCTTTGAAAGGTTATGCTGAGTGCTTATTGGGATTGATTCTACATTTTGCTGTCAACAGCTGATGAGATTGAAGCATGAAATCGAAAAAAACGCCCAGAACTGATCAACAGAAAGGGCTTCGTCTTTCATCAGGATAACGCTAGACCACACATATCTATGAAAGTGTCTCTAACGAAAAAATGTCTACAAGGGGTCAACGAAAATGGGGCATATTTGGTTCATTAAAGTTCATTTGAAGGATAAAAAAAAATGATTTGAAGTTTGATTAGAAATGCGAAAATACTTTTTCGACAATATTTGCCCTCAAATTTCGCTCATTTCAAACGATACCGATAGTTTGCAATCAATTTTTTGCTGAGATTACCGCAGTGAAATTAGGTACATTTACCACTTTTCTTCTGCAGTTGGCACTTTTTAATACAAATGACTAATATTCTTTAACTCCTTTTGACTCTTAAGAGGGAACAATTTGGGATCAAAGTAAAAGCTACGCCTAAAGCATTGCCCTTGGGTTCAAAAATCCGCTAGATTAAAAATGCTGTGTCGGTAAAAAATTAATGCAATGTCATTCGCTATATTATGTCGTGAAGTCGGTGTCTTGCAATGCCATGTCAAACCACAGCAAACTATGCCGCACATTTTTTAGTACCCGCCGCACATACGCACACACAAGCGCGGAGAATGTGACGTTGTGCCATTATCCCGGTAGCAGTAGTTTACATACATATACATCAGTACTAAAATGACTGAAATACCTAGACATCGCTCAGGTTGGCAAAATATCCATGTAATTATAATGCCGTGCATTTCGAGAAACATTGCATGATGTAGTGTGCGCCAGCAAATCTACATACCTGTATGGTATATATGTATAAGCAACTGCATAAGTAAGTACATACCTGTTACAAACCCAAGTATGAACCCCAAAACCTTGTAGGATGCCACTCACTTATAGCAGCGCTACACATAAGAATTAATAGTGACACAGCAATTTCACAATTGCCGCAGTGCTGCTGCGGGTGCCGTACCTCCACACGCCCACAAACGCACACAAACACTCACATATGCATTTATGAATTTGTATAGCATCCATATTCTGCAAGTCGTCATTTTCCGAGGGAATTACAAAACAATGAGACACGGAAAAAGCGCTACATATGCCGTTATGCACATAAATATATTACGCTCCTGAATCCGCTGCGGAACATTCACGAAATGTGAAATTGCATGCGTGAAGAAATCCGGATGAATGTCATTACTTTTTGATACTCGCAATCATACTTATACGCACATATTTGATATACATATGTATATATTTGGATTACGTAATTCAGTTACATTGTTCCGTGTTCTTGCGAAATTGCGTTCTCACAGAGCTGCCGAAATGCCGAATAAATTGCACACCAGCAGTTGTGAGTGCGAATAGAGTCGGTCTGGCAACAAAGCAGAAGTGTGAGTAATGATGTACAAATAGTAAGGGAAATCCAAGTTTGTTTGGAGCCGGAAGTTAAAAGCTCTCGAAAACTAACAGAATGTTAACAGGCGAATATGACATCAAGACAACGCTTTTCCAGCGACATTCGTTAATAATCATGGAAATGCTGGAACGATTTAATTCATTCGTACATAATTTTCCATTATCGAATCTATTCGGCTTGTGATATGAGATGCCCTCTTTTAAATCAGTCGGACTATCAAAGTACTTGTTATATGTTGTCTTTGTTGTAGCAGCAGAATTTTGCCGAGTTGACAGTCTTTGGCAGGATAAAAAGTCTGTGTACGTTCTGATTAAGTAGACCCGACTTTCGTGAGAACGAACTCATTGTAGGATCACTAGCGTAAGAAAATCGTTCAGTATTGCTAACAAATTACACGAAGTGAAATGTGTAGTATTAAATTTAATAAGTTAACTCATAACCTGGTCAATAAACGTATGTTTCTGGCACAAGAATTGCTATCAGTTTAAAAAAATATATATAGAAATATATCAAAATTACACTCTATTCGCTTTTAGAAAACAGAGATGTAGCACTCACCTTGGTTTCAGGCCCGTCATTTCAGCGATAGTTGGGTTTTCCGTTATCACGGAGCCATCATCATCGATCAGCACGTGCGAATAGTCGGTCTTGTCCAGGCCCATCAGCAGTCGGAACAAATCGTCAAAGGGATCATGTGGTTCACGCTCCAATTTCTGGATCGCCAACATATCTTCTCTAGCTGCTGCATCCTGCTGTACACCGCCCGTACCGGCACCCGCCGCCGCCGCCACATCTGCCGAACTGCCACCTGCCGCAGTGCCTGCAGGGCGCGCTTGTGTGGTTGTCGGCGTGGCTGTCTCCTTTGAACCGGATGAATTGCTGTAAATAAAAATAATTGCATAACAAAATGAAACATTTTGAGAAGAGATAAACACCAGTAAAACTATGCTAACAACGGCGTATACGGCTAAGGCATGTAGGATATGGACAACGCGACGCCGACGTTGATGGTGACGGTGGTGCCGTCAACATAGGCAGGAGATTATGCAAAATTTGTAATTACTGAAAATCTCAAGTTGTTGGTTGTTGCGTCACTGCTGCTTGTTTCGAAATTAGTTTAGTTTCAATAAAAGTTTCTCGAAAATAATTATGGCTTCGTAAAAGCGAAGCGAGTGGTAATACGCCTCGGCGACGAGCAGCAAAGCGCGTACGTGTGTTTGATGCGCGTTGTGCACGAGATATGCATGTGTGCTATTTATGTTGGAGATAGAAGTGCGCCGGCATTGATGAGTTGAGTTGGGTTGATGAGCGAGCGAATAAAACTAGTTTTCATCAAGCGCTCTCTGCAGAGTTTCGGCAAGTAGTCGTCGAGTGTTTTCAATTGGTGGCATGTACGGTTTATGTGGATGTGTGTTTCATTGCAGTCACTCCTTTGCATTCATTGCTCCTGTCGGCGCTGCAGCGAAATGCGAAAACTTCGCACGGCGCTGCCACTTCGAAAACAATTCGCAATAAAAGCACTTTAAATGTTTTTGCAATTAATTTCCACATTCGAAAATAAGTGTTTGGAATTGCAGAGTTAGTTTGATGGAAAAATAATAATAATATAGCGAAATATGATGGGGGTAAACACAATTAACTACTTGAAAATTTCAACACAACGTCCTTAGCACAGTTTAAATTAGCACATGAAGTTTGAAATTAATTGATAAACTAATTTGGAGTGAGAGCAACCTGCATTTGCTGCGCCTGGGTGACTTTATGCCAACGATTGGAATTTAAGTGTTCAAAAAAAGGAGACCCCACAATCTGCGCCAACTAGCGTGAGATAAGCCTCCTTAAGGTTCTATCGAGCGTATTGTGTGAAAGACTAAAGCCCACCGTCAACAAACTGATTGGACCTTATCAGTGTGGCTTTAGACCTGGCAAATCAATAAACGACCAGATATTCACCATGCGCCAAATTTTGGAATAGACCCGTGAAAGGAGAATCGACACACACCACCTCTTCGTCGATTTCAAACCTGCTTTCGGCAGCACGAAAAGGAGCTGCCTTTCTGCCGCGATGTCTGAATTTTGTATCCCCGCAAAACTAATACGGCTATGTAAACTGACCTTGAGCAACACCAAAAGCTCCATCAGGATCGGGAACGACCTCTCCGAACCCCTCGATACCAAACGAAGTTTCAGACAAGCCGATTCCCTGTCGTGCGACTTCTTCCATCTACTGCTGGAGAAAATATTTCGAGCTGCAGAACTAAATAGAGAAGGTACCATCTTCTATAAGAGTGCACAACTGCTCGCGTATGTTGATGATATTGATAGCATCGGCCTCAACACCCGCGCCGTTAGTTCTGCTTTCTCCAGACTAGACAAGGAAACAAAACAAACGGGTCTGGCAGTGAACGAGGGCGAGACGAAATATCTCCTGTCATCAAACCAACAGTCGTCGTACTCGCGACTAAGCTCCCACATCACTGTTGACAGTCATAACTTCGATTCCGTAGATAATTTCGTCCATCTTGGAACCAGCATCAACACCAACAACTACGTCAGTCTCGAAATCCAACGCAAAATAACTCTATAAGTCACTCATTATTCCAGTCCTGCTATATGGTGCTGGGGCATCGACGATGAAGATATTTGATGAATCGGAATTACGAGTTTTCGAGAGAAAGGTTCAGCGAAGATTTATGGCAACGCATTGGCAATCGCGAATACCGCAATTTCCGAATGGATAAAAACACTCCCGCTCTGATAGTATTCGACCCAGTACCCGACGGGGGAAACAGAGGAAAAGAAAGACCTCTACTCCGTTGGAAAGATCAGGTGAAGAAGGCCCTGGCTGCACTTGACACAGTGAAGAGGAAGAACGACGGTGTCCATGCCATTAAAGAAGAAGAAGAATATCTCATAATATTTTTATAGTTACTTGCTTACTGACTGCCTCTAAGGCATTTGTTGCTTCAGAGCCTCAATAGCTTCCCTCGGTACAATACAAAAATGAATAAAAACTATAAAACGAAATGCTGTATTCTCTTCAAGACACAAATGAAACAAGCACAAAGAAGCAAATAGCGATCTCACTTTAACTTTGTCTCTTATCTTTGGCCACCAAAAGTTTTGTCACCACCACCAACGGAGTCAAGTTTTAAAGTTGACATTTGTCAGTTACCGCAAGAGTGGCGAGAGAGGAGAGGGTGAAATTGATATGCGTGAAGTTTTGTCAACAAACAAAGATTGAAATGCACTAACCGCTTCATTGTTTCACTTGCTGCCTTGCTGCAGTGTTATTGTTGCCATTGCAGTTGTTGCTGCTGATAAATTATGCAATGCGGCATTGCCACAAACTTCTGCATATTGGGGAAGATTAAGTTGTGAATTTGGTTGAAATGTAGTGAGTTGAGAACGAACCGAAAATTTAGCTTAATATTTTGGAATAAGCGATTTATTTCATAATTTGTATTGTTATGTTATTACTATTTTAATAGCGGGTCTCCTCAATCAAGTTGAGACGGCAGCTCGCGTAGAAAGTTTCGAAGCGGCTGAGAATATTGTAAGATTTTCTCTTTAGAGAGAGTCATAGCAGTCTCTATAAATGCGAGGTTTGAAACCTCGCTGAAATTCCTTCTAGCTCTCATTAGACATTAATGCTACGTATCAAATATCCTAAACAAAGCTTGACATAACTACTTCAAATTTTGTCCAACCTCGTTAGTTGGCAATAATTTAGTTGAGGTGTGAGTTTCAGAACTTCAGAGTTTACTTTGAGGTTCACTTCTTCTTAAATATACTGTTTTGTTTATATTAAAATAAACAAAAGTAATATATGAACGCATATACACACACACCTAAACATTCACATATGCAAATGAATTTACTCGGAAACTTTCGCACCTTCCTGCCTAGCAATGCAGAGCTCACCTATTTTGCATATTCTAAGCATTATTCGGAGCAAAGTGTCATTACAAGTGGGTCGTTGGAAACTCCGCTGCAAAATGCTAAAAGTATATGACATTTGACTGCACTCGTGTTGATGGTCCATTTCAACAGAAGTGAGTTTTAGATGTGTTCACGCTGCAAAGTGATAATCAAAATTACCTTGCAATGTGTTGAAAGCAGATTACTTCCGCACTTCTCTACAACATATCCAAATTTGATGCACATTTTTGGCGAAGCAACAAATAATCATTTAGTATGCTAATTTTGTAATTCAAAGCAAATATTCTAACGTTTATGGGCGAACTTCCAGATATCGTTAAACTTAATCTTATTGCACTTATGTAAACAGCGCACATAGAAATGGTCAATAAGTAAGAATGGAGTTTAAGGCACAATTCAGTAATGATTATACACTTCTTTCTAACAATATGGAGTGGCGAAATTTAACGAAAGCGTCAGTGGAGCCATCGTGGTAATGGTATGGTAAAGTTAACCAGCAGTCCACCAGATTGTTGTAGATAAACAATATGTGTAGAAAAGTATATATTGATAAAAATTGTAAAAAGATCTTTATGTAATATATATTTTGATCGATCAGGAACGATTTCGATGAACCCAATTTCTGATACTTTTTCCACTAAATCAAGTCATATGTCATGAATATCAAGTTGTAAGGCTTGCAAAGAGTCTGGTTTATTAACCAAAAAAAGTGACTTCAAATAACTCCACAACAAGTATTCCTCTGGTGTTAAATCACAACTTTTTGGAGACCATTCAAAGTCACAATTTCTTGAAATAATCAAATCTCCAAACAGTTCTCGCAATAATTCGCTTGTTGCACGTGCTGTGTGGCACGTAGCCCCGTATTGCTGGAATCAGATGTTGTCAAGATCAACAGCTTTCATTTGCGACCATAATATTATCGATTTATAGAATGAAAAAATTGTGATCATGAAATACTACAAGGTGGGTGCCAAAGTAACAGGACTTTTGAAATCTAGCGCCCCATTTCAGCGATTGTAAGTGAAGTTCTTGCGTTTTAAGTGTTAGTATGTTTGTGTTATCGGTGCGAAAATGAGCTTCGAACAAAGAGCCTACATTAAATTTTGTTTTAAAATTGGTAAAACTTTTCATGAAACGTTTCAACTAATGAAACAAGTTTATGGCGATGATTGCATATCCCGTGGCATACTGCACGAGTGGTTTCAACGTTTTCAAAGTGGTCGTGTGGACATACATAAATGACGATCAACATGTGGGCTAATCAAAATCCGTGATCACCGGAAATTCCATCGAAACTGTACGTGAACTGTGAAAATCAGCCGAAATCATCATTAATCGAACATTTGAGCTTACGAAAGATGTGTGCACGGTTTGTTCCGCACAAATTGATTGACGACCAAAAATTACTCTCATCGATCGACGCTTGTGACCGATAATTTGACCAAAAATCCCAATTTAACCATTAACCACTCCCCGCAATCAACTGATATGGCACCGTGCGACTTCTTCCTTTTCGGCAAAATGCATTTTCCCATGAAAGGAAAGCGTTGTGCAGACGTAGATGCCATTTAAAAGACTTGCACTGTCATATTGGCGACCATACCGGCCAACAAGCTAAAACACTCGTTCGACATGCTTTTAGACCGTGCAAAAAGCTGTATTGAAGCAGAAAGAGTCTATTTCGAATAAAATAAATTTATTTTGCTGAAAAAAAATTTGTTCTGTTTTTTAAGTCCTGTTTACTTTGGAACACACCTTCATATGAATAATATTTCATTTCTTAAGAAAAATTGGTGAAGTTTCTACAAAAGGCTGCAATTACCCTCTTAAATTCTGACACCATTGAAGAAACTTTTTTGTAATTGCCAGAGGAAAGGCAAACAAAATTACATCCGGGAAAAAAGTATAACATAATATAATTGTTTTTTCTTCAAAAACATAGATATGCATGTGCGAGTATGTACTTGTATGTACGTTTTTACACTATTTTGTTTGCATAGAGTTTTCTGTCCTACGTAAAAAACATATACATATACACATATACATATGTACACGGCCATTTAGAGTCAAGAAGCCCAAGGCGATTATCCCAAAATAAAAAATTTCAATAGCACACTTTTAAACTAGTTAGCCGCATAGGGCTTAAGGGGGAAGAAAAACTTTGCGATTTCATATTGTTTTCGCAAGAAAAAGGCAAATTGAAAAGCCGTCTGACACCTGCTGACTTGGAAACACAAGCCGAAGTTTGAAAGTTTTACAATTTAAAAAACAAAGTGAAAGCCACTTATCCATAAGGAAGCTGTGGCAGGATGGGCAGAAAACCGGAAAATGAGAAATGCGCATTTTATAGTTCCCGACAATTAAAACTATCTCCGAAGTTGTGCCAAATGGCAAGGAATTGTTTATTTACACACATAGAATAAGTTTACCTTTTTAAGGAGTGAGCGAGTCAGAGAAATCAAATAAATTGCTGCCTAATAGCTTCAAAGAGATTTGATATGCCAGAAGAATCTATTATAAAATTCATCGTGAAACTTTAGCTTTCGCAGCCGACCATTCGCTCCAGCCAGCATTGGCTTTGCCAAAGTAAACGAAACGAAACAAAACCAAAACATTTTAAGACAATAATTAACCACGGCTAAAATAACAGCAACAAACGTTTAAACTGCACTTTATTTCATTGCGCTCGAAGCCTATTTGAGCCAACTGCAAGGCTCGCATTGCACAAAGTAGCCATGAAACGGTAAACACGCCAGCGCACACACATATTTATATGTATGAAAATGTGCATAGAAGTTATGAATTAATTAAATGTTTTAGAGTTTAAGTAGTGGTCTCAGGCAGCAAGCCTAACCATGCCACCGTCTGTGTTGCAACAAGCTCGATACTTTACTTTGTCTTAGCGGCGCTGGCGCTGGCGCTTTGAACGCACCCAAATCCGCATCCACCACATTAAAGGGATTGCAGAAAGGACCTGCGGTGAGGCGTATCACCAGCCAACACCGATTGCTTGACATCATGTTTAGCGCCAACCCGCCAGCCCGCCTTCATGCCGCCTCCCGCCGGTTTCACACTCTCGCCTTCAAAAGAAGCCGTTAGTCAGTGCGCTGCTTTGTTGCAGCTGCAATAACTTTGCTGGTTGCCCGCCATGCAGCGCTTTCGTGTAATGGCATTAGTAGCTTTTAATGTTGGCGGCGCTGTTGCTATTGCTGTTGCTCGTGCCACAGCTGCTTTGGGCGCCACGTAGAGTTGTACATATGTATGCGCGCCCGGCGATACTCCGCTCTACAAATACACCACGCCATTGTTTATGCGCTTACCCATGGCCTAAGCTATGACTACGGCCGTCGATTGCTATTGGTGTTGTTGGCGTTGTTTTTGTGCAGCAGCTACACCGGCCGCTGCATTTCCTTACGTTTGCTGCTACCGCAATTTACGCCATTTGGATGTTTTATTACTTGGCTTCCGCAACCGCATTAAAGGCACAGCATAAACCAGCCACCAGGCAGCCAGCCAGCGCAGAGCACAACCGCAGGGCTGCAAGCGACAGCAAAGGCGGTGGTGGCGGCGGAGGGTGTGAGCCACGCCAGCAAATGCTGTTAAGACGACAAGTAAGAAGATGGCTTATAGCGTTTAATGCAAACAACGGCAATGCCAACAACAACAACTACAACTGCAACAAAAACCCACACAATGAGCACAATGCCAATAACAAGCGCTCATTCCAATATTATGAATGGCAATGTTGCTGGCACTGGCGCCCCAGCCGCCGCCAGTTCGCACATCCTGCATGCGCTGCCCGTCCACATAACCTATAAGTAATATGGCGTTTGGCGCTACTTTGGCCTTGGCTGGCTGGCTTGATACTTGCTCGATACTTGGTGTGGCAATATTGTGGGCTCCTCCTGTGACTGGCAGTTTTCGATGTTTCGCCGACGAAAGGTTGAGCTTTAAAGCTTTTTGGCATGGCACCAGCTTATGGCGGTTTATTGCATTTTTTATGCTGCCTGTTGCGCCGCTTGATGGCTGCAATCATTTTCCTTGTGTTGCTGTCAATATTACGGTTGCTTTGTATAGGTTATTTACAACTATTCTAGGTAACATTATTGCTTTTAGAAGCTGCCACAATAATGTACTAATAAAGTGTGCGTAACGGTAGATTGCACATAGCAAAATAAACATTATTGCCACAATATTTGGTAGTTAATATCACGTTGGCCACGAAGAAGTAATGAAATATGGCAACTTTGTTTCATTTAATTATTAAAGGTGGCAACGATTTGGAATTGATGGTAAAATGGCAAAAACATTGATTTGGAGTAGTTGAGTTGAGAGAAGTTTTGAAAAGGTACACTAGTTTAGTGTATATTAATCCAGAGCATCCATTATAGCATTACTTTGGGCACCATCCATTGGAAATGGCGAGAAGATATATTGTCAACAAAAGTTTTTCTTAGAAGGACTTCTTTTTGATAATTCATTTTGTCTAGCAGCTAGATATTATAGTACTTCGATCTGAAAAATATGGTGGTCCGATATCTGTGTTTCCATCAAGCAGCATCTTGGGAAAAAAAAGACGTTTAACAAATTTCAGATTGAGATCTCAAAAGCTGAGGGACCAATAAGTATGCATATAGATAGACAGACAACATTAATTGTGTTTTTACATGAGTACCTGCCTACGTCGGCCTTAACCCACGGAGTTTAGTCGCCTGTTACCAAAGGCATATCTTACCGCGGACACATTCTGCCCGCTAGGAGGCCAAATCAACTCAGCTTTTCATATATTGAATATACTTTATAGAGTCTCCGACGTTTCCTTTGAGAAGAATGATGGATACATCACAAAACAACTTTCCATTAATGTATACTTATCTTTAGAACAGCCTTTTGCTTACGACACTTTAATAGATATCTAATATGAGTTAAAGCAATATACTTGTACATAGGTTGTAGTTAATCTAAGCACCCTTCATGAGATGGGATCCAAATATCGCACCAGAAGCCGAAATGTCAACGCTTTTCATCTCGCAAATCATCTATTAACCTCATTTGCGTCAACATTTGCAAGGCGCTCATCCATCAACTACATTCGACTTGACAGCAGTGACCCGACAATGTCTTTCACATGGCTTGAATCTATCTCTCACTTAAAGCTAAGCACACATACACCCACACGTACGCCCACAAATTAACACATTCGGCTCAAGTACTCACCTCTTTTGCAGGAATTTTCGTTTGAAGTCTCTGAAGGCACCAGTGCCACCAGTGTCACCGCCATCATTTTCATTTACATAACGCACACGTGACTGCTGCTGTAATAAATGCCGATTCGTAACACCGAAATCCATCTGCACATCGACCACCAACAACAGCGTCAGCAGTATCAGGGTCGCACCCAGACTAATGGCGAGGCGGTCTTTAAGCTTCATGCTGCGCAGCAAACCCATTACGTCGAATGAGCGTCGCTTTGGAATGTTCTCGACGGGAATTGTGTGAGGCGTCGCCGTTGAACGCCTACTTGTATGCAACGTTTCGTTGCTGAAGCTGCTACTGTTGCTGCGGCATACGCCTAACTGCACGGCAACATGCTCGGCAAAGCTGCCTAGGCCAATGCTGTGGAAAAATGAAAGAAACCAAATTTGTGTTGTTGCCGCTGCTGTCCGTTGTTGTCTTTCAGCCGTTACACGGCCAGCTGTTGTTACTCTGGGCGACTTGATTGAGGTAGTTGTTGTAGAATTTGCTTGTTCGTCGGTGTTGTTGCGCCTGCGCACTAATACACGCCTCCGTTTGCCCGGTTTAGTGTAACAAGCTAGTGGAGTGGAAGATGACTCAGTTGCATCAAATGTTGCAACATCCGCACTTTGTTGACTTAGCTTATAATGATGTTGTCCAACGTTATTGTTGTTGCTCTTGCTATTAACGAATCTCGCTTGGAGCAATGATGGACACTGTTGTTCTGTGGCTGAAGTGTATGTGTCCGCAGTGGGTATTAATTCACTGCGCTCGACTACCGTTGGTTTATTGGCACTACTGGCAACGTTGTTGTTGTAATGCTGATTGTTGTTGTGCCTATTGGAATCACTTGCGCCACTGTAAGGCTTGTAATAGTCTTCTGGCGTTGATAATTCGCCTTCGATCGACCAAGCGCCCACTTGTTGCTGTTGTTGTTGTTTGTGTCGAAATCTGTTTAAACGCTCCGCTAGCGATGCCTGTGTGGTTGACCAGTCTGCGCTGCCTAGCGTTGATGTGAAACCGTATTTCGTGAGATTGTTGTTGCTGTTGTAGGCTCTTAAGTTTGAGCTTGGCAAGGCTGCAGTTGCAGTGCTGAAATTAAATTTTGGGTATTTCGTCAGTAAATTTTGGCATATTTGTGAGCGTTAAAAACAAAAATGGAAAATGCATGCAAATTGGCGTGAATTTGGCCTAAGGAAAAGCTATTAAAAATATTGGTGTATGTATGGTTGGGAGATTGAGGGGCAAAATCGTGCAAGTGAAACGAGGCGCTGGTTTCCTTAAGTTTGCAATATTTTTTACTGAGTGCATCAATATGATATTTTTCAAATAACGGTACTTCATATTCAGGACTTTTTTTCGGTTTTTGTCTTCTCTTTTCTTCAAAAACTTAATAATCGTCCAGACCTTATACTTAAACGTCGTATAGTTTCGACTTCAAGTCAATATAAAGAATGCGAGCTAAAAATAATAAGGAATAAAAAACAGTCTAACGATTTGCTTCGAACCCAGAAAACTTTATTTCTACACCCAACCTAGCTCATTAACCGCTATTCTGCCTTTAAAATTTTGTACCATAACAAGTTCTCAAATCTTGAAAGTTTCAAGGAAAGATGTTCATAACTTCAACAGCTTTAAAGGCCACCGTCAAGACCTCCAGCGATCAAAGTTGTGAGTGAAAAGTATTAGAAATAGTCGCCGCTTTCCATTCAACTAATAGCAGATTAGCAACACTGTAACATTAAAGTTTGCAGTTTAATAATTTCTAAGTGGCTCACACCCTTCCATTAACTGCGCACACCTGCAAAACCCTTGAAGCGATTTATAAACTTCAACAATTTCTAAACACTGCAGCCGGAAACCCCCTCTCAAAGCAGCGTCGTGGCAAGGACGAACCCACAAGCTGGTCACGTGACATTCACTTCACTGTTCATTTGAACTTCCTGTCAACCGACTCGCCTCATTATCAACGGAATGGCTGCCGTTCTTCGTGTCAAAGGTGTAATGTGTCATTTGCTGTTGATTATGCAAGCGCATGTGAGTGCACACCCACACATGCACATTGTGAGCACTGAGCAGTCTACTGTCAGTTTTTGTGAGCGCCAATGAAATGCGAGGAATAGCCGCAGGCACCTGCGCTCTTGCTCTGTACCGGAGGGTGTGAGTGTGTTACTGGTAAAGGCACGGCTATGTATTCATGAAAGTTAATCCTTTTTAAAGAAAAACTTCACAAATGTGTGAACTAATTCCATCACAGCTCAAAAGAAACAAAAAAAGATATTCTGTGAATTCCGCCAACGACTTATTAAGTTTAGTTAGTTGGAACGATGTCGATGCATATAAAAAAGTATCAGAATGACGAGGCAACTCTCAAACCCAGCGCACAATCCTTAGGACAGATGGTTTGTCTTCTGCCTTTAACTCGTTTTCAAACCGATGTTCTTTGGCTACCCAGAGGATACTTGGTCTAAGATCAGAAGTCGTGAGCTGCTTGAGCCATATTTCAGAGAGCTTCCCTCACTTGCGTTAACTTCTACACTTGACACCATCCTCTGAGGATTTTTCTTTGTTATAAATATAGAAATTCTGCTCGCTGGCAAATGCGCTTCGTAAATTTCTAATTTTTTAAAATAATTGACTTCAATTTGTGAGTAATACCGAATTCTTGCGATTTTTGTAATGCAACACAAAATGCTAGTTGAAAGAATATACCGTTAAAGTGTGTGTATGATTGAGGCACTCTAGAGCCGCATTTTTTTAAACTCATTACACTACCCATTCATATATATATACGTATGTATGTAGGTTTATGCGCTGCAGAGCCGATTAAATTTTCCTTTATTTAAATATTCTGCAAACCCCACACCCCCTGTGTAAAATATCACCGGCAATTATTAAAAAAAAAAGAAGAGAAAAATTGCATTCCACAAAAATTAGCGTCCAGCAGATTTACCTTTGATGTGCCAGCTCAGCAGCCTCAGCAGCGACGCCGTAATTACGGCAGCCGTCGCGGAGCCACTGCTGCCGTGGCGTAGTAATGCCCGTAATTTCTTTTTGTCCTGGCCGCTGCCACCGCAATTCGTCAGGCGCAGCACTGCTGTTGTTGCCTTGTATCATTTCGCCTGCCATTGACACCGTCGCTTGTGGTTTAGCAGACGTGGCTGGCGCTGTCATAACTTTTCCAAATTCGGTAGTAATTTTCCTGCTGATGTCCCGTTCAGACATCCACTGGGCATTTGCGGTGTATGCGGCGCCCGTACCGTAGCGGTCTACGCTGCGTCCACGTGCACGCTTCACAAGCGGCGTTTTGAAGAGCGCCGAAACTTGGCTGGAATTATTCGTACGACTTGCCGCTTCCGCTCGCCTCGACTGCAGTTGCAATTGTGGTGAGCTTTGCGGTGCAGCTGTTGTTGACGTCCTCTCATTGGTGCTTTGCGGCAACTCTTGTCTGGACTGCAGTGTGGCACACATAGAAGCGGTCTCAAAATGCTCGTCGAAGCCACCCACACGTGGAGTGCAGGGACTCTTATTGTTGCGTGCGTAGCTGCCACCCGCCACTGCAATGCAATTTAGGGTTGTATGCTGTGTGGCGCAGCTTTCCAGCTCGCTTGCTGTCGCGCTGACATGTGGAGCGAATGCCGTACTATTGCGGTTGGTAGAGCTGGGCGCTCGACTCCCAGTCATTGTGACTAAATTCACTCGCTTCGTTTCAGTCAACTCAGATGTGTGTAATTGCACTTGTTGTTGTTTTTGTCGTTGTTGTCGATTTTTATGCGCACTCAAAGGAGCTGCTGACCAGGGGTCCGGTGATGGCGTGTGTTGTCGGCCAGTGACTTGATTTCCTGTATCATACAAGTAAGCACTGCTCCACTGCTCGTCCTCTTGTGCAGCAACATCTGCTGTTACATCGTCATCAACGGTCTGGTCAAAGACTGTTTTTGCCTTTGTGCCAGTTCCCACCGCGTTCGCTTCGTCCCTTTCAATGTCAGCATTGTCGCGACCAAGACAATCCCCAGTGGCATCGTTGCTGCCGAGCTCGTAGTGCGCATTGTAGTCGCTGCTTTTTTGACTTTCCTTGCTTTCCATTGCCACAACATCGTCGTTGTTGTAATAATAGCTGTAGTTTTTGTTGTAATGGCTGTTCATGTCTTGCACGCTTTGTTTCAATGGCGATTGATTGCTTGAGACTGCCAATTGATTTGTGTCCACAACACTTTTACTCAATTGTCGCTTGGCCATTGAGGGATTTCCCTCCAGGCGCCATTCCCCCGACACGCTGCTGCTCCTCACACTCCACCGTCGTAAGCGACTCTTACTACGTCTCACCGTCGCATTGGCGTTGTTGTAATCAGTGTTGGCAGCAACAGTGCCATCGGTAATTTGTCCACTTCCTTGAATCCACCTGCCCGTGGCCTGGCCGAAACCTGACCCCGTCGCGCCGCTGTCAGCAACTTCATTTCTTTGTAAGCGCACAGCGTCGCCATCATCATACGGGAAGTTAACTGTATTCGCATTGCCGTTTGTTTTAGACACTGTCTTGTTGTTGTTGTAGTAGAATTGCCCAGCTCCATCTTCGCTCTGGCCACGTTGCAGCTTTGCCGTGTTCGTTGCTTTTTTGCTCGTTTGAAAAAGTTTTCGTAAATTTTCGTTCCGCTTTGCTCTGACATCGTCCAAACTATTTCCGCCATTTTGGTTAACCTAAATGTTTACGTTACATGATTTCTTTGTATTCATTCCGAATTGCAACGGGAAATTCGTTTGTGCTTGTCTGCATGTGTTAATATGTGGCAACGAACTTGCATTTCGAACATTTGTTAGTTTTTTGTTGTTGGGAGCGAACTGAAACTGCCAAACGTGGCTATTCAACCATAAAAATTCAACCAACAATAATGTGAACATTACAACTTAATTTCGGTTAGTTCAACAAATAGAAATTTAACGAGCAACAAATTTCGCAAAAATGCGCTTGATCTGGCAAAGGCACCGCACCGAAGTGAAACCAATTACTTGATTAACCCATTTACAGCCATTGGTCGATTTATCGACCAGCAAATTTGAAAAATCACCAAGTCGAAAATGAACGAGATCTGCGTGAAATCAATAATTTTATGCGATTTTGCAACTTTCTGAATCCGTGGCTAAACGGCTCAATGTAACAATCTCAAAAAATGTTAAGCATCGAGTGTTTTTTTATTATAATCAAAATAAAAAGTTGAAATGAAATCAATGCGGTGGATCTAGGTGCGGCCGAAAATGGGTTAAAATGCTTTTTGCGGCGCATCAAAAGTATTCACATGTGAATCGAATGTGCGTCCAGAAGGGATGCCCCTCTGATTAGATGTGCGTTTACTTTTAAAATAAGTTATTGGTGAGTATGTCAAATTCCAAAAAAAAAATTGATTCTTTTCAATTTCATTGTTAGTTTGGACCAAAACTTCCCTTTGTATTGTGCCATCAGCTATTCCGTAAAAGATTGTTGTAAGCTTCGTTGAGGAAGCTCCGTCACTGCAGACAGCGCAATATGAATAGTTAAAAATTTTTTCTTGAAAAATAGAGACATTATTGAAAGAAAAAGCTTTAAAGAGGAAAGGAAACCTAAAACTCGTGATCTTTAGCTACTGTCTACAATGCATTTAGCGCTATTCGGGTCAAATAAATATCGATTAAAGGTTTAAATCTTATCTGAATACTATGTATATACACCAGAGCACACCAGAACTTCACAGACTTCGGATCGTTGGACTCTTGTTTGATTGATTCGCTATCTGCATCAACACTTTCAAAACAAATCGTTTAGCGAATTTATCCAGCTTTTGCCAGACCTTGACGCACCTTGATAGTTACACTTTCTTTTACTCTCAGTAGCTCTCTATCAACTTCGGATTGTCTGAATCCTGAATTCCTGACTATTGCAGTGTTTTCCAAGCCGAGCTGCAACATTAAGGAAGTTCTAAAGTGGCGATACTAGCCTTCAACTCATTAACAGTGTGTTCAGGGTTGGTCGAGGAGTGCCTAACCTCGCTATCAATAGCATCGAGTGGCTTTGTGATAAGACTGGTATGGATGCCAGACCATAGCGGAATTGCAGGAAATTATAAAGCTGATGAGATAGCAAGAATCAATAGAATGGGATTATGTTTTACTACTAGAAAATGACCTTCCGCTATACGCTGTCCCAAAAGATCGATCGCAAGAGATCTAGTGATCTTTTGGCTCCAATAAGGCTAGCCTCTCTCTACTTCTGTGGCTTTTAACAGGCCATTGCCCTATTGGCATCCATGCTGTAAGGTTGGGAATCTTACCAGATGCCATCTACAGAAGGTGGAAACAACACAACACTTCATTCTTTATTGTACCGCGTTTGGGAGATCAAGACTTAAACACTTGCGAGCGCATATCTTCAAACATCCCATCGAACTGGCGGTAGTGGAAATTAAACGCCTGTGCAAATTTGTATTGGCTACTAAGCGTTTTTGCTAAGTTATAAGTTCGAACATAGTTCTTCTTTTCTATGGCTTTACAAAGCATTACAAATAGCAGTCCTCGTGCGATCTTTATTCGGCAAACGAAGCAAATCGGCGGTATTAGCTGCTTCAACCAAAGACTGACTCAAGGCGCTTTGTTGGTATGCGACGATCTGCACTTAGGAGCTCTGAGCATTACATTGCACATTCAAATGAATTTGTTATTGGCGAAAGGTAGATCAGCCTGGAATCTAACCTAAGATAAGCGAATTAAATAGCCAATTTGACAAGACTATTGGAATGTTCAGGTTAATGAATGTTCTGCACAACTCTAATCCCGGTTGCTGCCAAATTCTAACCCTAGAGAAAGTCTATTTTAATAGAGAGTATAGTTTGTATACAAATAGAAATCTCCAAAAAGGTCATTAAGATACTAACGCACTATCTATACACTTCTTGAGGTTTATAGAGCGATCACGCAGAAAGTTCTATGACTTTCTTAGCTAGCTCATAAATTATGTTCTATATTTGTTATATAAATATTAGGGTATCCTAAGTTATTTAGTTTTTGACAGACGCGCTCTGAAGTTTCAGAAGGTTAGAAGAGCTTGTTTGCTTTGGATAAACTTTTTTCAGGGTGACCCATGAATCTGTCTACGAAACAAACCAACGGACAACCAAACATATATGTACGTATGGATTGTATTTAAATAATTTCGTCATAAACTGCGACATAATTAGGCCACAGAAGATTGGGGATCAGAGTTTTACTCAATTATTTGCGCATATTTATTACTATTTAGGCAATCTGTAAGATCTAAGATATATACCATTATCTTTTTTTGAGAACGTTTTAGAGAAATTAATTACAGGGCGACTCAAATTTTTAAAAAAGCGTTACAGTCAGTAAAAAGTGAATTTCGAAAAGGGTTTCTTTGATTTGCATGTCGGTTCATATGCAGGAAGGTAAAACTCGCATGATATATCTCACATACTAAGCATAATTTTGAATTTCTTTAACAGTCGGAATTCCAACTAATTATAAAATGTTTGTTTTCTTTTTGTTAAAAAAACATATTATTATAATTCGTTAATGAAAATAAACGTTCAAACGAAAGTGTGTGTAGCTTTCGTATCGCGCTCGGGATCACATTCGCAGCATTAATTAGTTGTTTGTTTGTGTAACAGCATAAAAAACATAAACTCGCATGCAGAAATTAATTAGCTCAGCAAAGAATTCAAATTTTACAAAAAACACAAAAAAACGCAAACAATTTTTCAAACAAAAACAATAAAAGGCGAATAGCAAACAAACGCAAAACAAAACGGAACTCAAACGAAATACATAAAAACGGAACGGAACGGGAGCAAATTGTGGTGTAAATCAAATGCTGGACATCAGATTGATTACATGCCGTGCACGCTTGTTGCTTGGGCTGTAGTCCACGCGGGGGCGGACCTGCCTTTCGGTACACAAATTCCAGAAAGGACAGCAGCGCTAAGCTACAGCAGCAGCAGCAGCTAAGACTTGTGCACTACTTACATGGGGGCGCTGTGCGGCCATCCCAGCGTGGGGTGAGGGTGTGGCGGCACAGCAACAACTAGTCGAAATGGAAACGAATTTGTGAGTATGGGACGCGGCGGCTTGAGGCGGTGCGGGCGATCGGTCGGTGCAATAGACGTTTAGAGAGTGAGTGTGTGTGCTGGAGAAACAAAGATGGAGAGCGCAGATTACTTCTGTGCGATAAAAAAGCACAAAGCAAACTGGATACACATAAAGCGGAAATTGCTAGTTGCTGGAACGCGGAGAGACTTAGTACGCGCGCTTATTTTTATTACAATTATATGTGCTCTCTTTCGCTTTCGCTTGCGTTTAATGTTTAGTTGCTTTTGGTCGCATTTTTTGCTTTCCTTACTTTCGATTATTCTTATGCTTTTCTTTTTGGGAGGAGATTTATGCGAAGCTGTGTGAGTAAAGAAGGGAGAAAGGAAAATAAAAATAAATTAAAATAACCCTTTCAGTGCTGCCTGAGTCAAAGAAAAAAAGAAATAAACATTGCAAATAACGGAAAATACAAATTGAAATTAAAAGAAAAACTAGAAAGTGTACTTACGCTATGAAAAGAGCTTGCACACACACATACGCACACGCACACACACACACACACTATAGACTAACACACATTTATACAAATGTTGCAGCGCACCGTTGTATGTTGTTGTACAGTTTGCTCGATTAAAATGCAAGCGATTGAGGAAATGGATGTTTGCGTGTATAACGGTAAGTGCAATGTATCTAAATTTCTTTGGCAGTATTTAGCAAGCAGTTGCACACACGCACACACACTCATGAACATGTGAATAAATGAAGTTGGCTTTTTCGAAAATCTTTTTAAATAAAATACCGCTTAATGGGGTTGCCTTTGTTGTGGCCAAGTTTCTGAAACGGAAATGCATTTGGAAAAGTGCCTTCACATACACACTCACAAGTACAAGGATATTTGTTAGAATGCGCGTTTGTACTCTTATTCACTTATATGTGAAAATATATTCGGATTTACTGACTTAGTAAAGCACACGTTGAAATAATCGTATTTTATTAATTTTGGTATGAAAAGCTTTGATTTCGTTTAAGCCTTTTTCATACGACTACTTTTGCGTTAGAAGACTAGCTGACATGAACTTAAATAAAAGAGACAATGTTGCACTTTCTTCATAGAAATAACACCTTACGAACTTGTTTGTATATTGGTAGTCGAAAAAGTATTTTCGTATTTTGTCAATGGATGCCGTTGCAGTCGTATATCTCCAGTGCTGGCAATCATTTTGGGTCATACCATATAATTTTGGAAAAGCGAGATTTTAAGCTTCATTTTAGCCAAAAAACACTAAGTTCGAGGTAGTTGAAAAAAAGTTACAGTTAAGTTCTTTGCTGAAACGAAATGAAATCGAACCATTCCGGAAGAGAATGGTAACAGAAGATCTACAAATGGTCGCTAAGCCAGGATTAACGTCTCAAAAGGTTATGCAGAGTGTTTGGTGGGATTGGAAAGAATGCTCCAGCCTGGTCAAAAGATTGATTCTACTTTTTATTGTCAAAAACTGATGAGATTGAAGCAAGCTATCGAAAAAAACGCACAACTGATTAACCGAAAGGGCTTCGTCTTTCATCAAGATAACGCTAGACCACACACATCTTTGATGACAATTTGATGATGACGACAAAAACTGGGAGAGCTTAGCTAGGAAGTTAAGATGCATCCACCATATGTCTTGACCTTGCACCATCGGACTACTATTTGTTTCGGTCAATGTAGAACTCCCTTAATGGAGTAAAGTGAAAATGACTTATCGTAGTTTTTCGAAGAAAAACCAGACAAGTTTTACATTGATGGAATAATGTCTCTGGCTGAAAAATGGAAAAAAGTGGTCGACCGAAATGGTATATAACGGGTGATTTTTTTGAGGTTAGGATTTTCATGCATTAGTATTTGACAGATCACGTGGGATTTCAGACATGGTGTCAAAGAGAAAGATGCTCAGTATGCTTTGACATTTCATCATGAATAGACTTACTAACGAGCAACGCTTGCAAATCATTGAATTTTATTACCAAAATCAGTGTTCGGTTCGAAATGTGTTTCGCGCTTTACGTCCGATTTATGGTCTACATATCATTTCTCATTTCTGGTTGAATGGCTACGTAAATAAGCAAAATTGCCGCATTTGGGGTGAAGAGCAACCAGAAGCCGTTCAAGAACTGCCCATGCATCCCGAAAAATGCACTGTTTGGTGTGGTTTGTACGCTGGTGGAATCATTGGACCGTATTTTTTCAAAGATGCTGTTGGACGCAACGTTACGGTGAATGGCGATCGCTATCGTTCGATGCTAACAAACTTTTTGTTGCCAAAAATGGAAGAACTGAACTTGGTTGACATGTGGTTTCAACAAGATGGCGCTACATGCCACACAGCTCGCGATTCTATGGCCATTTTGAGGGAAAACTTCGGACAACAATTCATCTCAAGAAATGGACCCGTAAGTTGGCCACCAAGATCATGCGATTTAACGCCTTTAGACTATTTTTTGTGGGGCTACGTCAAGTCTAAAGTCTACAGAAATAAGCCAGCAACTATTCCAGCTTTGGAAGACAACATTTCCGAAGAAATTCGGGCTATTCCGGCCGAAATGCTCGAAAAAGTTGCCCAAAATTGGACTTTCCGAATGGACCACCTAAGACGCAGCCGCGGTCAACATTTAAATGAAATTATCTTCAAAAAGTAAATGTCATGAACCAATCTAACGTTTCAAATAAAGAACCGATGAGATTTTGCAAATTTTATGCATTTTTTTTTTTTAAAAAGTTATCAAGCTCTTAAAAAATCACCCTTTACATATTTGGTTCATTAAAGTTCATTCTCAATATAAAAAGAATAAGTTGAAGTTTGATTTGAGTTACGAAAAGATTTTTTCGTCTATTTCTTGAGTTCATAAATTTTTATTGAGTTCCAGGTTTCGTGCAAACACAATTTTTATTTTCAGTGCTTTCAGAAAAAAAATTTACATTTTATACCTTCTTGTTGCTGTTATTAAAAGCAAAAAAGTTTGAAAGTTTGTTTGAGTTTGATTGTTGGGAGGATATTATTAGTATTATCAGCGAATTTGAATGCAAAAAACCGCAGTCAAGAACAAAGAGTCTACAATAATCCTAAAGGCTTTAAAATTATTTTGGGGAATTAGCGCTAACAACGCTCTCTTTCGAATGTATTTACTTTAACTACAGCAGAAAAAGTTCCAGCTCATATTTGCATGGAAAATGAAATAAATGAACAAAACTAAACTGAATATGATAAATATATTTATGTAAACTAAATACATGCTATATTACACGCATTGTAAACAACATGATTCTGTCATTTCCCCGCCACCGCCGAAGTGCAAACACAAATTCCAATGTAAATTGCGATCGATAAGTATTTAATACTGCAAATAATTGTTCTCATCAGCGAAATAACAAAAAAAAAATCCGATTTTAATAAATGTATGCAAACATAGAAACTGAAAAACAAACACGCCCAGCTAACCATTAACCACTTAGTTTTTATCAAAAAATCGCTCATTTCCGATGTCAATAAAAATAAAACAATTATTGCGAATATTATTTTTGTTTTGGATATTTCCTGCCATTTCGGCGTTCATTTTTCAACCGCAAAATATTCGCCTGAATTTTCGGTTGAATGAGCAATCCGAGGCTGCGCAATAATAAGCCGAAATTTGCCACAAAAACAAAAAACGCCAGCAAACAACTGCACACACAATGAGCGAGCGACAAGTAAAAAACCATTGCATACATTACAGCGCTTCAAGCTAGTGCAAACGCTGCGGAAAAACGCAACCAAATCCCTACTCACTGAGCGAACACACGCACACACATGAGTGCCATAAATGTATCTGTACGTGTGTGTGTCTGCTTCATTTGGCCGTTTATGTGGAATAATGCAGTTAATTTTATTACTCCTATCGCAAACCAAAGTGAAAAAACAAGTGTACTCGTATTATTTATGTTTGTAGTTTGAGTTGTTGTTGCACTTTCACAGATAAACCGCAAACTAAATACAAAACATCGAAACCGATATTTTACGCGTGTAATTTCGTTGTCTAATTTGTTTATGTGCCTCCAGGCGGAAAACTAATACAGTGTGGTTGAGAATCGTGTTTTCGAATATTTCACATAGTAAAGGGTGTGTTTTTTAGAGGTATAGAACATTTTGTATATTATGATTATCATCTTTTTTCATTAGAGAACTTTTAGAATCGACTTATAACCAAAAACATTATCAAATCTTGCGACCTAACTGATCAACAGACAGCCTCATTTCCTGATATTATTCGGTCTTCAAACTTTTCCTGAGTGAAATTGAGAATGTGGTTGTTTTGAACTGAACAGTTTAACACAATTGGCGTTAGTTATTGAGTGCAATTAAAACTCCGGGCGCTCACCACTGACGGTTACATTGGCTGTATTATCAGTTTTCTGAAAACACGAATCGTTTACGAGACTGTTTGGACTCCAAGTGCAGATATTTTTCAAATGTGCGTACTTGATAAGACAGAAATTGATTAGACAACAAAAATATAAATATATCATACCTTTACACTTATATAGGGCCAGGTTACTTAGGCAATGGCTCAACGCAGCAATTGGATCTGAGAGAAAAATGAGTGGACAGAATTTTCTTAAAGCTAATTGCAGTTGCACTTTTTATATATATGTAGAAAAATTATGGTGAGAGATTTTAGTGATTACAGAAACATGTTCTAAATTGTGAAGATTTACTTTGATCCATTCCAGAAGGATCATTGTAGCATTGGTATGTTTTTAATATGCACATATTATTACTACGAATAGAATTAGCTTTTATTGATGAATACTTTTGTATAAGAAATTTGGTTTTTAAGTAAATTGAGCCTAATTTCATTTATTTTATAATTTTTAAATGTTTTTCTAAAATTATTTTGTGGTTAAAATTTCAGTTTAAATTTCAGTTAAAATATATAAAAAAAAATTTGATGAAGATTGATATTTATCGTCATATATATTCTCCTATTAAACTAAGGAAAACTCTATAAACATCAAACAACTCGACTGTTCAATACGCGCAACAGTTGGCATTCAGTTGATATTAGAATGATTTAAAAATGGAGTATATTCGTATTTGCAATATTTTAAATGAAAGCGTTATTCAGACTAATTCACACACACCAAAAGCAGCTTTTCATATTCAATGCGCATGAAAATAATTAATAATGCATGCTTTCATCGTGCCCATTCTCCACTTACCTCGAGCAATTACGGTGCAGAATCTAGCGCCAAATATGTTTGTATCTTGTGTATGAAATCTGAAAAAAAAAATTAAAGTCAAATATGAAAAGTTGTGACCATTTTTAAAGGGGTTTAAAATGGGTTTATATTTTAAATCAAGCTTATACTTGTCCTCGCTGTCGTGTTTTATCACCTAAATATAGAATAATATCGTACATGCACACTTTAACCAATGTCTCGGCACCCTTCCAACAAACACTTTTTATAGAACTTATGCAAAATACATACTAGAGTTTATATCCAGGCACTTGAAATAAGAAGATTTAAAATAATATAATTTTTCATTGAGTGTAAAATTAAAAATCAATTTCTTGACCGATTTAAGGTATCAGAAAATTGTAATGCTTTTTCTCTATTTAAAATTACCCAACTTTTAGAAACTTTGTACTTTCAAAATAAAGAATTTTCCATAATGCTAGACTAATATTTTTACCATAAGGGGTTACATGGGTTTTCTCGAGTAAAAATTACCTATTTTCAGTAATTTTTTACTAAAAAATGAAAATTTCGCCACATTTTTTTCTCTTCAATTAGTTGTAATCGAAAAAAAAAATCATTTGCCCAAGTCTTTAAGAAAAGTATCTCAAAGCCCTGTGTAAAATTTCATAAAGACCGCTTGAGTAGTTTTCGAGAAATCTTGCTAACCGACTTCAAAAACACAATTTCAAGAAAAATGCGTTTAAAGAGGACGGACTTAGCCTAGCTAGCCTCGAGCGTTATTCAGGCTGTTCTCAAGGCTATATCTGCGAAACTATTACTCGGATCAACTTTAGAATTCAGGAAAGTTTTCTAGAGGTGATGTAGAATTTAATAAACAACAAAAAACAAAATCGATTTATTAAAACCTGTAATTCCATATAACCCCTTAAAGAAGAAACACAATTTGACGTGTTACGCGAAACAAAGTTTCATTTTCAACGGTGGCATCAGGAATTTCATAAACATTAATATTGCACATAATACACACACACATAACTTTTATGAATGCTGCAAAGGCATTAATTCCCCCACTGACGGTATTATCGTTAACGGTATATCGCGAAATGCAATTATGCCGCGTCGGCACGCATTGCCAATTAAAAGTGAAAAGGGCACCAAACAGGGGTAAATGTCGACAGTTTCCACCATACGCACAGAATACAGATATACATACATATAAGTATATCTTAATGGAAGCAATATATGGTGCACACAAATATGGCGCGAAATAATGGGGATTGCGCAGCAGTATCTGGAAGCCAGTGTAGGGGGCGATAAGGTGGCACAAAACGAAAACGGTTATGATTGCATTGCGAAGATGGTGTCACAACCACTACACACATACATACATACAGTTTTGTATAAGGAATAATTTTTTTCCAACTAAGTAATTTACTTGCGGTCACGTGCTCCTGCGCCTCATACTTCAACGTACCAACCTTTTGGCTTTATATTAAAAATTAATTAACACTTTTGTCCCTTCCCTGTTTTCATATTTCAGACCGAGCATCTTTTCCTCTTTACTGTGTGTTTTAGTAAGGATTTAATCGCCTGGCTATTTGCTATTATCATCATCATCAGCTTTTGGCTTTGGCGCTGCCTTGTGATCTCCAAACAAATGAATCACTTACGAGTTTTCTCCCATTTTTCATTTCATTTCATTTGATATCTTCGTAGGTCATATTGGTAGGTCCAACTCCATTTTGGTCTTCTCGTCGCTTAGTGTTGGTCGCTTTGACTTCAACCAATTTCACTTACACCCTCTCAGTGTCCGTTGTTAAACCGTATTTTTCAAGATCATAAGCTGGTCTCGATCCTGGGCTTTTGTGCTGCTTTTATAACAATTAACTATCGCCGAACGGGTTGTCAAACCTATATACGTCATCGAGATCGAACTACCACTACGTGGTAGCCTGTTATGACTAAAGACGTCTGGTCGCCATTTCCTCTAAGAGGTCTGATGTTGGGTAATACCGTACATAGTCATCAGGGCCTGTTATTGCTGTTGCTGTAAGTGAGGTTTGTAAATGATTACCAGAGGTCTTATATCCAAGTCAAGATCCCATTAGCACCACCTTATAATTATTATTAGCTGTTTTTCTCAAATAAAAATGTTGTTAAAAAATATTTTCCATAATTCCGAACATTTTAGCTCGCCGCTTAACCAGCCTCAGCCACAACAGCCCTGAGAACGCCGCACGCTTTATCAGCTCCGGCAACAATGCATTTAACCTTATCACTGCAGCATTCCTTACATATTTATGCATGTATGTATGTTTGTAGTATTTAAATGCATATTTTTTGCAAATCGTCGTGGCTTCCACCCACAGACGTGCTTATGAATATCTGGACGGCATGAAGTCGGTGCGGTCAATTACCCAACCAAGTGGCAAATTACAATCTCTGATCAGCAGTAATTTCCTGTTGCATATATCTGTACACACATACATACATAAGTGTATAATCGTGCTTGCAAAAGTATCTGCTTGTTGAAGCGTTTCAAAGTTACAGTCATTTCTGGTTAATGACAGCTTCGGCGGATGAAAAGTGAAATCGCCACAATGCAATGCCGTTTTGTTTATGAGCTAATTTAATGCTATCAGGAATGCAGCAACAAGCGAACAACACACATACACCTAGATAAACATACATAGAGCGGTTTGCCTTCCTGCCAGTCGGTCAGCCGAAGAGCTGCAAACGTCAACGTGGCACTAGCAGTTCCCACCAATAATCACAAAGTTAAGTGATCGGCCATTGGCAGACGCTGTGACGAGTCACGCTCGATTGCATAACCTAACAATCGATTGGCAGCAGTTGAAGCAGATAGCGTACAATTGCTGCAAGTACTCGTTTAATGCTTCAATTTCACAAATACTTCAAAGAATGAAAGTGAAGTTATGTCAGAGGCAGAAATATTTGCCTTTATAGGTAATTGCCCTTTCCAAATCAGTGTTCATCTCAGTGAGCAATTGTGCTCATCGCGAAGACACTGATGTACCGGCTCTTCAAAGTTCAAGTGTGTAAGTGGTAATAGATTTCCTTAAACAGCAAGCAAGTTTTTCTGAGGTAATATCAAGAACTATATATACTATGCGTAGCCGTTCGATCCGAGACGAGGTTTTACCACGGTGCTTTTAATCCGAACGAGAAGAAAAGCGTGGTGAAGGAGGACAAGACAGAGTACCTGGAGGTCACATACAAAGATTCCTCACGCCTTAGGAACTATGCCACTGTTGGTAGAAATACATCAGCATAAATTCCACCAACGATCTAAGCTTGCAGATCAAGCGCAGAATAATATTGCCACCGGCTACTACTTTGGGATCAATAGACAATTGAGAAGCAGATCCCTCTCTCGACGAACAAAAACTTCGCCTTATAAGTCTCTCATTATAGTCGTCCTATTATACGGCGCAGAAATATGGACTATGATGATCCGAAATCTGCTCTTTACAGGACCTTTGGAGCCGTTCACGAGAGCGCTGAATATCGATGAAGATGAAATCCAACGAATGCGTTGGCTGGACCATGTATACTCAACTCGAGGCAATAAAAGAAAGAAACAAAGGCGCCCTCGCATCCAAGTGAAGAATTGAGTGCGACCTGTCTGCACTAGGGATGTACAACTGGCGTGATCTCGCACAGGATAGAGGCAACTGACAAAGTTTAGTGTTTTTTGTCTAGATCGGCCAACGGTTATTGAGCCAAAAAAGAAGAACAACTAATTCTTAGCCAGATTTTCAGAATGGCTGAATGATTTCCTTTATTTCTACGTGTAACCTTCAAAACACAAGTTTTGAACTTCAGAGCCGTCATTTTGTGAAACTCTTTTCCTTGATACATAAAAATCAATTATTTGGAAGATTGGTTTACGTCGTCCATGTCAAACTACTCTGTATCTCTTCTCTTCTAACACATTTGCATTTTAAGCGTATTGCTTATTGCCGATAATAAAAACAACAAATCGCTACAGAAATATGGAAATAATTGCTAGCAATTTCGTCATGTCGCCAAAATTTTACGACGATAAATCACTGGAAACTCTTTCCCTATCAAATCACATATTATATGGAAATGCTGAAATCCAACCGAGCAGCAAAGTGAAAAAAATTAGGGATTGATTACTCTCGTTGAAAAGATATGATTGCGTTCGTTTATGCTCGTGGAATGCCCATTTTCCAAATCGCATAGAAATATGCGCCCAAAATAGATTCAATTGCACTGCACAACAAATCATTATGCTCTCGCTTTTAGCAGGTTTTAATTACATTTCATGACGGATGTTTGGAAATGCGCTTGCAAATTCATTTCCATCGAATATTTGTTGTAATTGTATGCAAAAAAGGAAATGTACATGAAATTGAAATGGATTGAAATTAAATTTCGGAAAACATTGCTGAAATGGCGTGATGGCAAGGGCGGCGCGGGCTTGTGGCAAGCACTTTGTGCGGTGCTTAAGCGGATACGCGCATGGCCAGGTGGGTGGCTTGGTGCGACTATTAAGTTTTCATTGCACAACATTTCATTAAACCATTTTCGATACACAAACACGTAAGTCAAGCAAATGCAAACGCTGCCGCATAAATAAACGCTCGCGTACGTGCTATCTGTGATGTGTTCGTGCGTTGAACGGCGCATTCGATGTGATGCATTCGTAATTAGAAAATGTTGCCGCAAGCGAAAAGCGCTCGCATGTCACTCTCTATGTGTATGAATGTGTCAGTGTGTGTGAGTGCGTGATTAGGGAGACAGGATATTTCAAAATGTCTGATGTTTAATGAAAATTAGAATAATGTGTGAAATTCATTGAATTATCCCAAATTTGATTTGAAATTAGAATAATAAATTTGCGTATTCAGAAGTTTAAGCATTTAAGCACACGAATTTGAAATTGAATTTGCTGCCTTTTCATGTTTCACATTACAAGTGGCAGGCTCATGTATCTCTCTTATTTTATATGATGAATTGAAAATAATTAAAGGAAATGAGCAAACGTTCCCGGAAATTTAAAAGGCAAGTGTGTAAATCTCATGCTTTCATACCAAAATGCGTGCTATTTACTCTCATTAAGGCTGATGGCGGCTTAGACTTGTTTTCCGACCATTTACTGGCATGAAATCACATTGAAATCTTTCGAGGTATAACTTTAGGCTTAGATGAGGGAACGTTTTTAAAGACGATATATGTCTGCAAGACAGTTTTTTTTTAATTTTTCTTTTGAAATAATTTCTTTAAATATTCAAAGCTTTCAATATTATCGTAAATGATATCATAATTTATTCGAAAAAATCTCTTTATTGACCTTTAACCAAAAAATATATTGATAGTCGAAAAAGTATTTTCGTATTTCTACACTGTATGATATGACACAATGTGATTGTTAGCACTAGAGATACATAGTACGACTGCAACAACATCTATTGAGAAAATACGAAAAGACTTTTTCGACTATCCGATATTAACAGGATATTACCGTAGCTTTAATGATGAAAGATGCTTTCCTGATACTTTGCAGACCATCAATATCAGAAAAATCAAAGAAAATCTAAGAACACTCTACTTTCCAGCATATCTTACTCCATCATTCACAGCAAACAACAACAGCGTCCCCACTGAAGTTGTCTTTGGTTTCCGATTACTCAATTAAATGGAAATATCACTTCCTAGCGATCAAACTTATCGAACAAAATGCCACGTTTAACTGTAAATGCGAATAAGGAATAATATTCTCATTCAAAAATAATCCAACACACAGAGCGTATGAACGCTCTCGCTGAAAAATGTGAAAAATGTCAAACGAAGCGCTTGTCCTGGAGACGAGCCAGCCACAGACTCCGCTGCAAACCGCAGACGACTGTGTTTCCATATTTCAACATTATTATTAATTCGATACATGTTCGTAAGTAAGTATGCTTGACTTTTGTTGAGTTGTTATTGCAAAAACGTGTTGCAGGCAAAGTTCAGCGTTCAATCGATTATGTGTGCCACCGAGAGCGCTCTCGTCTTGGTTGTTAGCGTTTGGCTTTGCTGATTGAATGTTGGCGCGGATTCGCACGCTTGCAACAGCGGCAGCCCTCCCCCCACCTCACTGCTGTGTCTTATCTAAATATTTATGTGCAAACAGCGAGCCACATTTTCCCAGCTCAAGTGAGTTGTTCAATTTCACTAAGCTGATTGCAGAGATGAAAGCAAAAATATGCAGAAAGTGTAGACAAGAAAATTAAAATTAATATCACTTCTCAAAGAGATTAAATAACGGCAAAACGCCAAGCCATACAGAAATCATAAATGCGTCAAACATAACTCAGCATAGCACAGTGCAAGTAATTTGCATCGCAATGGAATTATGTTCATTGTGTTTCGTTGAACGTCGTTATAATCATGCGCTTTGGCTCAAGTTCACGCAAATTAAAATGATCCAGTACATTGTTTGCATAAATGACTTCATAATTTGCGCTCAAGTAAAAGTTTTTCTGGCAAGCAGTGAGGCCTGCATTCAAGCAATCAATTCAAATTTCCATTTTTCCCTTAACTGTTTTCATTGCTTACTCTGTTTTCGAGGTTAGAAAGCGATTGGGGAATGAGGATATAGGTTAATTTAGGTAAAGAGATCACGAATCATCTCCTTTGAATTCCAAGAAAACTCCTATGGATCAGAAAGACCGTCGCATATCGACAAAATGCCTAGAGTTTGCCACAAATTTGTTGAGTTAGCTAATATCTGCTCCAACTACTTCAACGGGTTCGTAGAAGGATGCTTCAACCTTAGTCTGGCGAAGACTAGACAGTGAGTGTGAAAGTGTCTGGAGGTTTCCATCTCAACTTCCTTCATGCAATTTTGACAAGTTATATCCTCCAAAATCTTTATCCTCACCGCGTGATTACAAATAGGACAGCGGCTATGTCATTGCGGTCGTAAAAATTTTGGTAACTACGAGTCCGGAAAGTAATACCGACTGTACTTCGGAGCGTGCGCGCACCACTGTATGCGGAGGAAGTCCTCAAGAGACTCAAACAAGGGTTAATCGGGTCCGACAAGACATCGCAGGCTCACACCGCCTATCTTGTGAATAGCTACCTAACCAAAGCTGGCATCCCAATACTTCCGCAGCCCCCCTCCCTACAGCCCAGATGTGGCCCACGGAATTTTTTTTGTTTCCTTCCCTGAACAGGCCGATGAAAGAGGATCCAAGCAGTATGCACCTCGGCTCTCAAAGCTATTCCGGAAAATACCTTCCGTGACGCCGTCAATGCTCCGAAATGACGCTGGCAGCGCTGCATCGACATAGAAGGAGCCTATTTTGAAAGTGTTTGAAGAATTGTAACGGCTGGTTCAACAATTTTTTTTTAAATCGACTCAGGCCTATTACTTTCCGGACAAACCCTTTATATGTATGTTATTTGATCAGTACAAATACAGAAACGAGAATCCTCATAATTTTTGCGAAACGCCTGTATAACCCATTAATTTGAATTTAAATATCTAATAACTACATATTTACATGAAATTGGCTAAATGTAGGCTGCATTAAACAGTTAGTCGTTTGGCCAATCGCTATCAGCTGTTGCCACTAGTGTTAACATGGCGGTTTCGTATTAGCTCCATTGCCGCCAACTGCGTGTGCGAAACATTTATGAGCGCTCTGCCAGAAAATTAGGCACAATTTTCCCACCGACGAAGCAACGCAAAAACAGCAACAATTGCGCACATAAAACACGACAATAAAGCCGAACGCAAACCCGCCAGCACCGCCGCTGCGACAATTGCTGGCTGACCGTACAATTGCTAATGCCAACGCTAATGCTAATGCGTATTTTAGTTATTGTTATTAGTGGTATTAGGGGGTTAGACGAAGAGGGGTGGTTGTTGTATTTTTCGCGGTCATTGTTTCTTTTTGTTGTGCGTCGCTTCGCCGGAGGTCATTTTGTGCGTCTGCTCGTGGAAACTGCTTGTTGCTCTTGTTGTTGCTGGCACTTTACGGCTGACCGGCAACAGCGACTAGAACAGCAACAACAAGCAAGCCCACCCGAAGCGACAGAGTAGAAATTCGGCGCGTTAATGGCGCTAAATTTGTTGCCGAAATTTCGCAGAGCAATAACAATAACAATAGCAATGAGTTTGTGTACACAAGCCGGACAATGTGTGGTTTTGGTGTTGTTGTGAATATTAAACTTGTGGAGCTGGAGCCATGCTGATGCATGTGAGTGTATGTGTGTGTACGAATGTTGTATTTACGATGTGGTCGAAACAATAAAACTTAATAATACATAACTGTTTATTTATGCATTTTCTCATGTGGCAGACATGCCTGTGCACATCATTAAATATGTATGTATATATACATACATACACAAGCTCTTCGTGAGCATTACGCGCGTTTTTAGTTCCATTCAATTAACTACTAAGCAGCGTCATTAATGGCAATTGTTAATTGTTTTCATTAAGTGAAGTGCAAGGGGGTTGCGGCTAGCTAGGCAGGAGATGAGTGATAGAGGAAAACTTTTGAGATAAAATATCTGAGCAATAGCTGCCACCATTAAGTATTTTGAGCATTATTAGTGTGTAGTCGCTGATCGACTCTCTCAGCAGGTGAATGCATTCTCAGCATATTGGACGATTCAAATCGTTCTACCAAGTGTTGTTATTTTTAGTTAGTTAAGCTAAGTAGCAATATTAGAAATTTAAAATCCAACCTTTCATCGAATATTTATTGTCTTCAATTAGCTAAGCGTTGGAGAGTAGTGAATCGGACACACTATACCAGCTGTTCAAACGAGCTGTCAGTTATTGCAATGCAACCCTGCGCTTGTGTGTATATTCTCTGAAGCATGCGAAATTCTGGTGAGCTTCTTTTTTTGCTGTAGAAATTTTCTTCCCGCTATAATGGGATATTCCTGCCTAGAAGTTTGAAAAAATCGATTTACCTTTCTTTTCGATAGGCTGGCTAGATATTCAAAAATATGTCCCTAAAAAGATTCTTCAAATTTCAAGTTATTTTCAAAGTTAAAGCTGTTTAAGTGTCGTCGCACCTGGACCCGTAAATGTTAAAGTTAAATTTTTAACATGGGTTTTTGAAACCGCTTTTTTTTAGGTGGTTGACTAATATCTCAAGTTTTACTTAAGGGGTTACTTGGGTTAAGAGGTTAAAAAAAAATTGCCTTATTAAATTCTAAACTACTTCTATAATATTATCCTAATTTTGAAGTTGATCCGAGCAATAGTTTCGAGGATACAGCCTTCAGAGCTTCTGAGATCGAGACTAGCTGGGCTAAATGCGCGGGCCGGTTGGCAAGATTCCTCGAGAACTACTCAACCGATCTATGTGAAATTTTACACAGGTCTTTGAGATACAATTTTTAAAGGCTCGGATCTTCTTTCGATTACAACTATTCGAAAAAATTTCGCGAAATTTTTAATTAAATTTTAATTTTTTTTTTGTTTGTAAAAAATTTGCCAAAAATCCCATTTTTAGTTTTTTTTCCTTCGTCCTAGTTCCAAGTTAAGATTTTAACTAAAACAAGTATTTTTTCAATTTAGATGATCATGTAAGGAGTTATCTTGTCAAGGCGCGCGCGCATCTTTTTTCCGAGGGGTCACCGGATATGGCGTCGCAATGGTCGAGTTTAAAATATTTTTTTCAAAAATTTCAGAATTTCTTTGTTAATAGTGTATGTTTTTAACAATAAAAAATTCTAATAAAATATTTAATTTTTTATATGAAAAATTGCTGAAAAAGGCTGTTTTACCCGAGAAAACCCATGTAACCCATTAAAAATAGAATTTCTTTGTGACATTGAAAGTGAAAGATTCCTCGAGAGTATTACTTTTCAAATACTAAACTAACAATGACTAATCTGCACATAAGCGATATACAGCGTGTTCCAAAGATTCCTTCACATGTTCAATTTCAGCAACAAAGTTGCGAAGCTTTGAAAGAACAAGCGTTAATACATAATTAAAAGAGGTTATACGAACTTGTCACCTCATAGCTTATTTATCGTCAATGAATTCACTCCTGTTCCGGGTTGCAGTAAATTTATTTATTGAGATTACATTTTCATTATATATACAACTGCTTTTATTCTATTTTATCAGATTCGCTACAAGTTTTTTAATTCACAAACAACATAAGCGAGTCGTGTTTTTGTCAATGTTTGAAAAGTGCAAAAGTTTTTTGGTCCAGCCTTAATAAGCAATTAAATCCTCTTCAGTTTTTTGCCTATGTTTTCACTTGAAATAATTATTTTCTCATTATCCCACATAGTGTGGGCCAATTAATCAATAGAATTGTACCTTTCGTTGCTCTTCTTTGCATTGCCAATTTTTCTGCCAATAGTTTTTGCTCCGCTTTTCTATTTGCCGTTTCTTTTCTATCCGACTCCATAAAAATGCATTCTATATGCAGAGGAACTTCCATTTTACCGACGATTGAAATGACAGGAATACAAAATCCTTACAAAGTATGCGTATGTACGCCACGGCGGAGCATTAACCTGGTCAGGAAATATGGCCGTTTGCTACCAGAAATCCAACCAGTCAGAAAGGCATCAGTATTATGTCAATTGGGGTAAGGAAGAGTTATTTTATTGAACAAGTGATATAACTACATAATCAGAAACTCGTATGTTTTTGAAACAAATTTGACAGCTAACAGCTCGTAAAAAGTGGCGGTTTTGTTATTTGGAAAATACAGTCAGCTGACTAGTTGGATTTGTGGTTCATACTAGATACTGAGCTAGTCTATAACTAGTTGGTACGACTGCGGGACACATATGCATTTATTGTAGGTGTATATACATATATGGTTAGTATATATGTATGTCTATATGTATATAAACGTACATATGCACATGAGCTGCCAAAGATTAACCAAGCGCTTTTGCCATTGATTTAAAATTACATTTTGCGGGTAACGCTTTTAATGTTTAATCATCCTTTATTGCCTGCCTTCTGGCCGTTGGCCGCCGACCGCCGACCGCAACGATGACAAAAAAGAGGATGCGAATAATTAAAGTGAAAAAGACGAGCTTTTAATCGAACTGTACACTTGTACATTGTATGTGGATGTGGTGTGTATGTGGCCATTAATTTTTCACAAAATGCATTTTTTGTGCCATTTTTTACACCGCCATACAATACCTTCGGTAGCAATTCCAGAATATTCTTTGTTTTTGACAAATTGCATTTAATTAAATTAAAATTGACGGTTATAAATTGTAATTGATTGAAATGCAAATGTAATTGTAGCAATTATAATGATACTCGGAAGTGAGTGCTGTGAATAAAAGGATTAACGCTTTCGTAGTTGCCACAAATGTGAAAGGTGAATTACAAAACAAAAGTGTAAATCCGGCACGAGGTGGGTTCAAGAAGAAAGCAACTTTTGAATGGCAGCGTAGTTTAAATTTTAATTACTTGATTTGCAAATAGGTGGCAACACTCCGTCAACAAATTTTCAGCTCTAAACTCGTTTAAACTTCTTCAGCTCAACAACTTTTTAGCTCTATACTCGCTTAAACTTCTTTAGTTTTTTAAATATTCGATTTGTAAATAGGTGGCAGCACTCTTTTGACATATTTTCAACTCTAAACTTCTTTAAACTTCTTCAGCTTTTTAAATATTTGATTTGTAAATAGGTGGCAACACTCCGTCAACAAAATTTCAGATCTCACTTAAACTTCTTCAGCTTTTAGTTCTATTTCATTATATTGAGTCAATGTATTTCACAAATTTCAAACGATTGGCAACCTTCAATCTTTAAACCATGTATTCTACCATCGTATGTGAACTAAATTACCTCCAATAGGGAAATTTTCATTGTATGGCTCTGAGGATTGCAAATAATGCTTTAAGAAAAATAATTTATTTAACTTTCGAAATAAATTTTTTTTTTCAATTTCGTAATCCCAAAAATCTTCACTAAAAATAATTTTCAAATTTTTTGTCTCAAAAATTTATTTTAACTAAGATTTTCTAAATAGCTGATAGTAAAATATTAACTAAGTTCGGAACTCTTTGCCTCATTTACACTTAATTTACTTAAATTATAGTTTTTCAATTAGAAGTACATATGTGCATTTGTATGTAAATTTTGCGTTCTTAACCAACTTTTGACTCAAACATTTTTTTTTTGGATTTGTTTATTTCTCTCACATTTTTTCAATGTTTAATTTCAAAGAAGAATTAAATTTTTAATCCTACATTTGGAGATAAAAATTGAAAATCTTCGACCAAAACTTTTTGAACTTTGAAATTACATTTGAAGGTTGCAAACCTTCAGACAAATAAACTAATATGAAATCGTAATAAAAAAATAAAATGTTCTTTTTGCTTGACAACCCCTCGTAATTAGTTATACAAGTGCCCAAATCAGTCATACGTTCAATAAATGGTATTGCGTCACATTAAAGAAATTTCTATCAAAGGTTGAACCATTTCGAAGCCCTTCATTCAGCTCTGCCCAAACAAAAGATACACCACAATGCAATAATATAAATTTTAAATTCATACAAATTTAAGAACTTGATGAAACACTCTAAGTGACGCCGAATTGCAGCGCTGCCAGCCGTTCGCAAAGACAGTTTTTCGCATGAATGTGAAATATCGCATTATAATCGCCACAGAATTGCCACAAAACCATTAAAACTCAGAGAAAACGCGACAGAAGTTGTGAAAAATGTGAGAAAAGCGAATGAATGCACACATACACACACACATACGCACGCACCAAATTTATGTGCATTCATGTAGCGACAAACGAGAAAGCTGCAGAATTTATCGATGGCCTAACAATGCAGAAATTAAGCGCCACAAATAGCAGCATTTAAGCAGCTTTCATGCAATAAAGTGGACAGCAAACGGCAAATGCATGTTTCTTCACGCACGCACACACACACACACATGCACAAGAATGTGTGTGTTTATAGGCCTCACTAACACACACGTGCCGGGTGCGCGCAAAGTGTACGGCACTTCGTGCAAGGTGGAAGCGGAAACATAATAAACGGATATGGTCAATGTACAGTTCATTATGACAGCCTAAGGACATTGAGTGCACAAGCAAGCGAGACAAAGTGAAATGTTCTCCTTTTATGTACGTTTATATATATAGACTGTGTGTGGCTTTGTATGCCGTTTCGCCAAGTATCACTTTATTCTTATTTACTTTGTCTCGTAAAATTATCCTTTTGGGGCATGTAATGTCATTGTCCGGAACACATTGTGTTGTTGTTGCTGCCGCTCATTTTTATTCATCGATAACAACCGGCGTTGTCGTTGCCGTAGTAGTAGTAGCTGTTGTTGTTGTTGTCATTGCAACAAGCAGTCATTTTGCTGTGCTGATTGTGGTCACTTTGTGTAAGCATACTTTATCAGCTTTTCAGCTTGTTCTTTCCACTCGCCTGTCACTTTCATTCCCCAGCCTTGCAGAGATGCTTCTTTTGCCCGGCTACAATATAATCTTTACATGTTAATTTTCTGCCAATTTTAATATTTTGTTTTATATATAAGTATTGAGAATCGCTCGCCATTTGTCTTAATGCTTAATTGTTGTTGGTGGTATCGTGAAAAATTATCCAGCGAAGGACAATGGAAAATGAAGCAAAATGGAGAATAATTAATGAATAAATGAGATATACAAGCGGAGATATCGATCGGCTGTTGCTGGCGTCCTTAAATATACTGTTTTCTTTCTTTTGCTGTTTTTCGGCAGAGTCACGAAATATCCATGATGCCTGCAGAGAAAGCTTCAGCCCAGAGAACATACTAATTTTTAATTAAAAATCTAAGGCTGAAAGGGTCTGAAAAGGAACAAGTCTTCCAACTATTAATAAAGAATAATATATGTATATATATAAATGCTTTTGATATGGAGTATATCCGGAAACTAGTCTATCAGTTATTGATTTCGATTCTATCCAATTCGTCCGTATAACTGATTGTATTAGAAGCAAGTTGTTGGAACCTCAGTCCAGTAAAAGATGAATATTCGAGACAGAATGTCCGAATGTTTCTATCTCGCCTTCCTACAGACAATTTCCTTTCTATTCGTTCCACTCCGGAAGAAACTGATGGAACAGATACAGCAACTCACTATTTTCTGCATAACGACAGCGCTAAAAACCACTCCAACGACGGCAGTATAAAGTTCTGCGGCAAAATCGGCTGCAAGATTGACGGCATTAGCTGAGTTCTGTACAAGAACCTTGGGGAATAGCTCAATAAGCGGGGGCTGGTGGACAAATAAGATAACATATCCGTATGCTTTATTTGGGAGAGAAGGTTCCAAGTCACACTAAATGAAGATGAATGGCACAGAAGCCTGCGACACACCAGCGGTACTTGCAACATCTACACAGATGGATCCAAAATGACCAATCGAGTGGGAGTGCTTGCTTGGAGTTGAATCTCCGGCAAACCTTCAAGCTTCCGGATTACTGCAGTATCTTCCAGGCCAAAGTATTTGGTGTTGGGAAAGCGGTTGAGATAGCTAACAATGAAGGAAATATCATAAAAAAGGAAAATATACGAGTATGTATAGTCGATAGCCTGGCAGCAATTAAGGAAATAACCTCACTCGCAATATGTCAGAAAAAGTTCTTAGAAGCATGGAAACAGTAGATTTAGCGCCTACCGGAAAACGGCTCTCAGGCCACAAAGTGCCAGCTGTGTCCAGTGTCTGGTTACTGAAAAGTACAGGTAATACAGAAGTCACTAAGAACAATATACCACAAAATTAACGAAATGGCTGTCAGATGAGGTTGAGATAGAATGCCTTAAGTACCTGCAGGATCGGCAACATCATTTGGAAAACTCACTTGTTTCTAACTCACACGGTCTCTTACAACCGAGCCATGTAGGGGTAAGGGATAACGATACATGCAGAAAGTGCAGAGAAGTTAAAATGAGACAGACGCTGGAACATCTCCAATGTCTTTATTCAACACTATTTAAAACCCGATTCAAGTATCTAGGAGCTTCAGAGTTCAAAGAACTGAACGAAGTAGAAAACGTAGATATCAAGTCGACCTTAAAGTGCGCACAAAATGTTGACGTCCTTTGTGACGAATTTTTCACCTGAAATTTAGCAGAACCTCCATCTGGCACCACTAGCGACCAGTTGGTCTATATATAGCGTGTTAGCCGGCCAGTATGACCAAACCTTCTACTCCGTTCCAGAAGCATTTTGAGTCGGTCAAGCGTTTTTCGTGCTCATGCGAAGCTAAGCCGACAGAGGTTAGAGCTAGTGTAAGGATTTTATTATCTTATACAGACCCTTAAGTACATATATTGTAAACGATAAATTGGGCAGGTCGAGATGTTTGTGTCTCAAAAGTGGGGTTAAAGTCTTCTTTTTCGGCTGTGGAAATGGATTTTTTGGGCGTCTTATGCAACAACTATATTTTTTTTATATAGTATGAATAAATAGAAGAGAAGCATATTATATTTTTTAAGAATTTTTTTTTACAATCATCATACAAAGCCATCCATGTCATGTAGTACATCCGATATAACGGCATTGTTATTGCGGATTGCGTTGCACGTCATAAAAATTGCATGAAAAGAAAATCATACCGAATAAAAGCGAAAGCAAGCAGCTGACAATTGTGTGAAAGTGAGGTTATGTGCTTATTTGCTTGCAATTGTTCGCGTGTGTGTGTGTGTGCGAGTTTTTGCACACCTGAATTGCATTAAAATGTTTCTAATGTTGCAACTATAATCTGCCGTATAGGATGTCATGCGAATGCTGCTCTGCTATTTGAACTCACTCGTTTTTGTGACAATAGCTGTGCATGTGTATGGGTGTGTGAGTGTGTGCTGGAGATCACTGATATCGCATTCAGCAGGTGGAAAGTTCAAGCGCATTGTCGCCCTACGGTGCACGTCAATTCAATGCAACAAAGACGCTTAATAACAAAGGAGTGATGATAACTGCAACAAAACCAAAACAAAACCGAAATGACAAAGATCTTGCAGAAAACAAAGAACCGCTCATGTGCGTGTATGTGTGTTTGTGAAATCCTAGCATGAACTTGTGTAAATGGAAATTTCCTGTGGCAAATTTTACTTTCAAACGTTGAAATCGAAACTCGAGTGACCACGATTGCCAAAGCAGCTACGTCTGGTTTTGTTGTTTCTCGTTTTCGTTTCCTTTTGCATTTTCAATTCAACTTCACTTCCGGTGAATTGACCAGTAGTTCGCATGGTGTTTCTTCTCTGTGCATTTGTCACCACATAAATGAAGAGATAAAGGCTAAATATGCGGAGCAGAGAGAGCATAGCAAATGTAGTGGCTTACAAGCTACTAAAAATTAAAATAAATGTTTTTAGGTGTAAGTCATGCTCGCTTCAATCGATACACGCATCAAATTAGCGTAAGCATAACACTCTAAGTTTTGGTTATTGAGGGACATTATTATAAGATTCTTACTTCGTCGCAATTTTTACCCCAATTATCAGTAACTGAAGGCTGACAAATGCTGCTAATCTTGATGCAAATTTTTGGAAGTGCTCGCTTGTGAAAGATTTTTAAAACTTGTCTAATTTCCAATATAATGACATTTCAACCAAAATAATTTCTGTTGTAATAAAATTTTCAAGAACCAATTGCTTAAAATCGAATAAAGTCCATTTGTTGTTTGGTGTTATAGTGAATTTGTACTGTCTGATGTAAGATCCTGAGCTGGTCCCCTGGCAGTTTCTACCAAAATGGCCGAAAGCACACTTTAAATGCAAAAGGATATCTCCGAAAGCGTCGAGAAGAAAAGATTATTTCGTAAAATTCCACATCTCTAGCAGCTTGTAGCTCGAATCGCTACGCATTGTTGAAAGTCTCTCACCAGACAATACTATTAATAATATAGATACGTCGACTGGTGTGACCGTCTATACAGCATCAAAACCGCCACGCGTTTATCTACATGTCAAGCAGAGTTTGCAAGGTAAGTAATGATAGTAATGGCTATAGAAAAGTAGTATGTTTCCGTAAAACCGTTTAGGGTTAAATGTGCACGAAATCATTTTACATCCGATTGCACTAAATCAAAAGAAATAGCAGTCTGTGGAGAAGAGCCCACTGCATGCTATAAAGGGTGCAAATTATACAGGCAAACAGCCTGTTCTTTGCACGAAAGAAACTACCTGTCTGTAACTCGGTCTACTCCATCCAGTCAAATCATTCCTGGTCTACCTTTGTCAGTTTGTTGAGGAACGGCTCTGAGCTGCAGTCATGTAACCCTTCTCAACCCCTGTTCTCGTTAGTCGTTAATGAGGAATCAATATTGAAAAATGTGTAAGTGCTTTGTTTAGCAAATGTTAATGCAGATGATAGTTTATATTACACAAAAGTTTACTCAACTCAAGACATCAACTAATCATTGCAAATAGAACTAAAAATTGCTATATGGAATGCCAACGGTCTATGCAAAACCAGGGATGAAGTCAACCACTATGTCAAAACTAACAACATCGGTGTTCTACTTATAGCAAAAACTGATTTCAATGATTGGTCATATTTTAAAATCGCAGGGTAGGATCTTATAAAATTAAATCCGAGACACAATCTATCGCACCATAGTGGGGGCTCCTTTCTATGTGAGGAACGATGATCTCCAACTGGATCTTAAGTTGTTTACTGTAAAATGTAATATTTGCGTTACAGCTGCTGGACAATACTTTACAACGTAGAAAATTGAAAAGTCCCCACTCACTAGACCTCCCCTTTCGATGCAATTAATGTTTAAAATTTTATTAATGATGAAAACAGGCAATAATCTTAATCGCCTTGTTTGTTACACTAGTAAAAATTTTAATTTCTGACAAAACATCGCTTTTCGTTTTTTTTTTTTGTAAAAAAATATACAACATCGTGGCTTAAACAATCGGCATAACTAACAAAAATCATATTCATTCGATAACTTTCTGATAAACTCACGTACATCTCCTAAATTTTTTCGAATCAGTTCCTAATTTTCGAAAAATATTTATGAATTCGAGACTGCTACATATGTATGTATGTATATGCTAAAAAATCGGTTTTTTGGAAATTTATAATGTTTTCACCCCAATCGAGATAACGCTTAGCGAAACAAAAAATATTAGAAACAGGCATGCTTCTCTTAGAAAGGCAGTCAACTATGAGCCTGAGGGAATTTTGTTATGCCACACAATTTGGTTCCGGTGGATTGATTTTACTCAAGATTGTATTAAATAAAAACATTACAAAATATCTTTTTGCCGATTTAGAAAAGGCTTGGATTATTGCATAAAGCAAAAATGAATTAAGCTAAGAAGCATTGGAAACTATTTTTGCTTAAAAATAACTTTTATTGAAAAACTTAACCTCTTATTAATGCAACAAATCGAGCGAGTTGAGTTTTCACTTAAAAATCCAGATAACCCAACAGCACTTTCGTTTCGGAAAGGAATTAACGCAGTGCAACAACTAAAGAAGCAAGAATAACAATTGGCAAAATAAGCCGAGCCACCACACCACAAACCAGGGAAGTGAATGGGAAAGAGACACACACACACACACACACACACATATGCACACAACCGCAAGCCGAAGCATAAGCACAATAAGAGCAACAACAACAATATAAATAAAAGCCATAACAAACTTAAAGTGCAGTTGCGAGCCAGCAACGGCTGCTGCATTGCTGCAACACCGATTCGTGATGTTTCACAAAGTTGTTGCTTTGTTTTTCAAAGCGCATTCGCTTGGCTTTGCGTTTTATTTTTCGCTTTTGCGTTTTGCTTTGTGTGATTTTTCTCGACAACAATTCACTTTTTACAATGTAGTCGCCTTGTTTCTATTATTGTTGTTGTCATTGTTGTTTTCGTACTCATTTTTCCCATCGCCCGCTTCATTATTACTCATTGCAACAGCCGCAGCGCCGCCGTTGCTATTGTTATTATTGTTATTGTAGCTGTCGTTGCTGGCAGCGTTGGTGCAACAGCGTGCAACACGATTTTAAGTACGTGGTAAGTGTGCAGAATAAAAGCGAACGCGACAAAACAAACTCAAATCAACGAGATTTAGCAAAGCAACCAACAACAGCAAAAAAACGAACAAACTGAAACAACAACAAAAGCACGTGGAAAAACTGGCACACAAAGGGCCAAACGAATGTTGCACCATTATTATTATTTTAACAATGGTGACTTTTTTCGCGTTCGTTTATATAATTCATTTACTTGGTTCTTTTGCCCAGTTTGCACTGCGGCATAGTTGTTGCGCACAGCTGTTGGCTTGCCACTTTTTGCAGCAACAAATAATTACTCGTTGTAAACAAACAGAAAATGATGCTGTCGACAAGAGTTAATCGGAATAGTGACAGTGAAGACCAAACTGCACCATCGGCCGGAACTACATAAAACTGCTTCAAATCTGTGGAGTCAAGCCTGATGTATTTTTTAAAACTCTCAATCACTTTTCAAATCGGTTAGCGTAGCTTTAAATTTCTTTTTAGAAAAGCTCACAATCTTAGCTTATAAAATTTTGGCACTGCCAAATTAGTTTTGCACAATAAGATTATAATTGAGAAACCAGTTTCGCTTTTCGCACAGGCGGCTACTCAGTCAACAATAAGTTCGATTAACGATCACTTATTATATAGTACTTGCTTGTGTTCTTCCCTTTGAATATTTCTGATGACTAAATAAAATTCATCAGCTGATTGCTATTTTAGCAGTGCACACAACAAAATTTACAGCCTGGAAATCAACCAGTTGAGTTAAAGACAGCCAATTTTACAGTGTGGACAACAACCAGTGGAGTTTCGTTCCAGTTTCAACTCTATTTCAAATCGATTAAGAATTAATGTATGAAAAATCGATCTAATTAACCACCCCACTAGTTCTGATTTCTCCAGAATGGATAAGGAAACGAAGCAAATGGGTTTGGTGGTCAACGATGACAAGAAGAAATATCTCCTGGCATCAAACAAACAGTCACAGTCGCGACTTGGCTCGCACGTCGCTGTTGACAGTCATAACTTCGAGGTCGTAGATAATTTCATCTATCTTGGAACCAGTATTAACAAAATCCAGCGCAATAACTCTTGCCAACAGGTGCTACTTTAGACTGATTTAGAAGTAAAGTCCTATCTTCACGAAGAAAGATCGAACTCTATGAGTCAATTATTATTCCCGTCCTGCTATATGGTGGAGAGGCATGGACTATGTCAACATCTGATGAGTCGACGTAACGAGTTTTCAATAGAAAAGTTCTGCGGAAGATTTATGGTCCTTTGCGCATTGGCCACGAGACAACACTGACGTAGTTCAGCGAATTAAAAGACAGTGGATATGCTGGATAGGTCATGTCGTCCTAAGGATTCGAATCAGTACCCGCCGGGGGAAGCAGAAGAATAGGAAGACCTCCACTCCGTTGGAAAGACCAGATGGAGAAGGACCTTGCTTTGCTTGGAATCTCCAATTGGCACCACGTAGCGAAAAGAAGAAACGAGTCTACGCCAGTAAACAAGAAGAACAGAACAGGTTATATTTACAATAGTTTGGCATCATGTTTGTAACACCCAGAAATAAACGTCGGAGACCTTATAAGGTATATATTAAAGGCTTGGCGTGACGAGCTGAGTCGATTTAGCGTTTCCCGTCTCTCCGTTCGTCTGTATGTTTATACGCGAACTAGTTTCTCACATTTTGGGATATCGGTCTGAAATTGTGCACATATTCTCAATGAGCAAATCATGCCACTGTGCGCGTTTGCTGGACCAAGAAGATGCATTCCAAACAACACCATCGCATCGTTGGCGTGCCATTCAACCGGCCAACAACGCACCAACAACAACGCTGCCGTTTGAATACAAATTTGAAATTGTGTAATAAGCCAGAAACTAAAGGTGACTTGCCGGAGGAAATGCAACAGTACTTAGAAGCGAGCACCAAGTGGGTGGGGAGTGGGCCGCAGACCGTGGGCCATTGGCTGGCGCTTAATTACAAACCAATTGCGAATGCGGCACAGCGCTGCATAGCATTGGGTCGCTTGTTGCAATCACGATTCGGCAGAGATTCGTGGCAGACGTGCCGCATTGCAGGCACACAACAGATGCGCTGATTGTTGCGGGAAGTTGGGCGATGGGCGCTAAGGCCAAAAATACAAATGAAACGAAATTAAGAGCGGCAAGAGGAAAAGCGTGTGCGTAGCGCTTGTTGGCTTGGCAAGGGAGCGCGAAATCGGACTCGCATTTCGCTCCTTTTTTACCGTAATCAAACAGGCCTGCAGTCTTCGCGCATTTCCACAGCCGTCACGCGGCATTTGCGGCACATTTGCGCCGGCTTTTGCAAGCAAACAATTTTTGCGCCAACTATATGAAATATGAGGCGCCGCTAGTGCTGCAATGTGCACTTGATACCTATGTAACTGTATATATGACACGGCAATCGACAGCTGAAACCCAAGTCTCGTAAGCACAGCATCGTAAACACTGCACTAAATGTATGTGTGTGTGTGTGTGGCATGGTCGCCCTTTGTTGTTGGCGCCGTTGGGCTTCACTTCACCACTTTTCAATTTAGCGAGCTTCCACTTGCTTCTGTTGTGCGCAGGCGCCTTTGTCGTTTGGCTTTGCTGTGGCGACTCACTTCAGGTGCAAACAAGCGCAAATTGCCAAGGAAAAAATCGGAAAATAATAATAAATTTCGCTTTGTTGCAAATCGTGCAAATGCAAATTTTCCAATTGCCTTAGCTGCGCCAAGCATGTGAAACCGCACACGCCGTGGCAGCAGTTACACATCTCATGTGTGAGAAAAAGTGTTGCAAGCCGCGCGCTGATGTAAAACTGATTAGTATCTATGCGACACTTTCGCTGCGCCTCAAATGCGCCATAATGTGCAACATATCGGGTGAGTACAGCATTTCCCATTAGTGCGCTGTGCTCGCAATGACACGCTGAAGTGGCGCAATAATTACTCCACACCAGCGCTTCACACGCCAGCACATGCGGGCGCCCTCCAGCTCACGAACACACGCACCGGACTAATATATGGAATATGAATGCACTCATGTGCAGTTTAAATTGCAGCCACCTCGGCTCCGATCCACAGTGCCGCGTCTGCCATCATCTGCAGCCGCAGAACAACCGTCATTCATTCGCGCTTTGCCGCTCTGCCTCTCACTTCCTCTGCGTCCACTATTTTGCTTCGAATCCGCGTCTGACATCTGTCTGTCAGCGAAAACAAACAAAAGCGCCAAATTACTGCTGCAAATGATTGCGCGCCCCAAACACTGATTCACCACTGCCCGCCACCGCGCGGCGTTCGCATGCCGCGCCATATTTGGCAGACCTAATGACTCGATGCCAGCCTTGCGCGCCTGCCTCCGCCGCCAGCCAGCGACCAGCAACTGCAAGCAATAATTTTTGCACGCGTTCATCCCACACACATACACACACACTGACATTCAACCGCGAGAATTTACGACTCAACTAAATAGTGGCTCTGATTGGCAGTTGAATTAAATAAATGTTGGAATACACGGCAAAGAGGAAACATTTCTTTAAATATGGCACAGACAATTTTCAGAGTTGCCAGCAAACACAATTGTGTCGTGTGAAATTTTATGAATGTATTTAAAATGTCTGAGTATATGTTATGGCAATCGCCAGTTGTGAGATCCTATTTGCTTATTTTACAAGTTTTTCAAAAGTATCAGTCCATCTACTTGGAGATATCTGCCAAATAAATAAATAATTTTTGAAAAAACACAAAATTCGCGATACTTTTTGAACACACCTCGTATATACTTAGGTAACAGACGATAATAAACTAATTTTTTGCCTTTTCAAACCTTGTGTCCTAGTAAATTTCCATTGTTATTATTATTTATTCTTCGGATTTCACCCTACAACCATTAAACGCAGCATTAACAAAATGTGAGGTTCTGATACCCGCTTATGGGTCATGTCCAGACTACTTTACTTTGAGTTTCATATTTTAAGATAAACAGCCATGATATCGCTTATTAACTTAACATTCATCCTCAGAGCTAATGAAGCGAATCATCCACTAAAATGATGGTCAGAACTTATCAACAGAAAGGGCTTTGTCTTTCATCACGACAAGGCTAGACCACACACATCTTTGATCACTCGGCAAAAACTGGGAGAGCTTGGCTGGGAAGTTTTGATGCATCCACGATATAGCTCTGACCTTGCACCATCGGACTATCATTTGTTTCGGTCAATACAGAACTCCCTTAATGGAGTAAAGTTGGCTTCAAAAGAAGCCTGTAAAAATAACTTGTCGCAGTTTTTCACTGAAAATCCAGAAAAAGAAGGAATAATGTCTCTAGCTGAACAATGGCAACAAGTGGTCGACCAAATTGGTACATATTTGGTTCATTAAAGTTCATTATAAATATAAAAAAGTAAACAGAAGTTTGATTAAAAATACGAAAAGATTCAACAACTCTTTCAGCCTATATGTATATGTTATCATCACCTCAAAATCAGGTGTTAAAGTACGTATTATTCTGGCAAGTGAAACCCTTATTTCATAAACTTTAATGTAATGTGATGTTATTTAATGTAAAAAATGTAAAAAACGATCGCTTTTATATGAGCTTTTAGGGTTACCAGTTAAAATGAAATAATGAAGTCTTCAATTTAAATTTATACTAAACGCTTTAAATCCATACAAAGTAGCACAGTTTGCTTACATTATTTATGTAAATGAGAACATGAATATACCTAAATACAAAACATATCAGTCAAATCAGAATCTATATACTTACAATTACAAATTTATAAAAACCTTAACTCACGCCTTTCATATATACACTAATAAGTTCATTTGTAGTTTCACTCATTTCCTTCACCTACTCCCCAGCTATTCCGTCGTCTAAAAGTGCGCAATACTCTGCACTTAAGTGCGTGTGAGTCTGAGGGTGGACTCTGATTCATAATTCCTTCATACCATTCCTTTGTTGAATGAGTACTTTTTATTTGAATCACATTAATACAGAGAGGATTATGTCGCATTTAGTAATTATTCATTTGAACAGCAACATTATGAGGATTTAAATGTGAGCATAGAATATTTATGAACTGAAACAATGTATTTGAATATCCCCTTATATGCAAATATGTACGTGTGTGGACTCAGCATGCAACGCGCCCACTCAGTGTGTTGCGTATACGCAGTGTGGGAACTACACAAAGCAACTGTACCATTCGGCTGAATGTTGTTGCAAAATTAATATGAGATTTATAGTAATAGCTACTTAGGAGTGCATAGCCCGCAATCCGGTTATTGGTCGAAAATATTAAATGGAAATGAAAATGAAACTAAAATGTGGAAATCACTGGCATTAAAGTGCCGAAAAAATACCAAAGAGGATTTGGGTGCAGCTTTTTGTTCAAATTATGTAATTTAGTAGTTTTATTAATATTTCATTTGCAAATATATTCAACTTTAAATAATTTAAAAAGTAGTGCATTTATAGTAACTGAATTTAGCGTCAAGGTATGAGTTGATTTCGGCAAAATATTGAGTTCGGCAAGTTGTCACTTTTTAAGTTGAAAATAAAAATGTTAATTTTTTTTATTATGCAGTTGTTCACATAAAAAAACATTTTTTCAGTTTTAATAAAAAAAAATTAACAAATTAAAAATCATGAAAAAATTTGTATTTTATAGTATCTTCTTTGTAAAACTGAAAAGCACCTCTCACTTGTATGTTCCAAGCCACTGATATTTACTTTTGCATGTAATTACTATGCAAACGCTGATCACATAGCATTTGGCGTCTAAGCTTGCACCTGTTTAGCGCACTGCCCCTGCATTTATTCACTTATTGAACCTGAAAAAATACCGAGGTGCTTAGTTGTAGGTATGTATTTGCCGATTGCCAACGAGGTGCAATTGCTTAGCGGCGGAAATTATAAATAATTGAATCGACCAGTCCACCAGTCCTTAAGGTGTGCCGACAACCAAATCACCAACAACAACAACAACTTTCAAACTGCAGTTATAATCAAGCAACACAGACGGGAAGTCGTTGGCCTCGCAAGTGGCTTATATGAAAGTGTTATTAGCTCCAATTACAGATAATTTACTGATTGTGGTTTTCGAAGATGCACGCCCAGAAATACAAATACAAGTACGGCTTCATGCAAGTGTGTGAATTAAGGTGGAGTTCGTAAACAAATTGTTATTGCGGAGGCAAAGGTTTGAAGTTGTGAAAAAATTTAAATTGTTGATGACTTCGTTCTTCCACAAAGCCAGCCCTCAGCCACTTATTTGCAAATAAAGACGCAATTTTTCAGCATTCATTATCAGCAGAATCGTTACCTCCGATTTTGACAGGCTCCCAAAACTCAAAATTCTTTGAAAATGTCAAAGGAGCACCTTCAAAAAATACTTTGAGTCAATTGTTTAGCTTTGCTTCTATATTTTTGAACACGATTTATCCAGCTGTTTTAACGAGTGGACGAGCTTTGTATACTCAGTCATAATTTTAACTTCATTATTTCACTTTTAGTCATAAAAAAATTTAATTTATCCGAACTTCCCTCTAAGAATTGCTAACCAGTTTGAGTTATCCCTAAAGTGTGTTAAAATGAGTTCGAAGTTATATAATTAAGACGCTCATTAAAATGTTATCTTAACTAATGAGCATTACCAATTAAGTACGTGCAAAAACAACAAATACATTCATGATTTTTTTACTGTTATCGAATAATTGAGTCAGTCTTATCGACTAAAAGGATGCAAACATATCTTTTTCTCACTTTGACTTCATTGCAGCTGTCGAATTGCTATTTTAGAAATGATTATTGAGTCACAGACGGAACGGAATTTATTAATAACTCGTAATACAATAGCTCCACACCTAGCGAATTATTAACGGTAATGGACTGGATAATATTCATGCGGTCCCCTTAATAACTTCAATGATTTATCATTGTCATTTAGATTTATGGCAATCAAATATTATTCCGCAGCGAAATTGTAATTACTTCACAAATAATTGTCAATACTTTGATAAAGGTATCATCATTACACAACAAAATATTAATTTTGGCTTTGTATTTGATTATTATGAGAAAAAAATATTTGCAGAAAGATTAAATTGAAAGCAACTCAAATGTAACTTAAGTTCATATATCGGTTATTGCTATCAAAAAAAAAAAATAAAAATAAACCTTTTCATCGAAAATATATCAAAACACGTGCGACGATTTTCCTGACTTCTAAGGAAATTATAATTATTCTTGGGCAAACCAATTCAGTTTTAATTTAAAATTATTTAAATTCACTATTGACCTTTACCAGGCCACGTACAGCCATAAAAATAAATATGCAGACACTCTAAATATGAAACAAGCAGTAATCTCGCACTGAACGAGTCCTTATCGGGCCGTATCGCTTATTCGGCTTTATGCGACGGTGTGTGGCACGCGCCCAAAAGGTTGTGTGCATGAAGAAATACGGCAAAACAAATTATTGCGCGCACACATAAGCACAGATAAGAAGGCAGATGGCACTAGGCAAATCGGATAGCAGAACTTTTTCAGTAAAATTATTTTAATGCCCCTTTGTGAGAATTTACAACTACTGCAGCTTTATCTATTGGAGGCCTACATTTGCCTAAGCGCTTGTATTCATTGCCATAACAAATCCCTACACTACTAAACCCTTAAATAACTGAAAGGGATAACACTTAAATAAACAAACGCACGTGTGTGTGTGTGTGCTTGTGGCTCTTGGGGCGCAATTTGTAATTTCGGGTATTAGTGGTTGCCGGCACACCCAACCGGGTAGTTAACCGTAGTGTAGTTGGATTAAGCTATAAAAGAGAAAAGTTTCGCAAAATTCAAATAATACAAATTTGCAACCTTTTCATGGCACATTTATTCAATTTATTTATTTTAACCATAAATCCCTAAGTCCAACTATGTTAGTATGTAAAATATATTAATGTCAGTATGAAGTAGATAATATATTTCGCTTCAAATGCTGCAAACATATGTTCGTCGGCGTCTTTTTGTGGGTTTTGTTTTACTCAGCCAAGCAAAGGACTATTTGCAGGAAGTTGAATGAGAGGTTTTGAGGAAGAACAATAAGACGAAGCTGCAAACTATTTAGTAAGAATGTGGATTTGTGGCGAGCCTTGTCTTGCGAATTGACCGCGAAAAGCCAGCAATGAAGTTAAAAGTCGAGTATATGAATCTATGGTTGACTCTAAGGCCGCAATGATTCGAAACAAGATTAAATTATATTCTACAATTCTTGAAATATAATTCTAAATACGATGGGTTATATCTGGGAGTATTTTTGCTGATGGGTTCAAGCAATTTTCTGCTTTCATAACGCTTATCATATTCATATTGAGTAGTCGAAAAAGTCTTTTCGTATTTTGTCAATAGATGTCGTTGCAGTCGTATATCTCTCATGCTACCAAACACATTGTGTCATACCATATGCGATCAGAAAGGAGAGATTTTAAGCTTCATTTAACCAAAAATTAAATTCGGGGAGTTGAAAAAAAGTTACAACTGTTCAAAAATTAAATTCTATGTCTAAGTCAGCTGCGCTAAGTAGTTTTTATTTTCTACCCTTTACTTACAAGTTATTTTAATATTTCGTTAACATATATACGGGATTTACTAAAAAGCCAACAAAATATTGTTATATTAGCTGAAATGTGGACCCCAGCAGTTGGGCAAATAAACAAGCCAAAATGACATTGAAAATTCTCTAAAATTCAGCAACATATTTTTGGTATTTAATTTGGGCCAAGTCAACAAAATTTTTGTTAGAAAAAAATACAGACAGACTTCACACTTTGGTTAAGAGTTTTTTTCATCGTTTGCCTCAGTTACTAGATTTCTGCGCCGAAACTAGAACACGTCTCGATGAAGGGGCAATCGGTTTTGAATTTATTTGCTCAACCTCATTACGCGGCAGACGACAGTGAGTGCTCCAAGCATACAAGACGACATACCTACAGGCACACTTTTACTACATAACTAACTGTGCATAGAATTTGTGGCAACACCATGCCCATTCACAATGCTAGAACGTACAGAGCTATGTCAAATAAAATTAAAATTTTAAATGCAATTTAGAAAAGCACTCATCCGATCAAATGCAACTGGCTGCTTCAGGCGGCAAGCCCAGACACAAATGGATACATATACCTGTTCGATATTATACATATATATACCTGTAAATGTATATGAATATATGTATATGTATGTGTGGTTTTACTAGTTTGTAGAAGGGCTTAAATTGCACTGAATATTCAATATTTTAGCAGAGATTTTTTCGTTAGTTAACTGCAGTGCAATTACATAAAATTTTCCGAATTCTAAGTGCTTTCGGTCTGTCAGTGAGAAGGGCTGTAGGACGCGCTGATTGATTTGAAATGAATATGCCATCGAATGTCAGTGCTAATATTTATTACATTGTGATTCATATTGCTCACATTAAACTAATTTTCAACATTGATTATGCCATAGAATTTTTCATTTTCTTTTAATTAACAATTAAATTTAAAAATTTTGTTAAAACTATTCTAGCAATTAAGCACCATTCATAGGCGAAACGATAGGCAAACTGAGGTTAAATGATAGTTTCCACAAAACAGATGTACATATGTATGTGATTTTTCTTTCATTTTCTCGAAAGCATTTATAAAATTATAATTCACAAAAATGAGTTTGTCTCTCATTTCTTGAAACTTTTTGTTGAATATTTTCTACCATGACTGGAACCACTTGCATTTTGTAGAATAAATGGTCTTAAGTATCTTGGAGACAATCACTAAAAATTAAATTATCATGCAATACTTCTTTAAGTAACTCATTAATAGGTTACTGGTGACCTCTTCATTATCAATATTAAACCAAATTTTCATATTAGTTCATAAAATGAAAAGAAACGGGTTCAAGATTGATAATAAAAAAGAGTTGAACTACTTTGATCGCTTTGACTACAACAGAAGAGCTTGTATGCACACTGCTGAGTCCTCTCTAACTATTCTCTTAACACTTCATTATGAAAATCATAAAATTTGTTGCCAACACACCCACTTAGTTGAGCTCAACGTTGCTCTATCTCTCATGCATGGCCTTTTGGTATTTTATATGAACAAGCCGTAAACAAATGACAGCAAACATGTTACACATATAGTATATGTTGTTGTAAATGTTTGGACTAATTAAAAATCAATAATTTGCACTTACAGCAACACATTACGTGCCACAAATGTGAACGCCTCTTACTGTCAGCCCGCTGTGGCAAATGGACTCTTGTAATTTGTTTATAATTTCTCATTGCCGACAGTTGCCAGCAGCAAACCGCAAACATCAACAGCTTTCAACCGGCCGATACAAATGTGGTCGATGGAGTTTACACATGTTTTTCGGTTGTGATGCGATTAATTATTGTGTTCGAAAAGCCAAAACAGACAAGCGAGTTTTATTGGTTTTATCACGCAAATTGCTATCTGCAAGCCCATGTATGTTTGTGTACACTCATATGTAACATATTTATGTTAGTACGTGTGATTAAGCCAAGAAGTTGGAAATTGTTGCATTTGTAAAGTTTTGCAATGAATTATTTATGCGAAGGCCAGAAGTGAGCAAAATCTAGCAATTCGCATTTATTTTACATAACGACTTTGAATATGCATTATGTATCATATTCTAGTAGTACTCAGGCAAGGCAATAGTCTTGAAAAGCAAGTTGAATATTCACCTCTCACCCATTTCATTTCTGGTTGCGTATACGCAGCGTATTTTTTTTTTCAAAAAAGTTCTATTACCGTAAAAAAAAAATATATATTATTTCAGTATCACTAATAGAGAGTGCATATTTTTTCGGCTTCTTGGAATGCCGAGAGGTCTTATTGAGTGTATGCAACTATGGCGCATCGCTCGTAACTAGAATTGTTCAGGACGAATGTAACAGCAATAAACTAGTTGTACTCGGCTTTAGACTTATTTTACTATAAACTCGAAGAAAATATTCTGTGAAGGTTTAGGTAGCCCTCTCGCTCTTAAAAAAGTATAAAATCACTAACTCTTCGCAGATAAAATCAATGCGAGGCTATGATGAACCCTCTTTCCACAGCCTACATTGGCAATATTATTAAATGATATAACCTAAATTTGCTTGCTCTGCCTCTTATATATTATTTTTCCCTACCACACGCCAACCCATGCAGTTTTGTGCGCAATAACTGCAACCAGCTGCGCACCACCTAAAGGGCCGCCACGGCGTATGAGCTGTTTCGCAGCTGCCCTTTTAAACAAATACTATCCAGCAAGCAATTTTTAATTAATCGTTCAGCAATATGTATTGATATATGGATGGTAATTGCACGGTTTTGTTTATTGACCAGCGATACATATGTTTGCCTAATATCATAATTAGCTAATAGCATTATCTATTAAAAAAGGTGTGTGTTTGCAGAGGATATCGACAGCAGAAATTCTGCTTGATTTTCAGTTGCGGTGCTGCGTATGAATGCACAGTAGTTTAAAATTAAGCCACGCGTATTGATAAATAGGTTTTGTTGTTGTGTTTATGCATGAACGCGAGCGCTGTGCTTGCCAGCAAAAATTACCTTTGCACATTTCATTAATTCAGGGAATGAAAGCAAATATTTGAAAAGTGCAATTAATTAGCTGGCTGAACAAAATAATTTCCAATTATGGACAGAGTTGAAAAAGGTTGTTTTCCCGAGCATTTAATGAATACGCAAATTGCTTGGGTTATTAGAAATATTTTATATTTGAAATACTGCTAAGGGCAAAAAATAGTAGGACTTTGTTTATAATTTCAAAATGCTTAATTTATTCTTCAAAATATCTGGTAATTTAACACTGACAGCATTTTAAGCAGAAATTTCTTTCAGTATTTTCTGTGGACAACAGATTTTACTATTCTAAGAGGCAGATTTCAAATGCTTGAGTTAAGAGTGGAGCTCCCAATGTGCATTCTTATGTTGAATAACTATAGAATATAACACACAGCTGTGAAATTGTATAATGTTAGCATACTAAATATTTATCAGCAATGAACTTGCGCTTTCAAATTTATTTTATTTATTTTAGCGCTTTAAACAGCAATTCGTTGCTTTCCAAAAAACGCCATTTCTTACTTATTATGACTGTCAATTTTCCCAAAATTTGTCATCACCTTGCATGATGACTTCTTAAGCCTAAACCCGCTGACGTTGGAGTTAAAATTAGGCATGAGGGGCCCAATATACACACTAAAGCCAAACAAATAGCCATAAAATTCCAGCCAAAACAAATTTAAAGCTGTCCATTAGGGCCTCAATCAGCGGAATGAAATGTCTCATCATTCGAAGTCAAAATACACAAAGTTTTATCGCTAAACAATGTGCTAATGAAGCGAGCGCTGCAAATTTTTTCACAAGCTTAATTGTTTGTGTTTTCACATATCACTTTTTTTTGTTTTTTTTTTTTTGTTTTTTTGTTTTGCTGAAAACATTATCTATGACGCGCCGCTCGCTATCTCGCTAACTAAAGCCAGCGTGCGATAAGGCAACTAATAACAAGAGTTTCTCGTTGCTAATTATTTTTGTTGGTAATTATTATTTGTCTGTCGGTTTATCTTAACACCTACGTCAACGTTACATTCAATGATAGCAATGTTGTTGCTTTTTTTTTATCTGAAAATACACATTTAAAGGTGTAAACACAAAAATGTACATATGTATGCACTGATGTACACGATGTCATCGCAGTGTAAACATCATCCGTCTGACACATGTTTTTATTAGTAAGCTTAAGCAAGCTAAATATGCACAGACGGGAAATAATGAACTGTCACTCAGCCATCTCTAACTCGCAGTCTCTATAGCCTTAAATACAAATCTTTACAAAGCACTTGTCCATCGAGATTAAATCGCATGTATGTAGAAGGTCAATTGAAAAGTCCCCGGCCTGACAAATAGCTGGTGCTACTAATTAAACCCATGTGATTTTTAGTAAGCTTTAACCTTGAAAAAGCGTTTGTATAAATTTGACAGCTACCGGATTATTAGTTTGTGAATTATTTCACTTTGAATGGAATAACTTTTTTTTTGGTGAAAAAAATGGGGAAGGAGGTTCACGTGTTTATAAAATATTGCTTCTTGAAGAGACACAAAACAGTTGAAACACAAGCTTGGTTTGATAACGAGTTTCCGGATACTGCCTCAGAAAACTCAACCATCAAGGATTGGTATGCTAAGTTCAAACGTGGTGAGCTCCAAAGACGATGAACACAGTGGACGCCCAAAGGAGGTTTTTACCGACGAAAATATTGAAAATGTCCACAAAATAATTTTCAAGGACCAAAAAGTGAAATTATTCGAGATATCAAGCACTCTAGAGATATCAACTGAATGTACACATCATATCACTCAAGAATATTTGGGTATGACAAGGCTCTTTGCAAAGTGGGTGCCACGCCAGCTCACTTTTGGCCAAAAACTATAACCAGTTGTTGATTCTGAGCAGTGTTTGGAGATATTCAAGCGCAATAAAGCCGAGTTTTTTCATTGATATGTGATACTGGATGACACATGGATCCACACTCATTTCACTCTAAGACCAATGGACCAACCATCCGAGTGGACCGCCACGATGAACCTGCACCAAAGGGTGGAAAAACACAACAGTCTACCAAGATTATGGCGTCTGAATTGAGGTAAGAGCATGCAATAATTTTTATTGATTTTCTACCTTTGAAAAAGAAAGAACCATCAACAGCAACTATAACATAGCGTTATTGGGCCGTTTGAAGAACGAAATCGCCGAAATACGGACGCATTTGAATGAAAAGAAACTGCGGTCAATTTTAATGCAAAAGACAAATCGAACTTAATTCTACGGGTTCTATAAGGGTATGCTCCGGTCTTGAAGCCTTCTGTTAGCCGCCGCATATTTTCGTAAAATTTTCGAACAATACCCCTGTCGGCCAGCTTATCAAGTTCTTCATTTTCACTCATTTCGGCCTCTCCCTTTTTTGTCTGCAAATGCGTCTCGCTTCTCTCTTCAACTTTGTCTTTTCCGAAAACCAATGGTCTTGTTTTCCGCTGTACGTAAAGAGCTGGAAATGCCGTCCCTATAGGACCTTCCCTTATATCCAGTTGCTTATGAGTGCCCTCGGTGAGCAAGAGTGCAAGTCGAGGAGAAATTCATTCGGTTATCTTTTGCGATTGCAGCTTCTCCACGTCGAACCTTCCTTCTTTTTGTTGCTACGTACGAGTATCTTGGCTGCAACAAGATAGTGGTCCGAGTCAATTCCATTCGATCCATTCCAACAATGTTCCTCTTTCTAATATGAAATGTCCATGAAAATCCTATAACTCAGTCTTTCGCTTGATAATAACACTCCAGCTGTAAAGTTTTAGATCCCAATACTTAACATACTTCTTCGCGCAGATGTAAGGAAATAAGTTTTTGCGTCTTATTATGCGATATTTTACTTTTGCCACTTATGCAACTTGCAACATTTCTCAGTACAATATTGTTTAAAACAAAAAATATTGAAAAACTAAATGAATACTTGGAAAAAAAATGTAGGTCCATAAATATTCCACCAAACAAAATCCACCTCGAAGCCAAGGCACACATCTTCTCTCCCCGTAAGAGTAACACACGCAATCAACAAGTGTTTTACAAAAACAATTGTTGGCGAGTTACCATAAATCACAAGCATTCATAACAGAAACGCACAGTATACGCACATATGTACATACAGTCGAATCGGCGCGCATACATACAAACAATCTACGCCCAACCAATCTTCAGCGCGTCAAAGCAAAACAAACAAAACATCAAACCTCTTTCTATTGCCGACAAACAAAAGCTGACTCATTGACTGGCAGAAATAAACACAAAATGCGCCGCTTGCGCACAGCAAAAATAGCAACAACAGAATAAGCAACATTTATTCAGCATGGCAACAGCTGGCGCAATAAAGTCATCAAAATTGGAGGCAACATAATGTAAAGCGATATTTTCAGGCCGATAACGGCGCGTCGAAATGAGTAGATAAAAAATGCAGATCATAAAAAATACTCCAATTACCCACTCGGCCGGGCCGTTGCGTTGCTGGCGGAGCGCGAGTTGGGAGCTGCGTTTGACAGGTGGATGGATGTGCGGCAGATGCGCCGAGTTCGCGTGGTGTTGTGCAGCAGAAAAAGTGGTAAAAATTTGAGAAATTCGCAACAAGAGCTCTTATGCAACAGCGTGCTCGTCTCAGTGCGTGTGTCTGTGGAATTGCGCTTTTCGGTAAATATATTTATTTCGTGAAATTCACAACTAATTAAATTGCTGGGATATATGCAAATTGGGGAGCAATTTGGTATTTGAAATTTACATAGCAAATTGCCAGCACTAAAAATAGTTGCTTCACATAATTTTAATTGTTGCAAGTTACCTGAATTTTCCCTTTTGATGAGAGCTCTAAAGCGTTAAAGCAACGTCGGCTTACCTGAAATGAAAAGAAAGATAAGTTATGAATAAATTCAAACAAATTCAAGTGTAAGTTGGCAGTGTGTGAGCTCATTTTAAAGCTAGTTTGATATAAGTGTCGATTTGCCAACAACAAAAACTTAATGACATTCATACGTTTGTTTCGGTGCATAAATGACCTCAATACCGCAATCGACGCCCACCAATGGCTTCAGCGACTGCCCAAAAGTAAGCGTTTTCAAGCGCTCATGCTTTCCACCTTTCTGCATACAGTGTTGCGTGAAATAAAAGAAACGGCAGAAAATTACTTCTGCCTTTTTATTTAATTATTTAGATTCATCAGTGCGATAATAATGCGAATATTGGGGGACTCGTCACGCAAGCTGCAGAAAATCATTCATATCAACGATTGATGTCGGAATCAGCCGAGTGATATTGACTTTTCGAAAATGCCATTACATCGGCTTGTGTAAACAACCTTGATTGATTATTAAGAGAGATCGCAGAAAAGCTCAAATTCGGACAAAAGAGGTGTAAGAGGAACATATGTAATGTGAGTAAGATTTGCGTTTATTAATGAAACTGCTGCGCATGCGTGACATGCAATTTATATTGAAAATGTTATAATGGCAAGCAAACAAATTGGGACGTATTATTATTTCACTTATAGCATTTTTAAAGATGTTCAATAGCGAAGATCGGTTTTCGAAAAAATATTAAAACGTTTATAATTTTTGTTTTCGCGCGCTTAGCTCAACTTATGTTCAACATAATCGGCCTACTGAAAATACTATTCGCGACAACATCACCCATCTTGAGACCCGGGCCGGGAAGAATCGATTCGGTGTCGTTCTCAGCAACTCAGACTGGCGTAGGAACGACTTGAAAACGTACCAAATAAAGTTTGTGCAAGAACTAAAGCCGCTCGAACTCCGCAAACGATATCGCTTTCCACTAAGGGCTCTTGAAAGTTCCAAGAAGATCCGACATTTTCGAACTGGCGCAATGCGTTAGTAAACAAACAAAGCGGAGATTCAAAGCTGCCATTTTATCTATAAAAACACTTTTGTGTGAATTGTGAGACGATGGAATCATCGGCCCCTAATTCTTCAAAATGATGCCGGTGAGTACGTAACCGTCAATGGCGACCATTATCGCACCATAACAACGGACTATTTGACATCTTGAATTGAAGCTCGTGATTTCGGCGACATTTGGTTTCAACCAGACGGCGCCACTTCCCACACATTGCATCAGTCAATGGATTTATAGCGAGAACACTTCGGTAAACAGATAATTTCACGTTTTGGGCCGGTCGATTGCCCACCAAGATGGTGCGATATCACACCGTTGGACTTTTTGCAGTGGAATAATATAAGGATTAAAGTCTAAAGATGTAATCCTCCAATAATGAATGCCAAGGGACGTTCTTTCGAATGATCATAAGCATTTCACATTAAATTTGAAGTTTCTGTGTTTTTCTTTAAAAAAAAAAATAGGGAACCTCGGAATGGATCACCTTTTATTAGAATCATAACCTCAAGAAACCATGAAACATAACTTTGGATTGAGGAAGACAATACAAAGCCTTACTTAATTTATTACAATGTAGTAGGTTACAAAATTGTAATGATTCCTTTATACTAATAATTCCAAAAACACATACATATAAAAGAGAAACAGAATATATGAAATGTTTACTATTAAGCCATGCTAATGACCTGGAACATTTATTTTCATTTCGGAAATTAATTTAATGGTTCATTTTGTATGATAATTAGCATTTGAGTAATACTCCTTCAAGTTGTAATCATAACAAATTTAGCAGCTTTGAATGCGCCATTACAGCTCCTCAAACGCAATGCTGACCGCAGCCGTTTCCGCAGCGCTTTTTAGCCATTTGCCGCCGTGCATCGGCGGGCGATGCGCACTTCCACACGCCATAAGCCACGCTGCAGTGCAGGTTGCAAGCAATTAACTTCTAATTAAATTAAGTCATTAACCCAGTCCAAGCGAGCGCAGTACTCTAGCCAGCACAAATACACATAATTATTCGCATATGCTTACATACACACATATATGCACGGTCTAGTCCATAAGCACATTCATACGTTCGCGGCCATGTGCAGAAAGCCAGCCAAGTCAAGTAAGCGTACTTATGGACGTCGAGTGTGGTCTGCAGTGTGGATTAATCAAGAGGTCTACAACGGCAGCCACCGCTATATACTCGTAATTCACTGCAACCATAATGAAATGCGGCAGCGGTGGCCACACAACAAAGAGTCGCTACTACGCCGCCGCCGCAACGCCATTACATTACTGAAATGCGCGCGTGGAATGCAACTGACTGAGCGCGCGGCACACTGCTCACTGGATATTAGGCACCCGATAGCCAATGGTCACATATCGGCGTCGCGTTTAGCGTGTGTACATACATATGTAAGCACGCAAAGCTGTCTGCATTTGCCTTCGCCTTCGCCTTTGCCTCTGCTTTTGCGGTTTTCACAACACGCTCCGCACAAACGCATTAATTAGATTAGTTCAGCCGTAAATGCGCAAGTGCAAAAATAACAAAGTCTTGGCATTCAGATGAGCATTACAATGCCGCACAAAAGCTTTTGTCACTTAACAAGCACAGCTTTCAAAAGAAGCTTTCATCGAAGCTGGTAATCATTAAAATATTTTTATGAAGCAAGAGAGCATTTGAAACAAAATTTCGTATGATTTACTGTAAATGACTTTAAGCCTAATATATAATGGTAAATATCCCAGAGTTGCCACCTTTTTAAAATATGTAAGCATAACGAATTATAAGAAAACCTTTGCAAGGCGTGTTGCTCTACGAAAGCTCATAGTTAAAAATATTTATTTTTGTTTCAAAAGGTTGCCACCTTTTTAAATTTTTAATTATAAAAAAATGCAAAAGAACTTTGCAGTACGAGTACATTGAGGTTTAAGAGATCTCGGAGCTGAATTATTTAAACTATTTTTTTTTTTTGAAAAAGTTGCCCCCTGTTTTAAATAAAGTTATTTAATTTTTAATGAAAGTCACCAAAGGAATAAAATGTAACAGTATTAACATGTAACTAGGTAAGTGTAAAAATTTTCTTTCGTGCTTTTGAATACTGTATGTGTCTAAGCAGCTTACGAAATGAAGAGGTCTAAAAAAGCTCACAGTTGAAAAAAATTCTTTTTCAAAATGTTACAAACTAAAAAATTATTAGAGAAACCTTGCAAAACGAGGAGCTGTAAGAAAGCTTATAGCTAAAATTATTTTTTTCGAAAGGTTGCCACCTGTTTAAAATATTTAAGTTACAAATGTAAAAGGGATAGAATTATTTTTTAAGGTTGCCACCTGCTTCAAGTACTCTAGTTAAAAGCAACATTTTGCAAACCGAAGAAAGAACTATTTTTTTCTTTTTAAGGTTGCCACCTGTTTGAAATAAATTTATTTAATATTAAAAGGCAGTCACAAAATGTATGAAATGTTCTAATATTAGCATGAAACTAAACAGGTGCAAAAAAATCGTCCGTCTTTTCGAACACTGTATGTGGCTAAGCGAGCATACATACATATGTACATGCATGCAGCCATATGTGCATATCCATTCATAATATACCGTAAACACGGCACTTATGTATTTTAGCATTTCATTGATTTTCGCATATGGCTAACTTGCCATTGAGAGCTTCGCGGGCTAGCAAGCACACTACTAATAGCTTGATTTATGTATTTACCATAAATATGAATAACTATTAAAAGCATACACGCACACACATATGCTGATCTATTGTTGTGCACGCATGCCCGCCTCTATTACTCGTCAATGGGCACTTGCTTTTTTCACTAGAGCTTTTGCGTTGGACTCCCAAGTCAACAAGCCAACAACAACGACGCTCATTATTGTTATTGTTCGACGTGTGCAAGCGTGTGTGTAAACACACACATTTTTATGTTCACCCATTTTTCAATTGGCATACTCCAATTGCACCGCATTAAATATTTATTTATGCGCATTTTTGCTTGCATTTTCCTCCATTATTTAATTTAGTTTTCAATTGCATTGCCTTCATTACTCAATTCGCTTGCAACTAATGCCGTTTTAATTGTGCACACATTTAAATGCCAATTATGCAATTGAACTTGACGTGCCTCTCTTGGCGCCCATTTATCATCTAATAATGCAGCACCGTAAGCGCGGCGCTGCGGCGGTGTGTGCGTGCGTTGCTCGCATGTTTATGCATTTGTGGCGTTCATGTAACTATGTGCCATTAAAATGCAATAAACATAAATATTTCCCGGCGTTAACGGCCACGAAAGCGCCGGCATGCCACGCCGCCGAGAGACGCACCTGAAGCCGACATGTCTTAGCAACAAGCACGCTCAGCTTCTCTAATGAGAAATGCCGATGTGTCTGCGAGCAGCTACAGCACCGGCGATTCGCTTTTGCTTTCATTAGAGTGAAATTACATACTTATATTGTATTGGCTGTAATGAAATAGCGAAATCATTGCATAGCAATGTTTGATTACCAATCTTCGCGACGGTCTAATATCTGCGAATTGGGGTTTGATTAGTTTCAATGTTTCGGTGGTTGTTTTGTGGTGGCGTGAAAAGTTGAAAGGCTACTGAAATAAGATTTAATGAATACAAATATGAAGCCTGCCAACAGGGATATTGATTATTATAATAACACAGTTTACGAGTACAATACTTTTTAGGGCATGCCCAATACAAAGTGCTTCAGTGGTGAGTTTAACAAAAACCAAAATTAAGAACAATCTCCCAACGTTGTGGTTGACCTTGCGCTTGGTTGACTTACCCTAGAAATTTCAGTTCAAATATTCACACACATTTTTCAAATAGCAAAGCCTACCCACTGTACCCAAACTAAGTATTTAACTACTTTAAGCTGTTAAAACTCACCTATTAATATATTTGAAAATTTATCTTTGCATACCTAAATATATTTTCCTAAGTATTTTTCCTTCACAAAAACTTCTAATCGCTTTAAAATAAGCCATAAATTATGTTATTACTACTATTTTGTTTAGTCACGCATATGTCGTAAACTCGGTCTTCATTTCCATAGAAAAGCCAATTAAATCTCGCCGCAATTCTACAGAAGGCTGCCTCATAATTAGCAGTAATTTGCACATGTACTTAATGTTTTTCCGAGTATTTCATTATAGTCGTTACTCTAAAAGTAATAATAGTAGACCTTCAGAGTAAGAAAGCGCATAACGCATTAATGAGCTAGTTACTAGTTTGCATTCAATAATAAAAAAGTTTTGGAATGAACAAATACACAATGAGCATTAATGCAATGACATGAAAATTGAGAGATATTGAGATTATCATTAATTTTTAATAGTTTTGTTCACCTAACGGTTGTAAATATCGCTTAAAACTAATCGAGATAGATACAAGGTTATATATATATAAATGAGCAAAACGACGAGACAAGTTGAAATCGAGGAAACTGTGGAAACTGTAAATTGAATAAACATTGAGATATATTGATGAAACTTGGTACACATATTTCTTGGCAAAAAAAGTAAGGCGGAGTGTGAAGATGGGCGTAATCGGACTACTGCCACGCCCACAAAACGCCATTAGAGGAAAACTTATAAAGTGCTAAGCACTTAATTTAAATATAGAGCTCTAATTTTGTAAAAATTAAAAAGTGGGCGTGGCCCCACCCTCTAATAAGTTTAATAAACATAACTGCTAAAATTCTAAAGCTAAAGCAAGTAAATTCGCCTACCGCAAATATTATAAGATCTACTGCCGAGTTGTGAAAATTGATGAAATCGGGGCCAATAGCTTATATAACGGTACAGTTATATCTACTAAAACGCGATAACTCAGTAACTAAATTCGCTAGAAACATTAACTTTTACCCCCGAAATGGTATGAGAGGGCTTTATATAGGCGGGTGTCAAAATCGGACGATGGGCGAGACGCTGCCCACTTTTAAGTAAAATCACATATCTCCGGACCTACTCAACCAATTTCAACTAAACTCGGTATGTAACATTCTTGTACAAATTAGCGAAATTTAAATACAACCAAACCTACTTCCCATATAAGAAAATTTTAAATTGCGGTATATACATATGTAATTTAAGACGTAGTTAAGAGGTTACATGGGTTTACGGGTTAAAAAAAAAATCGATTTTTTTTATTGTATTATTAAATTTTACAACACCTCTGGTATATTGTCCTTAATTTTAAAATTGATCCGAGTAACAATTTTGGAGATCTAACCTTGAGAATTTGTGCGCTCGCGGCTAGCTTGACTAAGTGCGTCGTCTCAAAACTGTGTTTTTGAAGTCGGTTGGCAAGATTTCTCGAGAACTACTCAACCGATCTGCGTGAAATTTTACAGGTATTTGAAACACAATTCTTAAAGACTTGGACGAAGGATTTTTTTAGATTACAACTATTTAAAAAAAAAATGTTGCGAAATTTTCACTGAATTTTTATTTTTTTGTAAAAATCGAATTTTCAGTTTCAGTTATTTTATCGTTCGTCAAAAGTTCTAAGTTAAGTTTTTAACTCCTTTAAGCAGTGGGCGCATCTTTTCCATGAGAGGCCACCGGAAATGTAGTCGCAATGGCGGAGTCAAAAATAATTTTTTTCCAAAAATTTCACAATTTCTTTGCAAATACTGTAAGTTTGTAACAATAAAGCATACTAATAAAATATTTCATTTTTTATATGAGGAAAAAATTGTTAAAAAAGGGCTGCTTTAACCCGACAAAACCAATGTAACCCTTTAAAAATATTAAAATTTATCTGACCGATACGTAGCGCCGGGTTGAAATGCCCCTACCAATATATAATATTTTGATTCAATGCATTTATTGCTGATGTTATTATTATTTATCAAAGCAAAATCAAATATTCACAACAAAATTTTTCTAGAATAACTACAAGCACACAAAATGTAGTGCATTAAAAGTGTAAATATAGTGTTATAAAACCCTATTATCTATGCTAATACAACTCATTAAAAAATCAAATAAATTAAATAATAACATCATTTTTTCTTTTTACATTAGTTAATATTTGAAATCCACCTGTGGCCCATAAATTAGACAATTATTCTATTTAATAACAACATCTCTGTACATACATACATATCTCAGGCCACATAAGGCTGATTACATTGCTTATTAATGCGAGGGATCGTAATCATTTCAAAGTGCTTTTGATGTCACTCCGAAATAAAACGGCAAATCCCCCAAAGCTAAATTGACAGCAGCGCCCTGACGCAAAGCGAGCGCAGCGCAATCGAATATTAACGCAATCAAACTAACGGTGATTTGGCAGGTGACAACACTTTGCAATTTACACAATAACTCGACACCGGGGAATCGCACCAAAAATGGAAGCCACATGATTGTCGCAGCGTGGCGTGTGAAAAGCGTGAGATTTGCATTAGCGCGCTTATAATAATTGCACAGGCTGCTGCATTCAAGTTTAAAGCAAACAAGCAGATTAAATAATACCATTTACAACAACAATCATTGCACATAAATATATTAATTAGAAGAAGAAAAAAAATGACAGCGGCAGAAGTACGCGTGTGCATAGCTAAGCATGTTTGCGCAAATATAATAATTAATTGAAATTAATTACGCTCGCCACATCCACACGCACACGCACACAGCCATAAATACGGCACAGCAAAAAACGCGCGCTAATAAAATTACATTGACATTACATATGTACATACAAACATACATATTTGTAGAATAGTAAAAAGCTCAGTCTGGATGAAAGAGAAAGCATCAATCATAATAAGTGGACGCGGCTAATGAATAGTGCTATAAATATACATATTGTATATATCTATTCACTTGCGTGCCGCGCCACCAGCTATTGTTGTCCTGCTGCGGGATTGTTGTGGCTGGCGAAAATTGAATTATTCATTGAATAGCTAATTGACCGTTAGAGGTACAGTAAACAATGCGGCGCACAATCGATAATAATTTACGAATGTCAACCCGAGCGAAAAATTACAAGGTTGCATTTGCAACTGGAAAAGGGAATGCGCGGCAAAAACTGTTGCACGCACGCAGCTGCATATGCGATAAAGCGAATAACGGCGCTTAATTAAGTTAATGCAAGTTGGAAAAAATACGCCAAAATTAGAAAAACAAAAATGTGTAATGACTTAATTCCAATTATTTAGTGTAATAACGGTTTATTTTAATATTTTTTCTGCGCTTTTCAACATTCGTGTTTATTTTCGGGTTTCACTTTGGGATTTAGTGCTGATATACTACCAAATATGTGTGTATGAATGTAGGCGCATGAGTTTTGATAACTGTATTCAAATTTTATTATTTTTGTTGCCGTTAGCGTCAACAAATTCAATATGTATTAATTGTAATATAATTTTTCGTTTCTACTATATACATTGCGACAAAAGAGTGTCTGGAAATTGTAATTTAAATTCCTCGGATAAATGATATTTCGAAAAATTCGGAAATTTTTTTTGAGTTGGTGGGACTAACTTTAATTACTATGCCAAATATGAGCGCGAGCCGTCAACTAGTTTGTTTCCTTAAAAGCAGTCAGACAAGTGTCAGAGAGAAGGCAAGAGTTCAACATATCTCGCGAGTTCGTTCGAATGGTGGATATTTTGGCTTCTTGCTCGAATCGTCCCGATAAAGCTGAATTTTTTTCAAACATATGTAGTACCCCTGTCACGTCTATTTGGCTTGATCACGCGAATTGCGATCCCACATTCTTGGAGGGCATTATAAGTGCCAATGAGACATGAGTTTATGAGTTTGAAACGCAAACAAATCAACAATCAGCGGAATGGAGGGAAAAATGAGCAGAAACCAAAAAACCACGTCAAAGCTACTCCAAAATCAAGGTCATTGTTTTCTCGGTATTCGTGGTGCATCATGAATTTGTTCCGGAGGAACAGACGTCCGGTATGGAGTTTTATTTGACTGAATTAAGGTATTTGCGGTAGAACATCCCTCGAAAATGACTGGAATTGTGGAAGAACAGTGCAGGGATTTTACACGATGGTAATGCAGGATCGCATCGAACCATGATTTTGACCGAATTTAAAGCCAAAAAAGCGATGAATATCATCGATCAACTAACGTATTCACCAGATTTACCTGAGTGTAATTTTTTCTTATTCCTCAAACTTAAATCGCCGCTCCGTGGATCCCGTTTTTAGTCAATGGAAGAGATAAAAAACAAAATTGATGAAAAAGCTGAACCCTCCCGCAAAGTTATTATGAAAAGTGTCTCATGAACTAGAAAAATCGTTGGCATTAGTGTCGCACATCTAGTGCGGATTTCTTTGAAAGTGACAAAATATTTTGCATTATATTTGCATTTTACTTGAATTTCCGTATACTTTTTGTCACATACTCGTATTAGAGCATTTTTTAGTAATAATTAGCATAAATGAATAAGTCGCCTTATCTACTGATAGGCATGTCGACTTAGCCCTTAGCCTCTCAACGCGACCATCATTCGTGCATTCCATTCCACGTTTACATATTTTGTTAATTTCAGCAAATTGTCGTCGCAATTTATAATATTTTCATTAAAATTTCTTAAATTTTACTTCAAATTTCTTAATAAGCAATAAAAGATAATCAGTAATTAGAATAAAGTATTTTCGGAATATAAAAGAGCTGGTAGCCTACATTCCAGCGCAGTGAATTTCTACATAGCATTTTTGGACATTTTCATTGAAATTGAGTAATTACAGCGAATGAATATTAAAAAAATATTATTGTTGCTTTAGCAGAGCTTAGCAAACACTGCAGCTTTACACCGCTCCACCGCTTCAGCTTAATTTCTGATGGTTTTTGGTAGAATTTGTAGCTACAAATGCATTTACGCGCATTCAAATCACAGCGAAATCACAAAAATATGCTTTATGGTTTGTATTTTTAAATGGATGATTTTGCGATGAAATCGGAACTGTCTACGCAAATATCAAATATGCTAAAATAATAGCACAAAATTCAATTTGCAATATGGAATTACACTAAAACTGTTGTTGCGCCGGCGGATATAACAGTTTTAATAGTGTGAACTATTGAACAAAAGCTGCAACCAAAACAGATGTACGATTGTTGCAACTTCCACAAAAATATGCAAATACGCTCAGCATATATGCAACGGATATAGTGTGTGTGGACTCGGACAAATAGCCGCTGAATTCAATGCAAATGTGTATATAAGTTTTTTAAGTAATTAATATATGTGTGCATTATGCGTTTTTATTGTTTTCGTTGCCGCTTCCTTTAAACGATTTTTTGAAATGACTGATTAAAAAAACACAATATTTTATCACGCATCACAAAGCGCCAGCACAAAAACCAACTGTGTGGGGAAAATTAAAAAAAAAAAAAAACAAAATAAATTATTTTATTTAAAGGAAGTTTTAGCGTAGCACAGCTATAATTTAAAAAAATATGTATAAACAAAAATGAATATAAAAATTGCACAGCGACACGGAAAGCAACTGCATATCCGCGGACACATTTCGATGAAAGATATCGCCGTAATTATAAAGTTAACGATTTGCGCTGGAAATTCGAATATTTTAATTGCAATTTTTATTGTTGGAGTATGTCAACAATTTTTGTATTGCAAATGTCATCCGTACATAATCAATAATCGTTCATATAAATGTACATATATAAGCTATTCAGTATGATGTTAATATGCATTCCAAGCGGTCAGCGGTCAGTTCTTAACAAATTGTTAAATGTTCTACTCGCTGCATTCTCATGGATTTTAATTAATTTAATTTTGCGACAAATACTTATTTCAAAGCTACATATTTAAAATTAAAGCTCTCTCTTTTGAGCTGTTTTCAATGCTTCTCATTAAACAAGTATTTATTTATGCTTAGGCACAGTTATTCAAAACTCTTTTGCCTTTTATTGACTGTGTTTTTCAGTAATAATGATAACTCATAAAATCAACTATTCGATTAATTCAATACTGATGATATATAAGTCGTCAGTACTCGGAACTAAATATGGATTATGTGGACTTCATCTGCAAATCTGAAGATATTTTATATGACAAGTGAAAAAGTAGTGTTTTAGTTGTATAAAATTGTAAATTAACACTCAGTGGCTATTCCTCATAAACATATATACATACATACATAAAAAAATAGCTTTTATGAAATCATATTTTCTCATATATTCTATTAAGTATGTATGTGTGCCAATATAAAGCTAAATATACCAGACGTTAACCCCATCGAGCATTTATGAGAGCACATGGACAGGCATCAGAAATAAGGACAATCAACAGGAAGGACCATGCTCACAGATGTTATTGCAGAAGACAACCAATTTTACCAGAAGTAGCAAAAAACTTCTCAATTCAATGCCGCGTCATTAACAAGTCATAACTAGAGCAAATGGAAAGCATACAAAGCACTAGAAATATGTTTCCATCACTTATTTTTCTTCTCTTTTGACGCCAGAAATATGAAGTATTTTCAGTTTTTATTTCATAACTTTTGTTGTTGCTAGAATTTTGTTTTGGTTTTAACAACAATTAGTAAGGTATTAAATACCATTTTAAAATAAGTAAGAAAGGGCTAAATTCGGGTGCAACCAAATATTTTATGCTCTTGTAACTTGAACTTCTCTGACTCGAAGCACTATTATCCACAAAAAAAAACTTTGAGTTCAAGTTACGCATGAATGGATTGTATAAAATATGACTTCTAATGAGAACTCAAAAGTTCGAGTTATGGAAGTTTAACTCATACACTGGCCAACGTACTCCAAGATTTGTTAGAAAAACGAAAATCAGCGCGAATATGTATTATATGACTTTGGGATTCATTAAGGTTCCCCACATACCATCATATGGCGAAAAGTCAGCCGGATGTTAAATGTTTGTTATATGGGGGCTAGGTCAAGTTTTCGCCCAATTTTATCCATTTTAGGCACAAAGATACACTGTCATCAGTAAAACACGATCGCTCATTTTCATAGAGATAACTCACATGTTGGCCGATATATATAAAGCCACCTGGAAGTTTGAAAATCGTTGTGTTAGGTAAGTATATAAGAACTAAGGGAAATATTGACACACAGACTTACGATTGTCCAAAAAGATTATCTTTGAGTTTCAATTATATGCCTCAAACATTGACCGATATTTGCGGTAACAAGTCAGCTGTAGGTGCTAAGGTCCAAACATCCAGACGAAAAATTTCTCTTTAAATTTTTTCTATGAAAAAACGTGAACAACGAGTTTAATTGAAATTTTAGGATAAAAATAGGACCTGTGCTAGGAAATCATTGTACATGTTAAAGAAGTGCTTTGGGGAGTTTACTTAAACACGAATAAAGTATTTAAGTAGCACAAAGCATTCAGTGAAAGTCGGAAGGAAAAGATAGGAAAATTAGTGCTTGAAAGTAAAAGTTAAATAAACGTCTTTGCAACAGAGTGATAGCAGCGGATCTCAATATCTCTTTTGAATCGACTCATAGAGTAGAGGTTACAAGAGAGGTGCTCGATAACAAAGCTGATACTCTAAATCAAATGCATCATTATAGGGACGAGACGTCGGTTTTTGAATAGTACGTCGAATACCTAGCGAACGGCAGCTTAAAAATCAGGCGAAACCATAGCCATCAACCATCCCAGCAGATTCTTATGACATATGCGTGGAAAATTGATAAATATTTGTATTCAAATATGTTCAGTTTTTTTTTTTGGTATAGTTCGATTGGATGGCAAAGTGCTGGAAAACTTCAATAAGTTTATCTCTTCTAATCACTAGTCTAACTAGAAGCTTTAACAAAACTTAAGCAGACCTCTCTTGACAAAATTCTTGCTCCCATTTCAACAGAAACAAAGAACCTATTCTAAAGCTTCATTTAATCTTCAAAAACTTCAATAATAAAGCCATTCCATTCCATCGGATTCCTTTTCATAATCGCAAACTACTCTGTTTACACGCGCGATTTTTGGTTGGAATTTCTCAAACGCAGCGGAAATTTTTTCAGAAGAGTTATCTGAAACCTTTCAGTCCATTCGGTTGTCATAAGCCTCTGCAATCATTGAATGATGTATTAAGAGGGCTTAAATTTTGGCGAAGTGTCAAAAAAACCAGCTTTTCTCACCTAAGTCATTACAATGTTCTTGGCCTGCCTCACTATAAATTAATTAAGTGGTGGAGAATACCCAATTATTCAATTCTAGTTAAAAATAAGTCACAAATAAAGCACGTTTTCAACAACAACATTGGGTTAAACACATAATTGATCATAAATACCCATAAATGCCCATACATCAACACACACGTCAACAGCAATCTGATTAACACTCATACGCCCTGTTGCACGCGTACCTATTATAATACACAAAAACAGCAATAAACTGAGTCGTTACAAATACAAAAACACATAACAACATAATTGACTTTTTATCACCGAAATATAAATTATCCTATCAACACAATCATTATATATGTACTTCAGAGCAGTGCTGTAAGAGCCGACGGAGAATCTATAAAAGCAAGTTAAGACATTTGACTGATTTAAGAAATCTGTGTGGTGAACGGCATAACCAAATGCTGATGCCTTCATTTGCAAATTAGCCGATCGTCGCTGGTGATTGAGTATATTCCGACGAGTTGAAACATTGAAGCATATCTTTAATCGCCTATTAGAGAAGACAAAGCCAACAAATCGGAGATGAGAGCAGATAAAAAGTGCATAAATAAATATGTTATTGTGTCAAGCGCTTAGCCTTATTTCAAGCTAAAACGCGAACTCACTTGACATGAAGCCGACATTCGTTCCAAGGCGACTGGTGCGAAATGCAGCGTCCGAGATGCAAGTGAGATAAAAGTGACGTGCGGCATCCGCTGATAGCGTGAATGCCAGGCAAAAACAAAATCATTTTCGCGCATAAAAACTTCCGGCTCACGGCCTCGTCTATGCAACGCTGTTTTCCATTTCTTATTTCCACCTTTTTTGCGACTTATTTGCACTTTTAAGTATTGTTTGGTTTTTTCACGCATGCCACATCCCGGCCAACGCTAGCGTATTTCACTCTAGCTGGCTGAAAAAATAGTGTGTAGAAAAACTGGCATGCTAATTAGGGAGCACGATATGCGAAGTGTATTAAAAAATCGTCAAAACACACACACATACTCATATTTATGTCAAATGTGCCGCATAACAAATGGCGCCTGCCACACAACAGCAACAAAGGCATCAGTTACAACGGCGGCAGCGGCAGTGACAGCGCAGTGGCAGTGGTTGTCAGTTTATTGTCGCGCATTGGACGAGTCAAATTGCAGGTTGCTGTGTCGTCGCCGACAGACCGCCGTAAGTAGCTCGTCACGCCCGATTTTACGACTGCTGCCACTGACAGATCCGCGACTGTCATTGTTTTGTGCATAGTCGGAGCCACCCCTCGCCGGTGGCTAATGACTCGCTGAATTATGCGCCGCACATTGTTGGAATAACTGCAATTGCACTGCAACTAAAAATGTGTGCTAATATGCAAACGATTTGAGTTTCGCCGAAATTACGCGCCAGCGCCATGTGTGCACTTATCAGCCCGCTTACATTGACGCATTTTATAGCTTTGCTTTTAAAGGCGCACAGCGATTTTTTTTTGTCTGCTACACACATTCACATTTATGGTTTAGAGAGGAATTTGCCATCAATTTCATATTTCCAGCACGCACATTAGCCTTTGGACTCGAGTGCGTTGCCATATGCCGCCACTTGCAGTGCTTCCGAGCAGCGTTCTGTTTGGGTTTGCCTTCGGTCGCATAAAATCTATTATTGGTGCATGTTTCGGTTTTTGGCTAACGGCCAAGAAATGCCAACAAAAACGTCAGACAAGCAATCAAAGTAAATGAAACCATCTACGCAACGCTATAAAATACGCACGGTGGTCTGCTGAATGAAGTTTGCGCGGCAAAACTGGTGAGTATGAGATATCAGATGTCATATTGGACCTATACGGAGTTATTGATATTTGAAATTGTTTTCTTTGGTGTGTTCAGTATAAAATATACATATGTGTCCCGCTCGCGTAGCCCATTTTTTTTGGCTTGGCTAAGATTTTCTTCTTAAGAAATAACGTGTCTTTCGAGTATTTCTTGATTTCACAGATCCAATTCAAGTTCTGAGTTTCATGAAAAACAAGAAAACACGTTACCTTTGGTTGCACCTAGGCTAGAATATGCTACACTAAAATGAGTTGTGTTTTCGATCTTTGATCGTTCAGTTTGTATGCTAATCGTCGATTCCGACAAAAGAACATCTTCATAGAGAGAAAATAATAAATGGAGAATTTCTGAGCGATCTCAAAATCATCTCGGCTCGTAGCCGTTCGTAGCTACTCGGACTGACGTATAGAACGGCTTGTCGTGTTTTCTGTCGAAATTTTAACTAAAGTTGCTCGACATTTTCAAGCGATATCGCTACGCTTAAGGGGCTCTTGAAAAGTTCCAAGCAAATCTGACATTTTCGAGCCAAATTTCGTTCAGCGATGAGGGCCATTTTTGGCTCAATAGGTATGTAAATAAGCAAAATTGCCGCATTTGGACGAAGATCAACCTGAGGAAGTTTAAGAGCGGCCATTTCATCCACAATGGTGTGTGGCCGTTGGAATAATTGGTTCATTCGAATGATAATAAACACTCCCCATTAAATTTGAAGTTTCTGTGTTTTTTTTTTTTTTTTTTCTTTAAAAAAAGTGGGAAACCCCAAAATGGATCGCCCGTTGGAGCTCGAACAGACTCACAGGTTCGTAGTTCATACTCAAACCTCTTCTCTATGGCATTATGGCAGGGGGATAGATGTATATCAGAATAATTTTTGTAATGAAAATAAATCATAAAAATTATAATTCATCATAATGTATAGTATTTTTTTCCAAATATAAACACATATTTTTTTTCCTTCTAGCTCTAGTACTCAGAATTTCACGCAACTCTTTTCGGAAATCGCTTACTGTGCCATGCTTCCAAAATATTTACCCAATCGTGCGTAAATACAAACTATGGGCGGCAGACGTGCTGGGCGTGCTGCCTGTTTGCACACTTATTTGGACTATAAAACCAAACCAAATAATAATTACTGGGAAAATAGCAACAAAATATATTGAAAATTTTACGAAAACAATAGAAAATTGGGAAAGGGGAATTCTTCAATTATCGCGCCATATACTTGACGCATGTGCATAGTCTATGTGCGTGTGTGTGCCCATAGCTCGATAAAATTTTCAATTTAGTAGCTTTGCAATTTTGCAGCTGCGCTTGCTTCTCTGTATGGTTATGTAATAGGAATAGCTGAGTAGCGCACAAAAATTAATTTAGATAAGGTCTATTGGCTTCTGTAAATGGCTAAAAAGACATTTGAGGGACTCAGCCAACCATTATCATTAACAGCAATTACTTTGTTATTATTATTGTTTTTCTTCGCCGGCTTGTTGCAATTGTTACGCATTTCTTATGCTTTCTTTTGTCTGCTGTCGCTCGTTATTTGCGGCCTAGAGTCATTACCTTCAGTCAATATTGACCTTTGCCGCCGGCTGCCATTTGATAAAGCCTGCCTTGCCCGCTTCAGTGGTTAGCCAACTTGCGAGCGTTTATTTGCCAACAAAGGTGTATGGGCATACATAAATGCATAAGTGTGTATATATATCTAACGTTCGACAACAGAAAGTGCTGGCGGCCAGGGTGAAGTGTATATGCTGCTTGTAAGTTTGTAAGTATGGTTGTTTGTGTATTTGTTGTTGTGTATCATTTGGTGTTTTTTTAGCTTCTGGCGTTTGGCGTTTACATATTCACCGCTATTTGTTTACAAACAACAACAGCACCTACCGATGTTTTGACTGGTAAATACATACCGGCACCTGTAAGTACAGCAATGCAATTGTTGTTGGCACAAGCGACCGCCACAATTTCAAAGGTTGATAAATATTGATTCTTACTCTTGAATTTACACAGTTACTACATAAGTGCACACACAAACTCACATTGACTTTTGCATTTCACCGTTCTACTTTGAATATTCCACCTCTTTTTCTTGTGAGTAAATAATGGACTAAGAATTGTTGCTGCTATTATGATTTCACTTTCGGCAGCCCTATAATAAGTTAGGTTAGGTTAGATGGCTTATTTAGAGAGATCGCAAGTAGACAGCTATATGTATATAGTCCTTTGTAAAGTCATAGAAATGAAGAACTCCTGTGTTCGAACTTAGAAATTAGTAAAAACGCTTAGTAGCCAATACAAGTTTGCACAGGCGTTTAATTTCCATTTCCGCCAGCTCGGTGGAATGTCTGACGGTATGCGCTCCCAAGTGTTTAAGCCTTGACCTCCCAAACGCAGGACAGTCAAGAAGGAAGTGTTGAGTGGTTTCCACCTTCTTCCGTACAGCTTCTGTAGACGGCGTCTGATAAGATTTCCAACATTACATTACGAACACCAATACCTGTTAAAAAGCGCACAACTAGAGAGAGGCTATGCTTGCTGAGAGCCAAAAGATCACTAGATCTCTTGTGATAGATATTTGTTCAATGCGAGTGTGCTGGCCCAGGGCTGACCAAGCTTTCACGAAGACCAGCTTTCACGAAGCCCAGCTATCTAGTAGTACAACGAACACAAGAGGATACGGGAGCAGCAACCCGCTCTAAATGTAATGATAGGGCTTCTAGGGTGCCTTACTTTGCTAGCTTATCAGCTTTAGAATTTCCTGCGATTCGGCTGTGGCCTGGCATCCATACCAGTCTTATCACAAAGACACTCGATGTTATTGACACCGAGGTTAGGCATTTCTTGACCAACCCTGAACGCGCTGCTAAAGAGTTCAAGGCTATAATCGGTGCTTTGCTATCAGAGTGAATGGTCACTTCTCTAAAGGTGGCTGCACTACGGAGCAATAAATCTACTGTCACCATCCCTAAATTAATATCTTTCACTTTTTATTATTAGAATTTCACCCTCGAAGGTCTAGTAAAAATAAATCTAGTATTTTTTCAATAGACTGATTACTAATTATAAAGAATACAGATCAAATAATAAAAATCGTCGTGTCCGACAGTCATGTGAGCATTGTTTTCATTACCCAGAAGCTGAATTTTGCACAAAAAGTCTAAACCTAGCATCGAGTGATTACTACAAACTTCCGAATGATTTTCCTAGTGAAAAAGACAAGCTTGCGAAAACTGACTGTCGCAGTTTTTGCCAATAGAGACGAGGGTATCTGAGTGTGGAAATATGGTGTATATTTCACAAAAATCTAATCATACTAACTACGCTTAATAAAACCTTAAATTTAATGCAAAAATAATAGATTTTTACTATAACTTATATGAACTTACTAAAAATTATAAAAAAATCCAGGGTAAGCTAAAAATTTTGATGATTCACTGCATAGGATCGCAAACTTAACTGTTTGTTTTTATAATAATATTTTTCAAAATGATTCCGCTAATCTCAATCGCTTACAGTTATCTTAATCTTTACCTTAGTCATATATTTCTTTCAGTTATCTGCTGTCATCGCTGACATTAATATGTGACCTTTTGTGAGTGACGCGCCGGTTGAGATAATCATGACAGGCATGACACTTGTGAGAAGGCACATGACAATCACATTGCATATCTTTTGATATTTTGCATAGTTGAGAAATTCAACCCAAGAAATGTAGACGATCATCGGTCTCAGCAGCATGTGATTAGTGCTGACTAAATTTACTGAGACCCTATGTATTTTTCCCACGGCAAAACAACTGTACAAAATCAAGCTGTCACACTGTCACATACAAATTTGAGACTATTTTAAGTAATTATTATTTTATGAAAATCTTCAATAATTTTAGTTTGAAAAAATCTTATTATTATTACAAAAAAATATAAAAATTAATAAAATAAAAAAATATCATTTTAATATATTTTCTATTATACTAAAACTATGATATGAAATTCAAAGAATATTTTCTATTTTTTGTGTAGAGTCTGGGTGCCTTTCGTTAACTTGAAAACCTTTGGATACATAGAAACTCGTTTCAATCTTTTTCGAAATTTATAGCTTTCTATGAGCTCCTTTCCATTTTTTGGCATCTTTCTATTTTCTTCCATCAAACTGCGAAAATTGCTAATAAATAATGGCAGAAATGTGGAGCCTCCTCAAGTATTTATTTCATTACATTTCATACGAATTATATTCGGTGAGAGTAGCTCAAGATTTTACGAACTCAACCCAATTCACGTGGATGCTGCAAGCATTCCAAACGCGAAATTAATTTGCCCGTAGTGTAGAACCCGGCACTGCTTTCCAATAACGAACTGTAAATTAGGTAATATCTATAATTATGGAAAGCTGCTTGAAACTTAGTGAAAGCAACAATCACTAATGGCAGCTCAGCGGTACACAGACTGACTAGCAAAGCAGAACATTTCGAACTTTTTTGCTCGCTCCACCATTAACTGCATCTCAAACATTGTACTATGCCATTGGGTTTGTATAGGTGTGTGTGTGTGTATGTAAATTCCGCTAAGTAATACCTTCGAACGGTCGGTCACTGCGCTATTTCGAGCAACAAAAAAAAAGCTGACTTGCTTGCCTTTGCACTGAAGGCATTGCTAAACTGGTAATGAGAAAAGCCAGCAGCCAACAATTAGTTAAAAAGAATTGCCGCGTAGCGGAAACAACGGCAACGCATTAACCCACAAAAACAGGTCGGTGACGAAAAACGTTTAAGTCGCTTCAAAAAATTGCTGGAACAAAGCAACAAAAAACAAAGAGATTGTGTAAAATGAAAAGAGAATTTGATGACGCCTTTTACCGTTATGCGCAAGTGAATAAAATTTCATTAAATGGCGCTAATTCATGTCAAAGAACACCAGCTACTTTCCGGGAAGAAACTAAATAAACGGTGGGAAGCAGTATCATTGTTGAACGAGCATTAGAGATTTATGGGGAAAATGAATCTTATCGCATTCGAAATTAATGAGAGAGGGAACCGCGATTGGGGGACGTTATGTGCCACCGCGCTCAAGTTACTGGCTTATTTTTGAGTCTTGGATTGCAAAAGTACACCTTCGGAAGCTAGAGAGATAAATTAATGGATCTCTCCGATTTGACGCTCTGAAAATTTGCTATACCTTAATTTAAACCCCAAATTCACCTCTCAATAAATAAAATTCCTGCTGTGATTAAGACAAAAAGTAAACGATTTTCAGCTGGATCCAACAATAAACGTGAATTCTTCTTTGTAATATTTATCTGCGAATTAACAACATTTTAAAGGAGACGCATTCGAGGCTTAGCCATTTTCTTAAAACAAAAAAAAAATTACAAGTTTAACTGACAAAGACTATACCCAAGAGAGCAACATATGCATATGTCTGTAGGTATGTAAGTATGTAGTTAATAAAATCGAGAAAGACAGAGAAACAGCTGGCTTCAATAAATATATGCCAATGACAGCAACATGCTTACGGCCGCCGTGATCTCCAAAACTGTGTCAAAGTGCTTAAATAGTGCAAACTCTAAAGCATTACAACAATCAACCAAACACAACACAGTGAATGTATATGTGTCTATGTATTTATGTATGTATGTATTTATATATGTTTGTATGTGTATTGGAAAACAAAAGCTACACGATGTCAAAGCAAGTCGAGTATGCTAAATATGCTAGAATTCAGCAAAGCAACAAGAAAAATTGTACCAACAATAAAAAGTCAAAGCATCACTGGCTAGTCGTTGTTGTTGTTACTTTCTGTCCGACTTTCAACGGCTAGCCGAATGTAGCATCAGCAGCTCAAACGTGGAAGCTTCTAATGTTTAAATCCCAGCAGATGTGCGCTGGAATGCGGTATAAAAAGCTTCTGCTGAACTAAGTAGGAATATTAGCAGACTCTACAGCAACGACAACAAAAACGTTAACTGCGAACAGTGTTATGGTAGCCGATTATTTGTGATTAAATTTTGATGTTCTTTTGATACTCTCAAACAGCTGATGATTTTTCATTTTAATCGTATGTTTAGTTTTGAAACCTCCTTCATAATTTTCAAGCGCTTGTTTGATTAACGTTTGTCTCAAGAATGACAATTATTTAATCTACCTTCGGAATATTTTCTAAGAGTTGAGGAAACTAGAAATTACTTCAAACAGCGCTTTCTTTAAATTATTTTTTAAAACCCGAACTGGGTATATTAAGTTAGCCAGAAGGAAACGTCGGAGACTCTATAAAATATGTGACGATCAGCACGACCACGACCGATTTTGCCATGTCTGTCTGTCTCTCTGTATATACACGAAGTAATCCCCTAGTTTTTGAGATTCCGATCTGAAATTTTGTACACCTATTTTTTCTCACTTGTCGGAACTGCCGATATTGGAACACTATGACATATAGCTGCCATACAGACAATCTTTTCATTTGACGATTATTCGCCAAATTTGTCATGGGTTTTTGTCAAGATCATAGTAATTTTTAATTCCTCAGATATATTCCCACTATTTATAAGCTAAGCCAAGCTGCTAATCGAAATCCAAAAAAGCTGTTCAGTTTTCGATTTCTTCAGAACACTGTTCCGCAGCAAAAGCGGCACAAAGTCACGGTTTTCATTAGAAAATTCGGCTGTTCAGGCTGCCCACAGCCGCATATGCCACAGCGTGACGCGAAGAGGGCAGAGCAAATTGGTTACGCTTGAGATAATTCAAGTATTTAATTTTCGTTTTTAATTCTTCCATTTCGTAGTGCATGCGGTTGTTTTCTATTTTGTCTAAGCTGGATTTTAGTGGGTTAACTCATTAGATTTGCTGCAATAATACTGTTTCTATTTAAGCTATTTATTTGTTTTGGTTTATTTAGAACAGCAAACGTTCGTTCGAGATTTGTTTGCTGCTCCCGTTTTGCATAGAACTCTGTGCTTTGCCCTTCCCGCGCCGCAAAGTCCGAATAAGCCAAATCTGTTGAAGTGTTTATTCAATTTGTGTGTCTGAAAAGTTGTCAAAACAGCTAGAGCAAGCCGGAGTCAGAGACGGACAGACGAGCGGCATGCTGGGAGTGCCGGTGATGCGCTTCACTGCCCAACGAGCAATAAGCGCGCGTGGCGAAGGAGGTGTATAGGTGACGCTGGAACGGCGTTGCGTTTCCACGTTGGCTTATTTTGGTGATAAATGCTGTCAGCTGTGGATGGACGAGCGTGGATTGATTGCACGCTTGGTTAGCTCACTGCTTCCCCGACAAACTGCCTTACTTACACAGCAGGACGCTGGGTGGCAACGCTGGTGTGCGAGAGAGGAGACAACACGCCAACCAAGCCCAATCGAGCCAATGCCACGGCACAGCTGACAGCTGGTTGTGTGTCCCCGAAAACAAAAACAAAAAAGTGAAAATAAACAGCAAGAAAACACAAAACGAAACTACGATCCAAGCGTCTCGTTGTTGTGGGTGTTAGTAACGGTGCCGATGACTAGCTGATGTACTTTAGCCTCAGCTTTTAGTCAGAACTGGGTCAACTAAAGTTTTTACTGTTTCTTACTGGTTCTAGTTGAGGGCACTGTTGTTATTTGCTCGGTTTTGCTTGACTTAAAATATTGCCGTTATACGTACTTGATTCCAAAGCTGGTGTTGCTGTATAATTTTAATGAATTCCTCCGCTGAGACGACCGTACAACTTTTATCTAGATTTTCATTGTGTTTATCTTTTGGTTGTTTGTTGTTGTTGTTGTTGTTGCTTTTCACTTTGGTAGTTAAGCAGATTTCGGTTGACTTGTTTTTGGTGCATTTAATTTTAATTTCAATTGCGCTATTTAAATATTTAAACAACGCTTAGTAAATAGTTTTGCTGTTAAGCGTTTTTAATTTGGAAAAAGTGCTTTCGACTGCATTAACTAAGCTCTGCGGAAAATAAACATGAGTGGGTGATTTTAAAGTCGCCCAGAGCGCGTAACTGGCTTTATAATTGGGCCGGGCCACACAGCAGCGCAAGCGGGGAACAATGTGGCTGCTTGCTCAGCGTTAAAATGTTTTCTGTTTTTGTTGCTACTTAATTGCTATTTAATTACTTGTTGTATTTTTTTTTGTTAATTTTCCATCATTAAACAAAAAACTGTTTATGATTTTAGTATTATTTACTCAAAAATATTAAAATGTGCTATAAGTGCAGCTGCGCACATTTAGAAGGGCATCAATGTTTGCGTATTTTTTGACAGCAGCGATCAAGTTTTTCTACTCTTCACCTATTTTTTCGCATGTCGGCACTTTGACTAACAAATTTTCCGCTTAGCAGTACAAATGCAACGCAGCTTTTATGGTATTTAAAAGCACTTGATTTTTGAACTCACCGGTTATAACCTTAGCTTCTCATGAGATTCGCGATTGGATTACCAGACCACAAAAGAAGTATAGCTCCCTTGATTTACACAAACTAATTCGCGTTAAGATCGCAGCTAGACATCGCACTTAACCTTAACTCACCCTTAGTTAAAATTGTTTTGAAAAATTGTCTTTGCACTTCAGTCTTCCACTCACCTGCAAAGAATAATAATTGGTTACTGGTTATAGAATTTAAAATTCTAGTACAATACAAGTCAATAAAATATATTGTTTAGGACGAGTAAATGTCATTTTGAAAGTTCAGTTGTACAAATTACAATCGTGTACTTAAGTGAAAATAAATTGCTGACGCGACAAGTGCAGACCGTATCGTATAATTAGGTTCGCTATAACACTACTAATTTACCTATGAATGAATACCAAACACAAAGTGAACGTAATTGTTTCCTCCCTCGAACAGGGTGAGCTATACATAAAGGCGGACGGAAAATTTTTAAATTTTTCTGGTACTCGTATTTCATCATTATAACCTCAAATATGTAAGTAATTTTAAGTTGTACTTTTGGGCTTCAAGTGCTATAGATTATTAGAAGCTATTGCTGAATACTTAGTGAAGTAGAGCATAGAACTATCGTTTTTGTTGGTTTCTATAGATTACTTTCACATATCTGAATACTCGTTAGTTCCTAGCATAAGAATCTTATTTTTCAGTACAAAACAAGCCAAAATTATTGTCTAGCAGAATATGTGCAGTGTTCAATTTCATATCAGCTGCCCGTTCGCTGCTTATTTTTTAAATAAAAGTAAAAATTTAGAATAAGCATGATTTTACTAAATTTTTCACTCTTCTTTTGTATTTCTGAGAAATACATGTTTCGAGAGTACATTTACATTGATTTAGTAATTACTGAGCTCTATCTTGAGAGTACAAGAAAGAAACTACCATCTCATGCAACACACCATCTGATCAAATTTGACCCGGACTGGTCCTTTTAAATGGATAATGGTTTTACCATAAACCATTTTTAGTTCTATCTGGATGGTACAAGCCAGAAACCTCTATCTCACGCGACACATCATCTGATCAAATTTGACCCGGACTGGTCCACTTAAATGGATAATGTTTTTCTCATAAAAACAACGACGAGATTGCTTAAAATTTCCTCCTTCAAAGGCATCTCGGCTACAGAACTGATGAAAATGTTTTGGGCAATCTACCTTATCACGAACACTACTATTTGAGTGGCACAAAACATTCAAAAAAGGACGTGAAGTAAGACTTGCTTCATGTGAAACGTCCATCCACCTGTGTTAAAGATGTCAGAAAACTTAAAAAGACATTGCTTTACAATCATCGGCTCGAGAGTTAGCAGATAATCACAACATTACAATTATGGATCGAGTCCAAATACTTTGGTCAATGTTATGATTAATGTTTTGGTTAATGTTTTGGTTAACGTTTTGATTAATGTTTTGGTTAATATTTTGGTTAATATTTTGGTTAATATTTTGGTTAATGTTTTGTGTATGAAGCGTGGCATTATTAGAAACGTACCAAGAGATCTGAATCTTCGAAAAACTACAGCGAATAGAGATCGCAAAAGGCAACATACAATATAGGTAAGAACCCGATATTCATTAAACTCATAATTTCTGGTCACAAGACGTGGGTTTATGAATAGATATCCTTTATTATTCGAACAATCTTCTTTTACAGTTCCAATATCTTTTTAATGAAGCCAGCTACTTGACTCCAATTTTCCTGTTCTCGGTAAATGTTTCTATGTTTTTAGTGGCAGTATTATAAAGAATCTCTTAAGTAAAAGTATACATTTTAAGAACACACTGTATTTGGCAAACTTTTCTAAAAAATTACTGTTTTTCCGAGACACGTAAATATGTAACGGGTGATTTTTTTGAGGTTAGGATTTTCATGCATTAGTATTTGACAGATCACGTGGGATTTCAGACATGGTGTCAAAGAGAAAGATGCTCAGTATGCTTTGACATTTCATCATGAATAGACTTACTAACGAGCAACGCTTGCAAATCATTGAATTTTATTACCAAAATCAGTGTTCGGTTCAAAATGTGTTTATCGACAAATTTTGTTCAGCGATGAGGCTCATTTCTGGTTGAATGGCTACGTAAATAAGCAAAATTGCCGCATTTGGGCCAGAAGCCGTTCAAGAACTGCCCATGCATCCCGAAAAATGCACTGTTTGGTGTGGTTTGTACGCTGGTGGAATCATTGGACCGTATTTTTTCAAAGATGCTGTTGGACGCAACGTTACGGTGAATGGCGATCGCTATCGTTCGATGCTAACAAACTTTTTGTTGCCAAAAATGGAAGAACTGAACTTGGTTGACATGTGGTTTCAACAAGATGGCGCTACATGCCACACAGCTCGTGATTCTATGGCCATTTTGAGGGAAAACTTCGGACAACAATTCATCTCAAAAGTTATCAAGCTCTTAAAAAATCACCCTTTATAATAATGCACGTACGTAGACCAATAGTTAAGAAAGTTGACAACAGAAATATGCATTTGAATAGAAATTTAGCAAGTAATAAGTTCCCGCACGTAGTAAGTATTTTTTACGACTGTGCAAATACAGTGCATCGTTGGTGTTTATGGCTTTTTAATGACCCTTTGCCAATATTTTTAAATACGCCCCATTTATATAAGAACAGTTAAAATTACCTCAAAATTACTTTACAAAGTCATAGAAAACATCGGGCATTAATGTCTAATGTCTTATCTAATTTCATTTTCTCCGTTGAATATTCAAAAGTTCACTGTTACACGTGTAGTCTAGAGTAGTCTATAGCACGTTCAATAGAACACGTAAGTATTTACTTAAGTATCGATGTAAGTTTGCATGTTATGAGTCGTCGCAACGCTTTGATTTTTTCCATTTCTAATAAAATTAGTCTCACGCAAACCATAAAAAGTCATGCGATTTTCAATTGTACTTAATAGTCATGCCATCCATTTACACACAAACCTAGATATGTATGTAAGTAGACAAGGCATATGTAATAAATATTCGAATTCCTTTCCATAACATTTCATTAAACGATTACTGGCCACGCCGGCAGTGGCACCGTTTCAAATGACAGTGTTGCAAGCTCCACGGAATGATTGAAACAGAGAGCGAGGCAGCGAGAGCGATGAAGTGAAGGAGAAATATAGATGGGAAGTCCAAACTCAGCTCAATGGCTCGCCAAATGAGGCGAAATGCAAATTTACATCCATAATTATAGTTGTGGATATGTGCAAAAACCAGTTACTCAATCGATTACTCATTCAAGCCAGAACTGGCGAAACACACAATAATGCATGAGCGCTGTTATTATAAGTGATCTGTGTTCATGAACTCTTATTATTATAGATTCATGGTTGATCATACAATTCTTCGTTAGACCAACGGTTTCATAGAGGGAAATATTATAAAACTTTGGTATTAATTTTTGATAAACGACTGATTTATTAGAGAATTGTTAGGTATTATTTTGGTAAACGACTGATTTGTTAGATAGAGAGAGAATTGTAATTTAAATATTATACAAATTTAGCACAGCCATCCTAAGAACGGCGAATATTATTCAGATTTGGGTTCTGAAAATTTTCAAGCAATCAAAATTCAAATTAATTTCTTTTGACTTTTCATCCGTGAAAGTTGGATACTCGTGCTTTAAAAGAAACGATTGTTCTCAATACATTTGCTTACTTGATGAAAATATTATTATTATTATTATTACCAGCGTAGCTTTGTGCTGCATTATACGGTTTTGGAGATAATTCTAGTTATTGGATTATATTTATGGACTTATTGCAAAAAATAAAAAGTACATTTAAACACACATTTCAAGCTCACCAAAGAGCTGTGGTTAATAAATCACTTGAAGCTTTCAGGTGCCCACATATGAGCTGGTGGATATCGCTGCATCGCGTGGGTGACACAACACACGACTCAACAACAGAACGACTGTGCGAAACTTAAACACGCACACATTTATTGCTGCTGCTATCAAGCGTTTTTGCAGAGATTTCATAGCTTTGATTGTTCTAAATACCAAAATAAATTGTAGCTATTAAAGTTGATTATATTTTTTCTACGAAATTAAATTTTAATAGCATCTGTCTCAATTACTCGCATATTACTCATAGGCAAGTGCATGAATAGTATTTACTAAATCCATTTAAAGTCAAATTGGATTTTCCATTTCATTTGCTTTTCGATTACAAATCTTCGCTTGGATTTATAAATTTTTATTGCCAAATGTTTGATTTATTGTCTTTTATGTATTATTGTTCATATTTGTAAAAGGGAGGATTAAGGCAAATCTGTTTGAAGCCAATAATAGTTGTAAATACTAATAGTAACAGAGTATTGTAATAAAAAGCTCAATAATAACAAAATGCATTAACATCCTCAATTTTTTAACAATTATAAGCAAAAACCGTTCTAAAAAGTTTTAAACCCGATTTTTCTCAGCTCTTGTGCAATTATTTGCTTAATTTAATATATTAAACGCCAAATCTGCACTGTTCATTACTCAATACGAAGTTTTTGCTACAGTCCTATAAAGTTCGGTTAGCTTTGAAATTATTTTCAAATTTATTTAGCATCGAAATAGCACACTCAATTGTGAAATTATGAAAAGTTCAGTCACAGCAGTCATAAGTTTTTATGATTTCCAAATAGCACAGCAATAAATGAATTGCGAAATTTTTATTGACATATTGAATGGAAAGTTCGGCGAAGCATTGCAATTTCTAATCATCGGTTCAGGCAATTAAACTCTTAGCAGACTGCGTATGCCATCTTGAGCTTAGATAATTTGGGCAATTAATGGCAAGCAATTATTGTTTTAGTGTTATACTTATTGTTGCTGTTGTTGTTATACATTTGCAGAGATTCATCACCGCTCCGAGCACTTTCTCAAAATGTAGACTATTTTTAAACTGTTGTGCTGCTTTGAGAACTTTGCCAATATGAATTAAGAAATTGTTGAAAAAATTCTGTTTTTTTACCCGAGAAAAACCATTTAACCCCCTATTAATTAAAATTTTTTGTTTATCGAGTGCAAACAATCATAATGACACTCTCAAAACTCCAGACCAAGTTACTGTCTGTGGTGGTGTGGATTCCGAAAGCATATGTGTACTTTTGAAACTAAGCCAGGAACCCACTTTACCGTCAATAGTGAGAACTGTCAACAATAGGTTCAAACCACGCTTCTTTCTCACATCAATATCAATCCTCAAATACTAAATATTATAGTTGCGGCAGAAGAAGCTACAAAAATACTTAAAACAAATACTTTATAGAGACTTAGGCCTTATAGCCGAATCATACCAAGAAATAGGCTTGCCAATTGGCAAATCGCCTGCATCAGGTTAATGGAAAGGTGTATGCCATATATGCTCATGACCATAAAATTTTTAAATTAAAATATAAATAAAAGCTCTATATACCGAAAGGAGCACCATTTATATACATATGAATACAGCAAAATGTTTACTAGAGGATTAACCGAAATTTATGGTACACTATATTTTTTGCCAATAAGCGGTCGCCAAATTGCTTTGGTCTTGCAATTTATCTCTTGAAGTGATTGCTATTTTCAATTTATAATCTGGTATTCAAATATTCTTTTCTATTTTAATTATTTGCATTAAAATTTAGATTTGAACCATACTCGTATATAGTGGGAAATTTTGTTCATTCCACCTCAGTTATAACTTTTTTCCTTACTACATTAATACTTTTTTCCATATTTAGGCATGAAGAAAATTCTACTGTCTTCAAATAATATTGTTTTCTCTACACAAAGTATCCAAAAAGAAACTACAATAACAAAATACGCATTAAATTAGGTCTTTGTCTTCTCTTTAGTAAGTATGTAAGTAAGTAAATATAATTTTCGCTCCCAGCTTGTTCAAATTCAACACCTTGAAAATAATATTTATCATCGTGTTTAATGATCTGTGCTGCGACAACTCAATTTAGTGGCACACGGGGGAAATGTCTTCGAATAGAGTTTCAAAGCAAGAGACCATGAAAGTGGTGATCATTCTATGTATATATATGTATTTAAGTTCATGACAGGCCACAAATCGCTGAAAGAAAACTGAACGGTAAATAAAATTGATTATACGAGTATTTCTGTATGTATTCACAATATTAACGCGAGTTTTATAAAAATGCAAGGCAAAGAGGATTCTCTTGTTTTCTTACAAAATCGCCGTAGGTACTGAAAACCATCTCAGCCTCGGCTCATATTAAGTGTATGAAAAATTGGATAAGTCATTGGTATGCTTGTATTGGCTCTTCAGAAACTTATTTTGAATTTTATAATAAAGATTTATATTCAAATGAATTAATATGTTGTTGTTTTCACACCCGTCAAATATGATCTAATCGGATTTTCGGCATCGGCCAGCCAAACTAAATGGAATGCGCGCTAGCGTTGCCATAATGCATAATATTTACGCACAGGATTAATCGTGGTCCAGTTAATTAGTGGGCGTTAAGCAAGTTTAGACTTCCGTTCTTAATTTAGTGCAGTTTATGCGCTGCGACTTGAGTACAGGCTTCCTTATACGCATAAATCCCATGCAAATTGCCGTTCCATATTTTATGCACTGATTCTTCAAAGTTGACTTCATTTCCTTAACCCATTAGGTGGCCAGTTCTAAACGCTTTCTGAGTTGGTGCCGTTGATTGCATTCACATTTTGGCATAATCAAGCGCTTTTTGCATAAATTCCAACTGGTTTATGCCATTTTACTGCAAATTCGGCAAGCATTTCAAGTTCACATGTGTTTATGGTGTACCGTGAGCTTTTAATTTTTTCATAATTTTCTAGTTTTATTTTAATTTTGGAAGTAAATGTCTTTTTCTTTCCTTTCTTTGCATAAGAAACGCTAATTTTAATAAATTTGTTGTTTGACTAGTTTGCGGCGCGCACAAGTCACTTTGCCATTCAAATTTTGAAGTGATCATTTTGTTTGAATTATTAAAAAGATTCATAAGTGTCTTATGTCTTGAGCATTCTGCGGATTCTGCGGTCAAGATGCTAATTCTGTGTCATACATACATATGTATGTGTTGTATGTGGGGAGGGATTGATCGAACGTTGAAAATAAACAGTTGCTTATAGCGGTAGCTTAAGTTGGCATGAAGAGAAAGAAAAAGTAGTGTTTTTTTGGGTAGATAAAAAAAAAACTGTATGACGTAACGACAAAGAAGCTACCTGTATAATAAATTTTTAATGCTATAGTCTGCATTTGGGTAATTAGAATTACTCACTTTATTACCGTAATAAACATAAATATAATTATGATATATTTTCTGCTCATAACCAAATTTATGCAGCATTTATATATTGCTTTATACATATAAGCTTAGAATCATGAGAACCAGACTAGAACTGAAAATAATTTTATTTTTAATTTTTCGAAAGTGTTAAGAAAAGATTTAAGGCTTTCAGTTCAGTCATAAAATATTGACGTGTTATTCTCTTATGAATTTCAAATTTATAAAAATGTATTATATTTTTATTTTGAGCTCATAGAACGGAACTTGCTTTCAATTAGAAATTCCCACAGTTTGAACAAAAAGTCATCAATCAAATGGCTAAAGTTTGCAAGGCAAATCTTAAGGCCACCAAAGTCAGTGCAATTAGCAATTGAAATGCTAAAATTATTATTATTTTGCATAACATATTTAGACTTGCCCTGGGAATTTATTTTAAATCAGATAAATTGGGTTAATTTGTGTATGTGTGCATGCATTAAGTCTACTTTGTAGCATCATTAATATTTATATTAATTTTTTGTCCCAAAGTGTTCACATTTAAGGCAACACCTTTCGCAAAAATTAAAAAAACTTCAAACTGGACGCGCCTACTTGCGATATTCACTGTATGACTAAGACTGTTTTCATTATTGCATAATTCTTTTTACTTCAATTTAATTCAATATTTTTTCCCTTTTAAACTGTTTCATATTTTCCCAGCAACTCTAAAGCAATAAAGAAGCGATTAATTCAATTTACAACAAGTTGTGAAACAAACACACAAAAAAGGTGTTTTCGGGCGAATGTGGTGTGAAACATCTGTTACGGTACTTCGAATGCAAAAACATGTTATTCATACGGTTAATTAAAAATAAATTGTTTTATAAATTTATGGTGAATTATATGCTTGATTTTGCTTCATGCTTTATTATTTGAGGTTATTTATTTATTTTATTTATCATTATTTATGCATTTTATCTTAACATGTGAGACCGTGTTTGAACGGTTTTATAATTCGCTTATTTATTAACATTAACATTATTTATTAATTTGATTAACGTGTCTAGTGATTAGATTGTAATTTATTAAATCGTTTATTTAATTATAAACTTGAAGTTAAAATATACTCGTAAGTAATCAAAGACGTAAGCAAGGAAGCACTGGTTACTAATACTAATAATATTTACAATAATTATTTTTTTTTTTTGTATTATTTCTGTTTAGTTTGATATAATATTTATTTTTTATATGAAAATTATGATTTAAATATATGAACAATTATAATTTTAACATCCAATTTTTGATTTGAATTATTTAATTTAATTTTATTTAAGTTAATTTAATTTGAGTTAATTTAAGTTAATTTAATTTATTTTCTTTTATTTATTTTATTTTATTTCTTTTTTTTTAATTTTAAATTATTATATATAATTTAATTCTATTTAATTGAATTTGTTTTTTGTTAATTTTTTGTTGCTTTGTCATTTTGTTCGACTTTTATCCAGCTCCATGACAATTACAATTTTATAACCTATTTCTGTTTTTTATGTTTATTTAATTTATTTTAATTTAATTTTATTTTATTTTATTTTATTTTATTTTATTTGATTTGATTTGATTTAATTTAATTTAATTTAATTTTATTTTATTTAATTTAGTTTGAATTGTTTTAATTTAATTTAATTTAATTTTTTTTAATTTAATTTCATTTTATTTTACTTTATTTCGTTTTTTTAAATTTTTTAATTATTACATATAATTTAATTCAATTTAATTTTTTTAGATTTAATTTAATTGAATTTGTTTTTTGTTAATTTTTTGTTGCTTCGTCATTTTGTTCGACTTTTATTCAGCTCCATGACAATTACAATTTTTATAACCTATTTCTGTTTTTATGTTTATTAAATTAAATTTAATTTATTTAATTTAATTTAATTTAATTTAGTTTGAATTGCTTTAATTTAATTTAATTTTTTTTTAATTTCATTTCATTTTATCTTATTTTATATAAATATTTATTTTATTTTATTTTATTTTTATTTATTTTTTTTTATTTTATTTTATTTTATTTTATTTTTATTATTTTATTTTATTTGATTTTTTATTTTTTATTATTTTTTTATTTTATTTCATTTAATTTTTTAAATTTTATTTAATTATTTCATATTATTTAATTTCATTCTCTTACATTTAATTGAACTGAATTTATTTTTTTTTAATTCTTTTTCCCCGTGTCATTTTGTTGGACTTTAATTCAGTTCCATGACAATAACAATTTTAATAACCTATTTCTGTTTTCTGTTTTTTACAACTGTCAGCGTTACTTATTTTGACTTTTGTTGTTGTTGCTTTTTTTGCTCCATTTCGAAACGTGTGCAGCTGTAAATAATGAAAGCTGTCTCAGCCGTACGTATGATATGAAGTAGAACTCGTCTTCGCCGCTACAGCACTAATGCACACACACACATACACACACATACAACATCAACACTTCTGCTATGAGCTTATGCTGCGCTCTGTCAGCAGTGAAATTTGGAAAAGTGAAAATTATTCAAACACATGAGTTTATAAGCACATTAATAATCATCACACATACATACATACATACATACATGCAAACTTTTATATATGTATGTAAACTTGTCTACAGAGAAATTGCCGAAAGCGGAAATCTTCTGCACTCGAATTTCTACCGACTTACGCCAGGTAGCGGTGAACATTTGTGTTTATGACCCGTGCGTTTTGTGTGCACCGATAAGTGCATGTTTGTACATATGTATATGTATATGCACTTATGTTTTCCAAAATCTTCAAGCTGTGTATGCACACAAGCGTCGAGTACATGCCACATGAATATGCGTTTAAGAGCTGAAAGTCTCTCGCTGCTGAGACCCTTGGTTATGCTACTCAATGCTTTCTACTATTTTCGATTCACTTCCCGCAATCCGACTTTACTGTCTTCAGTCTTACCGTTAGTGTGCAGCCCAGCGCCTCCGTTATGTTTTTTTTAGGTTCTTAACTGCCTGCAAGCATTCACTTAAGTACAAGACGATTTCCCCCGAAATGCTGTTTAAATACCTTTTCGTGGTTATTGGTTTCGCCGGTGAATTTTATTTTCACTTCCATTTCTTTTTATTAGTCTACCATTACCAAAGTCACTAATGACCGAGAGTGAACTGCGACCTTAAATCATCAACTGCACCTTCCTTTACAATTCAGACCGAAAGAGCAAACATTGCACTTCTTAAGCTCATTTCGGGCAATTTTGGTGTTTAAGTTCGGCTTAAAAACCATTATTAAGTCTGTCTCTTCGCCTTTCGCCGTTTTAATTTATTTTCACCACAAAAGTTGACTTTTCAAACTTTTTTTTTGTGGATGTGTCGTTGGGTTAATGAACTCTTCCGCAGTGACTTAAATAAACTTTTGTGCTCGTATGAATACTTTTATTTGAGGTGTCTTAACTTGCAATTCACTTTATTTGTGTTTTTGTATCATTGCCACAGCTGCTTTCTTTTCGCTCGCCTTGCGCCGCCTGTCAGTAGTTGTCACACCCGGGCGCGTACGCTCTTCTCTCAGTTGCGACTTCCTCATCACCCACACTCAGACAAGCCGCAGACAGTGTTCAGCAAAAGTTGTCGCCCTTTAACCAGAAAGGTATAAAAAGGTTGAAGAAAGGCGTGGCCATAAGCCAGCAAGAGTTTTTAAGCCAATAATATTGATAGCGAACAACACTTTCAGATAGAACTCCAATCTTTATGAACATAATCAAACCTTTTTCACAAACTTCGAAAAATTATTAAAATGATTAAAGAAAGATTTTTGTGGCTTGTTCGTTATAGTTTTTATACTTTCTTACTTCGATATAGTCCTTACTTAACAAGGTAGATCTTCTTCTTGACCTCCAAAGTCATTATACATAAAAGTTTATATAAAACAAGCTGTCACAATCACCGCAAGTACGTTTGCGTCCGCAAAATTTTCATTCCCAGTGTTCCTGTCAAACAACCAGCCTCTTATTTGGCAAATATTTGCGCTGCAGCTGAGCAAATTTTGGCTTTCTGTTTGCTTTGAATTAGTTTAAATAAAAGCAAATTCGAAAAAAAATAATTTGCATATAACACAATTTTTTATTAAAATGAAGAGCCGAATTTTGTCTGCGCCGTCAGAAATTTAATATTTGTTTACAACGAGTTTTTGTTTTTGCATTGTGTTACCTTTTTTTATCTTTTTCATGCAATTTGACACTCGTAAAATGCGGCTTCAGTTTAATTCCGTATAATTATATTTAAATAATATGTTTTTTGTTTTTGCATTGCATTTAATGTCTTCCTGCCCAGTCTGGGTTCGCACACTGACTCACTCAGCATTTAATTCGTATTAAAAACAACAACAGCTAATTTAATATTTAAATATGCAGCGTCAAAAATTGGATTCAAATTTAATCGGTTTTCGTGGTCTCTGCTTTACCTTTGTCGCCTGAAATTTTAAACTTTGTCGCTTTGCTGACAACAAAGTTTTTATTTTTATTTTTTTTTTTTTTCAAAATAAATTTGGTTTTGTTTTTTACTTTGGCCACATGCTTCACATACAGACATATAGATAAACGTCAAATTATGCTTGCTTGCTGGCAAGTCAAACTTGACGAATAGTCCGCCATTCGAGTGTAAACACGCCATTACTCTGCCATTTAAAGATGCCAAACTTTGTCAGCGAACACACTCTGCCGAGTGCTTTGACATTTGCCTACTCCAAAATGTTTTATTGCTCGTGGCTTTTATGGCACCTGCTAGAGTGGCGTTTTCGTTAATCGAGCGGTGATTTGTTAATATCGCTTGCGCTGTTCGAATGCATAAAATTAAGTAGCTGCGCCGTTTGACGCACGAATTGAGTGCGAAGCTTCCGTTTTGATGGTTTTCTGCGCAGTTGCATTGCTAGATCGCAACTGATACATATTATTAATCTTTATTTAAGTCAGTGATATTGCGATACTTATGGGCCATCAGGAAGTAAATATTATTTTAATTCACTTAATTCGGACTTTTTATTTATGACACACCCACACACATACGCGGCCACACGAGCGGTGTGGTTCCCTCAGTGCGATGCTGATTGAAATCAAAAACTGCCATCAATTAATTATTGCAATCACGACATTAATTAAGTATTGATTTAAAATCACATAAATAGCACGCAGCTTAAGCATGCAAAGCAGTATAATAATACAGTATGATATATGTGGTATTTATATTTATTTGCGTATAAATACGCGCACAAGAGTATTCATGAATGCTCATTACTTTTTCTGAAATATTTCATTATTATTCTTTAATTCAATACTGTTTAAGTTTAAAGCAAGATTGCATATTTTGCAATTTAATTCAATTTTCAGGCATTTAAAATATTTGACAGCAAGCGAAAAGAAATTGGCATGCCGACGAGTAAGCTTGCAGCTTTGAAGAATGTGCTGGTTTGAGCTTTTGCTTAGTTTCCTTGCCGTTAAATGTATATGTATGCATTTTAGCGAAGGAATTCGCAATCGTAAGGACGTACATACAGCAAGGATATGTCGCGCTGTGAGGGAAAAAGCTCTTGACGGCATAGCGCCATCTGCGGGAAAGCTTCCGTAGCTATGCTTAAAAAGCATGCGAAGAGTTCAAAAGCCGCCCGCCAAATTACGAACTGTTAAAGCAATATGTAAAGTTAGCTCGTTGCTTTAAGGGGTTATATGCAGTTAAAATTTTCAAAAAATCGATCACGCAGAAAATTTCATATCGTTCCGGAGAATATATACAAAGTTACACACAAATTTGAAAAGGCGTTTCACAGTGCTTGGAATTGCATTCTAAACTTTAAACGCGTTTTTCTCAAAATGGTGTTTTCCAAGTCGACCATCTAACTGTATAAAACACCTTAAATTGATACTTATTTTTACGTTCGCCAATACAGCTCTTGAAATTCGTTTTGGAAGACGTCTTACATTAAATAATTATGCAGGTTATTTACAGTGAAAGCTCAAACCATTACTTTCTGTATGGTTTTCCTAAACCATTGTCGGCCTCACTCAACTTATTTCTATCAAGTTGATGAGCTGTTTTTTATAATTATATGCTAGGCCTTTAATTTTTTAGGTAGGCTCGAGTAAAAATCGATTGACAAATTTTGTCACGATATTCAAGCCCATTTTCTATGCTTCTAGCGTAAATTTGGTCATTGACTGGCAGTTTGGAGTGACTTACAATGCGATACGTGGCAGTTTCAAGGAGACTAATAAAAATAATATCAAAGCGAATGATTTTTGGTTTCAAATTCGCTGTTAAGAGTTGAAAAGTATTGTTTTTTTTTAATTTTTATTTGACTTTATAACTGTTTTATTCTTCAAATATACTTTCGAATATTATACACTTTTACTAAGGTTTTTATATAAGAATTCAGCGTAATTAATATTGTATGAAATCTGTATATTTATTTTGAATCCGTCTCCATTTTTTAGTCAGTATTATACCAGTGGCGTATTCAGAGAGGGGAAATGGGGGAAATTTCCCACCCTAGGGGCAAATGGCTTATTAATAATTTTACTTCTTTGAAAAAACATAAAGTAACAGTAATATAATCAAGAAATTTTACATTTTCTTACAAAAATTAGTAAATGGAAAAATAAGGAAATAGCGGAAAAAGCAACGATATCCATCGCAGTCGTGTACAAATTTGAATTTATTATTGGTATTTTTGCCTATGTGAATATTATAGATAGATAGAATATCTCTAACTCATTCACTCAGCGTGATTCTTCAGAAAGAATCGATTGATCTGGTAAAGGCACCAAATATGATACGTTGCTTATAACGTTCCGAAATCGAAGTTTAAAAAATGGCAGCAGAATTGAAAGTTGACGAAGAGAAACCAAGAATCCGGGGGTCGACAAAAAAAACGCAAAAATTCGGCGTGAGAATTTATGAAGAATACTACAGCGCCTCAGTGTACATTCCTTTGTTGGATGCAATCGGCGAAGATTTGAAGACGCGCTTTTCTAGAAAAGTATTGTATAGATTTCAACTGAGTTTGCTGCTTTGAAAACCAAGAAATGGAGAATCTTATTGAATGCAAGATAAATTCAGTACCAAACAAAAAATAATAATTGTTTTTTAATGCATTACCCTGTATATGATGCATATTAAAAGAAAAGCTTTCCAACTATACAACTTTCTATATATACAAATTCTTGACATTGAAAATCCACGACTGTGAATATCCCATCCGCGTGACTATCTTCCCCAATTTACAAATTAATCAAGAAACTGCGAAGTAAACGAAGTGCCACAAAGTCCATTCGCTGGAAGATCACCGCCGCGTCCAAAGAAACGTGTTTGCGCTACAAATTGTGGCACAGTCACAGTGTAAATTGATGAATAATAAATGCAAATAAATTTGTTGGCGGCAGACAGTCAGTCTGACGGCACAGTTCACGCTTACAAACTAGAAACGCCATTCGCGCACAAAGCAACGGCACACGTAAATATCATAGAGGGCCAAGGCATCTAAACGAGTTCTGCATAATTTACAGAATACCAAGCGGATCCAATAACAGAATACCAATGCGCTTTAAAGCCACACACACACACACGTACATACATTAACAAAAAAGTAAAAATGCGCTTATTTTTCACATACTTATGCAAACTTGCGCACTTTTGCTTTCTTCGCAGTAGCTTCATTGGCATAGAGTAGGCATTGCTGAGCCCAGAAGATTCGCTTTTCATTTCGCTGACTTTGCACTATCGAATCGAATATGTATTTCACTTTGTTTTCAATTCTTGGACTCATTTTACTATTTACTACTTACATAAGCGACATTTTCCACAACAAATGCGCACACACACGCACTTACTGAATGCACAGCCCACTGCCGTCTAATTAGTCTAAGGTTAAAGCTTTTAATGGCGTGTCAGCGTAATTTAAGTTGGCGGTAACCCGCACGTGGAGGCACTGAGAAGGCATTGGTGTGTGCGTGCACGTCGTTGGCAGAACCTTAACTGTGCTCTTGAAGAGTATCTGGTTCGCCGCCAAACATTACAACACCGTTAAAGCCTCGCTTAATGTAATGCTAGAACAGTTTGATAAGCATTACGTAAATTGCAGACTAACGGTAATCCAAAGGGGTCATTTTATAACTAAAACTATCATAAAGAAGTTCTGTGAAATGATGAAAACAGAAACAGAGTTATGCTTCCTTATTCTTTTGCGAAATGCCTATGAGAGCTAAGGAATTTTTTTTTCGTATAAGAGGGTATAATAAATATATGTATAACATTTTATAGTTATGTAGGTCAGTTTGAATACCTTTAACTAATTGTGATAAATGAAAAGTGAGAAGGGTAAGGGGTGATGCATTCCCAGTTTCCATACTTTTTTAAAGAAAAAGCACAGAAACTTCAAATTTATTGGGGAATGTCTATTATCATTCGAAAGAACATTCTTTGGCATTTATTTTTTGAAGATTATCTCTTTCAAATGTTGTCCGCGGCTACGTCTCAGATGGTCCATCCGTTGAGCCCAATTTTCGAAGACTCGTTCTAGCATTTTGACTGGTAACTGAAAAATGACAAACGTGGGGTTTTGCTGCAAGGTCTGTTCCCTCAATAAATTCATGGATTAACCCGATGGTTGGATGGAAGTTGTTCCTCGTCCCAAATGCGCCAATTTTGCTTATTTACATACCTATAGAACCAAAAATAGGTCTCAACGCTGAACAAAATTTGGCTCGAAAACATCGGATCTTCTTGGAACTTTTCAAGAGCCCGTAGTGTACGAGGGCTGTCCGATAAATAATCGACCTAACCATGATGCACGCGACTTTTTCAAATTTTTTTTTTTATTTTTCTACATAGTCTCTTTGTAACTCCACACACTTCTTCCAGCGATGCTCCCATCTCTGCAACCCTTCCAAATAGTACTTGGCGTCTTTGTCTGCAAAATACGAGTTCACGAAAGAGATTGCCTCCTCATTTGACGAAAATCTCTGGCCGCCGAGCGCAGTTTTAAGTTGAGGAAACAAAAAAAAGTCGCTTGGTGCTAGATCCGGTGAATAAGGTGGATGGTCAAGCAGTTCGAACCGCAATTTGTGGATTTTCGCCATGGCGACTGTTGAGGTGTGAGACTTTCTTTTTTTGCAAATGTGGCCGATTTTTCGAAATTTCTTCCTTTAGCTTGTCCAATAATGATGCGTAGTATGCTCCTGTTATAGTTTTTCCTTTTTCAAGAGAGTCGATAAAAATAATTCCATGGCTGTCCCAAAAAACACTCGCCATCACTTTCCCAACCGAATACACAGCTTTAGGTTTTTTGGGGCTGGTTCCCCCTTTTCAATCCACTGTTTAGATTGGTTTTTTGTTTCGGGCGTATAATGATGAATCCAAGTTTCGTCTACTGTTATCAATCGGCGCCAAAAACGGGCTTTATTGCCTCTAAACTGAGCCAACAGAGCGCTGGAAATGTTCATGCGCGCACGTTTGTGGTCTAGCGTAAGCAAACGCGGCACCCAACGCGCGGACAGCTTTCTCATGCCCAAATCTTGGTTTAATATGTGACAAACAGTTTCTTTTGACATCTTCATAATCTCAGCTATTTCCCTAACTTTAATCCGGCGGTCGTCTAGTACCAATTGATGAACTTTAGCGATGTTATCGTTAGTGGTTACAGGACGTTCATCATCTTCCAAGCTCCTGCGACCACGTTTAAATTCAGCTGCCCAAAATTTTACGGTGGTAAACGATGGTGCAGAGTCACCATACACAGAGTCCAACTCATCTTTGATTTGTGAAAACGTATTGCCTTTCAAAAATAAAAATTTAATTACATCTCGATATTCAATTTTTCCCATTTTGGGGAAATCACCGAAATAGACTCACAAAAACGACTGTCAACAGATAATTGCGCAAGATAAATTTCTGAAATTTTGGCGAGTAGCTATTATAATATGCACAATTTGAAGTAGAAACTTTTTTTCAGATGTGCCGCTAGCTTCACGTTGAGGTCGGTTATTTATCGGACAGCCCTCGTAAAGCGATGTCGCTTGGGAAGGTCAGGTGGCTTCAGTTCTTGCGCAAACATAGTAAGTGACTCACATTAGAATTGTTTTCATGAGATCGTACTATACAATGGCGACCTACCCATATGACCTTGAAAGCCATTTATGTCCGTCTGCTTGCATTTGCGTGTACTGGGCCCTTAATTTTTGAGATATCGGTCTGAAATTTTGCACACATCTTTTTCTCATCAAGAAACTGCTCATTTAACCTTTTTTCTCATCAAAATATATTGAAAAAATTTACATATAAAGGTCAATTTATATCTAATATGCTACATCCAATGATATATTTGCTCATTGTGAATGTAAAGTGATAAAAAATTAATTATATATACATACATATGTACATATAATTTGATTCGCTTGGGGATGGCTACCAACAATATCTATATATTGCCTTGGAGATCATAAGTCAATCGAATTGTGTTAACAAGTGTGCACTCCATCAAAAAATATTCGAGTGTCCAAAGCATTGTTCACAAAGTTGTTTATTAGTCTGTCCAATAATGCCAATACTACAAACATATTTACACATATTCACTTGCAAGCCCGGAATAGAATAAGAAACAAAATGCGCAAAGTACTCATCTCTTTATGTGTAGAAGTATGTACATATGTACATATATACTAAATATCAATCGATACATAGCGACTTGACCGCATACTCTCGTATAAATTGTCACTTATGATTGTGCTTGATATAAATAAATAACAAAATATTTACATATGCTAAAGGCGTAGGCAATATTACTTGATACGCACAACACACTCCAAAGGCACACACACACAGGTGCATATATTAAATATACATGCATACAAAATATTTGAGGGGCACCTTGTCACAACATTCAATCGGAGTATTATATGGCGGGTATGGTGGTCAGTAGTACAGAATTAGAAAATTGAATTTTGGTATTGAATTAAATCTATTTTATAATTGTAAAACACACACGAATACATATTTATATCAAGCTTATATATTAATTATACTCTCGCAACAAAGTTGCTAAAGAGAGTATTATAGTTTTGTTCACATAACTGTTGTTTGTAAGTCCTAAAACTAAAAGAGTCAGATATAGGGTTATATATACCAAAGTGATCAGGATGACGAGTAGAGTTGAAATCCGGATGTCTGTCTGTCCGTCCGTCCGTCTGTCCGTCCGTCCGTGCAAGCTGTAACTTGAGTAAAAATTGAAATATCATGATGAAACTTGGTACACGTATTTCTTGGCTCCATAAGAAGGTTAAGTTCGAAGATGGGCAAAATCGGCCCTCTGCCACGCCCACAAAATGGCGGAAACCGAAAACCTATAAAGTGTCATTACTAAGCCATAAATAAAGATATTAAAGTGAAATTTGGCACAAAGGATCGCATTAGGGAGGGGCATATTTGGACGTAATTTTTTTGGAAAAGTGGGCGTGGCCCCGCCCCCTACTAAGTTTTTTGTATATATCTCGGAAACTACTATAGCTATGTCAACCAAACTCTACAGAATCGTTTTCTTTAAGCATTTCCATATACAGTTCAAAAATGGAAATCGGATAATAACCACGCCCACCTCCCATACAAAGGTTATGTTGAAAATCACTAAAAGTGCGTTAACCGACTAACAAAAAACGTCAGAAACACAAAATTTTACGGAAGAATTGGCAGAAGGAAGCTGTACCCAGGCTTTTTTTAAAAATTGAAAATGGGCGTGGCGTCGCCCACTTATGGACCAAAAACCATATCTCAGGAACTACTCGACCGATTTCAATGAAATTCGGTACATAATATTTTCTTAGCACCCTGATGACATGTACGAAATATGGGTGAAATCGGTTTACAACCACGCCTTCTTCCAATATAACGCTATTTTGAATTCCATCTGATGTCTTCTCTGTATAATATATACATTAGGAACCAATGATGATAGCGGAATAAAACTTTACACAAATACGGTACTTGAGCTGAGGTATCACGTTTAAAAAAATATGTAAATGACGGATAATGAAATCTCGATTATCACTTTATCATGCGAGAGTATAAAATGTTCGGTGACACCCGAACTTAGCCCTTCCTTACTTGTTTTTCATTTAAAAAATATTAGGACAATTTTTTATTACAATATTTTTTTTACTAAAATGCTGTTTTAAAAACAAATGAACTCGGAAAATCGTTTAGTACTCAATCAATAAGCTGTTTAATTCGCCACTCTCTACGCATTGAAATAGTAGACAAGAATGGTGTACGGCTAATACTCAAAAACGTGATCAACATTGTGAAACCCATGCATTGTCTATACGACATTCTGGACAGAAGTATGGTAAAGAAAATCAGACTGTAGGAATATGATCGGAATACTAACTGGTCACTGTCTGGTGGCCACACGCCAGCAAAATGAGGCTAACAGATTGAGAAGACTACAGGAAATGCCTAGAGCAGTGCACTAGGCAAACAATAGAGCATCTCCTATGCACTTGTCTCGCATTGGCAAGCCTACGCTGTAAGCATCTGGGGTCCCCACGGCATGATACAATGGAAAAGGTATCGATTGTGAGGCCACAGAGTCTGTTAAAACTCGCATCAAAAGCAGGCATTCTAAAAGATGATCTAGTAACTAAACTCCATCTGGTATCACAAAGGTTCAAAACTGGTCTATACGTGGCTCATTGCCCTACCAGAATAACCTAACCTAACCTAACCTATATAAAAACACTGGAAAAGAACTCCCAATATTCCTTTAAAGATGCAAGCTTTACAAATACTTAGCTTCGACCAAAAGTTAAAAACTTATTGATTTCTTGTTAAATATACAATTTCAAAAGTCCAGCAAAAAAGAGTACTCGAAATACTCGCAAACCACGTAGTACTCAAAGCAATATTACAGCATAAACGAAAGAACGAAAGTGAAATTAGACCATTAACCGAGGAATATACGAGAATACATAAGTACATACATATGTACATATATTTTTCCACGCAATCTAATGAATATGTAGCTGGTGTCAAGAGAACAAATGTGCGTACAAATAGTATATACATGTGTCTAAATGTGTCTAACACAATTAGAAAAGCGAGACAGAACGGTCGAAAAATCGCTTGAATGTTTTTATTAAATTCACTCGTACGCCCCACGGAAGTGTGCGCATAGAAAGACTAGGCAATATCAAGGCAAACAAAACCAGAAAGTAGCCAAAAAATACAATTGGGTTGAGCAATATTTTTTCGGGGGCGTTCATGTGTAGACGTAGCTAATAAATATGCCAGCGGCCAGCGGCCACGGCTCCCAACCAAGCAAATTATGCTAGAAGCAAATCGAATAGACAACAACAAAGCCAATAGCCATCGAATTGCTCTTTCAGCAATCAAGCGTGAGCAATCGGCTGTTACCCAACGAGCAGCAACATTAACGACGCTGCTGTCACATATACCCTCCACACACACACACACATTCACGAATCGAAAAGTTGCAGATGGCGCATGATATACAATCCAGCATGGTACTCCCTTCTGCCTCTTCGCAGAGGCGAACACCAAACTTTTAAGTGTATCCAGCACTTGTTGTTTTTGTTGATTCGTCGCTTGCCACAATGGATTTGTAAACACAGCGACGCCAGCTTCCACTCACCCAGCGTGCCCAGCATGGTTGCCATAGGTCAGTGCTCAGAGCTCAGTGCGGGATAATGATGGATCTATTGGCCTGACTATAAATAACAACAACAAGAGCAAAGAAATATTGCATAAGCAAATTGACAGACAGACAGGCAGGCAGTTGGACGGACGGACGGATAGACAACTGAAGAAAGTGTTTTCAACAATGAAAGGAAAAGCGGAAAGCAAAGCGAATTTAGGTGGGGGAGCACGTGACTTGGCGCGCACATTGCAAAAGGTCAAAGAGGAAAAAAGGTAAACAGCAAAAGAAAAAGAAAAAAAGGTCAACGTTACGAAAAAAGCCAATTAAATCGAACGGCGCAAGTGATCGGGACGGCATGGGCGCACTCGTTGCACACGCTGAATAACGGGACATATAGCAAAAAGCCAATCGTGATTATATGGCACAGTGTGGGCGACGATGTAAGCTAAAGACTTATAAAACTCATGGATTAAAAGAGGACAAGTAAATAGAAGTAACGAAGACGTTCAATTAAATCGATAATCCAATCAGAGTGTTGAGGACTTTAGGTGAATTTAACTCAGCACCAATGGAACTCACACAAAATGAGCAGTAGATTACTTGAGCTTAGAGTGCGCCTGTTTATATTTTTTTAGTATTATTTCAGGTTTCAACCAAGTAGATGATTAATACAAAACTTTGTCAATATAAATTCTTCAAAATCTTAACCTAAGAGTATTTTAACATTAATTAATTTTAATAAGCTTATCAGACATGAGTTCTGGTCCAGAAAACCTTCAAAGAGCCTGTAAGCGAGGACTTCCGTGATCTGACCGAATTTTATAAGTTAAATTTTGTAATCAATAATCTCTCGAAGAACCCCTATGCACGGATCAAAAATACTGTCTCATATTGTTAAATCGCCTTGAGCCAGAGAGACATTTTCTGAAACAACTAATAGCGATTCCAGCCATTTCCTTGGTTCATAGAAGACGAAGACAACCGAAATGCAAGTTGTGTCCTCAAAAATCGTGTTTACAAGCCAGTTTCCAGATTTTCCGCTTTGACCAGGCACCCAGAGAAGTCTTATATGTAAATAGTTTTAAGGGATTGTAAATGAGGTCAACCAGGACCCCGCGACGTGTAGATTATCGAAGGTACGAGTACACTTTCTCTCTGAGACCACTAATGTATCCGATTTCTCAGAGTCTGATAGAAATCTTGTAGCAATTAGAATGTCATTAGGGATGTTGGTGGCGTACTTAGTGTACCACTGATCCCAATGGAAGCCGGCCTTTGAAGACCTTCTAGCTGTTTAGCGACTGATAATTTACCGAGCACACTCCATCAAACGACTACACCATATACTCGTAAAATATATAATAGGAAACTGCGGTTTCTTAAAGTCAAAGCACAACTTTGGCTGCCATGACTACTTTCTGCTAAGAACGAGGTCCAAGTACTTCATCTAAGAGCCCAAATATTACTATTTTTCTGATATTTAAAACAACATTTGGCAGTTGAGTAACAGATTCAAAGAATTTTTATAATCATACCGAGTTAAAAGGAAAAGCATTCCCCAAGAACTCTCTGACTCTTTATGTATAAATAGGGATGGTAACTCACAGCTCCACTTAAGAGGAATTTTTTCCAGTTTGTGTTTCTCTAAAAGTAATATCTTACTGACTGTGCCATAACATATAAAATAGTTTTACATGAAGTTGGATTATCTCTTCGAACTCTATCGTCGGCTCATTCCACCAAATTTACACCTCATCAACATTGTTAGCCATAATTTTGATGTTCAGCACCGAAAAGTGAAAAAGCTTACATTTTTAGCAGAGCAATAACAAGAATATAGATATTCATTGTTTGTTGATGCAATAAAATATACAAATAAGATAATATTCGTGTAATGTACTCATAACTCATAAGTAACTATGTGCGACAGCTGACCTTCATAGGAACAAGGCTTAATATAGACACAAAATGGAAAACTACACACTTTTAGAGCAACGAGATATGATAAATATTGCTTGTTTGTTTTGTTTTAACCTGTAGGGCTTCGACTAGCACCTCCACCCCTAAATGAAACTCGAAAAAAGAATGAGAGTCCAATATGAACATTATCACTTAATTTGTGTACACAAAACAACGTTCAGCATTCAGGCTATGCGTAAGCAGAATTTCTGAAGTAAAACCAACACAGAACCGACTCATTAAAGCAAATATTTTTTTTAGATTAAAGTTTACCTTTGGTATTTCACTGATCCTTGCACCCACTTGCGAACAAATATTGCACTTTCAAAAACAATTTTGCAGCAAATTCGGATCAATCAATAGCAAACGAGCCAAAGACCACGTAACTTCGAAGTTTCTTACCAAAAAGTTGGTGAGTCAACACAGCACTAAAACACAAAAATGCTTGCAAAGTACCAAATTATCAAAGCAAATATCGACAGACACCAGCCGAGCGCGTGGAAGAGGCTACAAACGGGCGAAATGGCCAATGACATCAACAAGTTGCCCTCATCAACGGCCGACAAGAGTAAAACGCAATGAAAGCAAAACAAAAACATTTCCCAATGGCACACTGTGCGCGCACTCATTTACCTCCCTCTGGGCGTCATTGTCAACGGCATAACTTTTGCCTTGAACGCATTCTTTCTTCTTCCGACTCACTGCCTTCCGGGTATTTTGATTAAAGTTCAAATGCCAAACGTTTGGCACAAGTAATTAGCCTTGAAAGCTCACACTGGTTTAGAAGCGCTACAAGTGGGTGTGTGTGTGCGCGCATGAATGGCGTTTAAGGACGACGAAAAGGGTGCGAATGAAATGAGAAAACGAACAGAGCTTTAAAGGGAAACTTTCGCTGGCCTGCTGGCAGTGTGCATTGAAGCATGCTGAAAAAGAAAGCGCGAAAATGGCAAGAAATAGACAGCAAAGGATAAACTTTGGAAAGCTTGAGAGACAAAAGAGCGCATACTGCTGTTTTCAAAGAGCCGAGATTTTGCAAAGACTCAGAGAATGCTCTGTAAACAAAAATGCGCGCGAGTTAGAGTGTTTGGGTGTAAAAGAGAGAGAGAGAGAACAGTTAAAAAGAGCTCTCGCATGGAATCCATGGAACGGATGATTGCAAAGTGAGAGTAGAATTTGAATAAATTTCATAGCATATTTTCAAAATACTGATTTCGATTGTGAATTTTCACTGCAAAATTAACCAGAATATCTCACTCTCTCAGCTTAATTTACCTTCATCACATTGGTTCTCAGTTAGTTGGACTCCTTGGTACCTGGCGCCTGCGCGACAAACGTCAAATGTTTCCAAATGTAAACATTGTCAATTTGCTAAGACTGAAGAGAAGAGCGGAAATCAAATAGTTGTCCTGGATTTCAATGCAGATGTTTGACAGTTATTGCAATAACAAAATAAACATACATTATAGGACATCCATATCTATCAATAAAAGCAGTAGATATGTATGATTTTTTTAATATATATTAATGTTGCCTGTGGACCGAAACTGCTTCATCGATTGTTTCAAATTTGGACATTATTATTAAAGCGAGGTATATTTAAAGTCTAACTTAATTTTGGAATTTTTCTCGGTTCACGAGCTAGAATATAGTCGAAAAAAACACACATTGTGTCAAACCATATAGTGTTGGAAAGGTGAGATTTTAATTTCTAGACCTTTCGTTGAAAAAGACGATGAAATTATGGAAATGATGGACCAGGACATAAGCAGCCATGACCTCGCTAAGGAACTTAACATTCATCATCAAACGGTTCTGAACCAATGATGTTTGGGTATTGTCCGTGAAAAATTTAAGGGACCGAATTAATGTCTGCGATTCTGAAACGAAATGAAATCGAACCATTTCTGAAGCGAATGGTAACAGGAGACGAAAATTGGATCAAATACGACAATAATGTGCGAAAAAGATCATGGTTCCAACGTGGTCCATCTCAACAAATGGGTCGCAAAGCCAGAACTGACGCTTTGAAAGGTTATGCTGAGTGTTTGGTGGGATTGGAAAGGAATCATCCACCATGAGCTGCTCCAGCCTGATCGGACGATTGACTCTACATTTTACTGTCAACAACTGATGAGATTGAGGCAAGCACTGGGAAATAAATGGCCAGAACTGATCAACAAAAGGGCTTCGTCTTCCAACAGGACAACGCTAGACCACACACATCTTTGCTAAATCGGCAAAAACTGCGAGAGCTTGGCTGGGAAGTTTTGATTCATCCACCACATAGCTCTGACTTTGCGCCATCGGACTACCATTTATTTCGGTCAATGCAGAACTCCCTTAATGGAGTAAAGTTGGCTTCTAGAGAAGCCTGTGAAAATGAATTGTCGAAGTCTTTCGTCGAGAAACTAGAAAAGTTTTATACTGATGGAATAATCTCTTTAGCGGAAAAATGGCAAAAAGTAGTCGACCGAAATGCTATGTATTTGGTTCGTTAAAGTTCAATATAAATATAAAAAATAGCTTGAAGTTTGATTACAAATACGAAAAGACTTTTTCGACTACCAATATATTTTATATTTTTCAGCGAATTTATCTACTTCTGCAAAACTACATTTTTATGCTTTATATACATTTTAATCAAACAAATATTAAACCTAGAGGAAGACTATTTTGTTGCCAGACAACACCCACTTAATGGCTTTCATTACAACTACAAATACAAGTATGCTCTTAGTTGTCCAGCGAGTGGAAATATACAGAGCAGTAGATATTTCACAGATGAGCACACCCCATTATAGCAGCAACAACAACTCTTTGATACATATTCAATAACTAACACTATCATTATATAAATTTCACACACGCACACACTTACAACTATTTATTTAATAACACGCCCACATTCACCAGCCACCCAGGCACTTAAGCCACGCACTTAACCGACTTACACAGCTTAGAAGTTGAGTGCGCCACCAACGTCAATAGAACGGACTAAGTTGCATTACGGCATTACAGCACACGTGCTACATATATAAGTATATGCACATATGGTTGCACCAAAAGTCAACATTAGTAAGACACACACTTATTAATTTTCCCCATTTCTTCGCAGCTTTCCTTGCTTCTTTCCACACTTTGCCATCTTAAGTGAATTAAAGCAGAATTGTGACGCGAATAAAAAGAAAGGAAAGGAATGAAATAGCCCGAAGTCTCACGACAAATAGCTCTAGGACTTTGGATAGACGGAACGAAGCAAATAGTTGTGTTCTCTTTTCCCTTAAAATTATATCATGGACAGCAAGCGCACTCACATACATACATACAAGTATATACATATATGAGGGTATAATTTGACCAACTTTTATAACGGAATTGAGCAACAAGAAATACCTGACATTAAAAATAGCAGACAAAATGATTTCCTACAAAAGTTCGAACGACCTAGTAATAAAGAAAAGAGATGCTATACTAAAAATGGAGAGCAGATACGCAGAAATAACTGTTGATTGTAATCGAAGAAACATTACAATTAAAAGCGAGTATCAACATTCGGCACGAGGCTACCAACACAACGAATCGTAAAAGAAATCTTCGCTTTTCTTCTTTTTTGGACTGTCAAACAGTCGATCAAACGATAAAGACTATAAACAAAAAGTGTAGCGGAAGGTAAATACTTTTTTGGTTTGTAACTAACGAGCCGACACGCTCATTGAAGGCCGGTTCGCGTGTCGCGGAAGGAGGACAGAAGAAAGGAAATAGCCGCTTAGCTGCCGTAATGAACAATAGTTGCAGCAACAATGGAAATTGGAGCCACAATACCTATGATACTAGAGACTTATGGATGGAGTTATTAGGAGTTGACACGGTTGAAAAGAAACGAAGTAAACTTATCAAAGTGCAAATGATGGAGGGCGCGGCTTTACGGGTTTGATACTTTCCTGCTTTAGTTGCCAAATGACACGCTTTGCGTCAAGCGAGTCGTGACGAGAAATAAATCAAAGTGATGTACATATACATATGTATATACACAAATAAGTACCTTTAAATGAGCTGAAATGCTTCGCAATATTCAAAAAGGAAGAATCAAGCGACTTCTAATAGACATGAGCATACAATTCAGAAACACACCGTCTCAACATTGCACCTACATATGTATGTATATGTAGTACGTATGCGTATGCATGCATCCATGTGGCAATCTGTCGCACATGTGCTTACGTCGTGCTGTCCGTCCGCTGTGAGGACAATGGCACACAATTACGTAGCGGTATTTCCCAGGCCTGCCATGAACAAAGCCCATGCGGCACAATGGCTCGAATCTGTTGAAGTGTTGGGAACCGCTTGAGGTGCTCAGACATCACAGACGGCGATAAAACAGAGGAGCAGTGACGCCATTGACTCCGAAGCAGTGTCGTTACACACTTATATTCTACTTATAATTGCAATGTGTTGAGTAAGCAAATGTAATTAAGCTATTTACCGGCAAAGAGAACTGTAAATCACTACATCAGTAAAGGGTGATTTTTTAAGAGCTTGATAACTTTTTTTAAAAAAAAAACGCATAAAATTTGCAAAATCTCATCGGTTCTTTATTTGAAACGTTAGATTGGTTCATGACATTTACTTTTTGAAGATAATTTCATTTAAATGTTGACCGCGGCTGCGTCTTAGGTGGTCCATTCGGAAAGTCCAATTTTGGGCAACTTTTTCGAGCATTTCGGCCGGAATAGCCCGAATTTCTTCGGAAATGTTGTCTTCCAAAGCTGGAATAGTTGCTGGCTTATTTCTGTAGACTTTAGACTTGACGTAGCCCCACAAAAAATAGTCTAAAGGCGTTAAATCGCATGATCTTGGTGGCCAACTTACGGGTCCATTTCTTGAGATGAATTGTTGTCCGAAGTTTTCCCTCAAAATGGCCATAGAATCGCGAGCTGTGTGGCATGTAGCGCCATCTTGTTGAAACCACATGTCAACCAAGTTCAGTTCTTCCATTTTTGGCAACAAAAAGTTTGTTAGCATCGAACGATAGCGATCGCCATTCACCGTAACGTTGCGTCCAACAGCATCTTTGAAAAAATACGGTCCAATGATTCCACCAGCGTACAAACCACACCAAACAGTGCATTTTTCGGGATGCATGGGCAGTTCTTGAACGGCTTCTGGTTGCTCTTCACCCCAAATGCGGCAATTTTGCTTATTTACGTAGCCATTCAACCAGAAATGAGCCTCATCGCTGAACAAAATTTGTCGATAAAAAATTTTCGAACCGAACACTGATTTTGGTAATAAAATTCAATGATTTGCAAGCGTTGCTCGTTAGTAAGTCTATTCATGATGAAATGTCAAAGCATACTGAGCATCTTTCTCTTTGACACCATGTCTGAAATCCCACGTGATCTGTCAAATACTAATGCATGAAAATCCTAACCTCAAAAAAATCACCCGTTATATATGAGTGTATGTAGATATGTATATTAGGAGCCTCCATTTGGAGAGCTAAATACCCATATAGAGTCTTTTATTATTCATTGATTTGATTATAATTGTTGATTATACCAATTTTAAACACTTTAATTGACTCGTAGATTGTAAAACGTGTCATTGCACTGTGCAAATTAACAAGATAAATGAGGGACCTAAGGATTTTTTTGAAAAAATTAAGAATGTTCTTAAGAAAATAATAACATAAAAAGAAATCCGTTTAGTGACAATACACTCTTTCGAAAAATTGATATTCTTCGTATGATAATTTTTAGGTTGCATGCGTTCTTCAAACGCCGGTCGGAAATCATAGATCGTAAATATTGTTGATATATTCTTTGAGCAGGTTCAATCCCACAAAACTTATACTTTATTACTATTTCTGTTCGCTTTCGGATTACGAAATCCAGGCTAAGTCAATTCTAATTAATAATCTGCATTATTATAAGGACATTGCTAATACTAAGTTAACCTTTATCTAGTATATGTATTATAATCACCCATTGAAGAGTATGTTACACATAAGTACATACGTTTGCATTATATTTACAGTCATATGTAGGAGTTGATTTGTTCCTTATATTATATACTCGTACTATATATTGAAGAAATCGACAAGGACAGAGTCAAAGTGTGCAGAAAGTAATTAAGTTCTTTGGGTAATAAGTAGTTTATAGTGTGTGGGATGCAAGTTAATTGTAAGCCTTTAAGCTTGTGGTTGAGCAAATAGGTATTTATTTACATTCACAGAAAAGAAAATTTCTCAAGAGCTGTTAAAAGCAAGAATCGTTAACTTCGGCATCAACGAAGCTATAATACCTTTCACAGTTGCATTTTTCATAGTACAAAAGGGTATAAAAATATAGCTTTATTGAGATTGATGAGATATCGGTCACGTCAGAGACAGCATAAGGATCCATTCTAGGCCCAGACTTGTGGAATATCAGCTACGCCGCTAAACTAACCCTCATAATGCCAGACGAATCGTACTTATCTTAGTTACGCAGACCACATTGCAGCAGTAATTGCAACACGAGACGCAGAAGACGCGAGGAAAACTTAATCAGCTCATGATACGGACACAAGAATGGCTCGACTCACACAACCTCCAGCTCACTACAGAAAAAACAGAGCTACTGCTACTAACAAATAAACACATAATTCTCGAAATTAGTATGTAAACGACTACGGATATTCTTGGGACACAAAAAGTAGTAAACTACATAGGCGTAAGACTGTACCTCAGACTAACCCTCTATGATATAAATCCATCACGCCGCAGGAAATGCAACAAAAATCACTTCCCAACTTAGCAGACTAATGGTCAACATAGGGGGCCCCAGCCAAGAAAGCTTCTAATGTCGACGCAAACAGCGTCCTATTATACGGAGCTGAGCTCTTGGCAGATGTAATCAAAAAGGAAAGCCAGCGTAAGGTAATAACCAGAGCGCACCGCACCGCAGCCTTCAGAGTTCCATAAGCCTATCAAACAGTGTCAGGCGACGCAATATTAGTTATAAGCGTTAATGTCCCAATTGACCTTCTGGGATACGAAGGGAAAAAGCTGTGGGAGCTAAAGAAAACATCCGAAAATAACAAGGTCGCAATAGCACAAATAAAGAAAGATTAAATAACAACGTGGAAACGAAGATGGGAGAATGAGAGTCGCGGCAGAAGGACGGCTAGACTAATAAATTTATGGACAAGCCGTCAATTTGGAGAAGTTAACAACCTAGCTGTTATCCGGTCAAGGATTCCTCAAAGAGGACCTTTACATAATGGGAAAAGTCGAAGAGCCGTCACGCCTATTCAACGACGTGACAGAAGACGATGCTGAACACACATTCTTCGGATGCCACAGACCTGGTTGGTCCTGTTAGAAGACCTGGTTGGTCCACCTTTCTCATGGCAATCGCGTATACGTAACCGTTTAATCATAAGTATAAGTATCGCTAAAATTTGCGAGAGCTTGGTAAGAACCACCAATTCCGGAACTTATCTTTAAACAAACACTTCTTCACTTCAACGAACTTCTAAAATATTCCTAACTGATTAGCGTGCTTGTGCTTTAAGTTTAAGTTTCAATATTTTTATTGAATTATTTACATTTTTTATTGCTTTTAAATGATATTCGTTATTTACACAATTATTATTTACATAAAATGTGCGCAATTCTAGGAAAACTCACCTTCAGTTGTGTATTTTCGGTTGTATTCCAGCGCTAACAGCTCCCACAGCAAATTCCGCTGAACTTCTGGTTGCAACTAATTTAATTAGCACTTGCTGAATAATTGCAATTTCCACAGATTTGCTCGCACACACAACGACACTTCAACTTTTGCGAAACACTGATAATGCCGAGTCCAGCCAATACATACAGACAAGTACTCTGCACTTTTTGTTATTATTACTTGTTATTGCTTATTATTATTCTCAATTTTCGCGCAATCAATTCGTACACTTTCAGGGGCACTCGCACACTTTATAGCCGCTGCTAATTTAATTGCGGCTGCTGTATGTGAATTAAAATCGCAAATAGCGCTGCCGTATCAAGTACTCACACGCGCTTAACTGCACTGTCCGTGTGTGTGAGGGTGTGCGTGCGACGGTGTTTACATACACACTGCTTATCGCTAAAAATATTACACTTGTTAATTCCTAGCATTTACTTATGTATTCTTCTCATTGCGAATATTTTCTTCAATTTGCTGCACGTTAAAAAATGCTCAAGCAAATATTTACGCTACACATAAATCACAAGACAATCGCATGTAGTCGAAAAGAGGAGTGGCGTGAGAATAGGCGCATCACTGCACATAAACATTTGCGGATTTATACGTTTTTCATATGATTAACGGAGCGAGCACAACTCATTGTATCCGAAGCGGTGCTTCTTCTCGTCTTTTGTTATCATGTTTTTTGTCGACCCGAGCCCAAAGATAACTTCATGCATTCGCTTATCTTTACCCAAACTATGAATTGGTTGACTCGCCTAAAAGCCATTGACATTCCAGCTAAACGCCGAATAATCGCCGAAATATGTGTTGTCGTAAGAACTCGTTTAGAGAAACAAAACATAGGCGAACGAAGTCATCTAACAACAATGAATTTGTTAATGGATTTATGCCTATTAACAAAGAGATCGTAGTAAAAGAAACGAAGACACACCGTCGCTTTATTGCGAGCATTGAAGTAAATATGTATCTATGTGCGTTTGTGTTTATTTATAATTGTTTAAGGTCGATTCGTTTGGGCACTTTGCTGATAAGGAAATTATTTTTAATAAACACGCACAAGAAAACACTCAAAACAATCAAACCAATTTATTTAATCTCGCCTCGGATTAACTGAAAATAATATCACATATGAGTATGTGTGTTCGTATGCAAATGCGAGTGCATCAACAAGACCGATTACAAGGGACGATGCAAAAAGTGCATTCATATCAATGTAAGCACAACAACACAATAACAACGTAATGCATGTTTGTGCCTGCCTGAGCATGCCTGAGCACTGCAATTGACGGCACAAATTGCAATAGCGACTGCATTTATAATTTTACAAAATTACAGGGAACTTTCGAGCGCAGTAATGCAAACTTATATAAATGCATTTATATTAATATTGTATGTATTTATATACATTTATATATACTTACATATAAACATATGCAGATAAGTGCAAAAGTGTCGGCATGTAAAATCTAGCTTATAAATATTTTTGCTTTTATGGAAAGTACACATATTCACATACATACTTACATATGCACATATGTATGTATGTATATAGATTTAGAAATAAACCAATTTGAAGTGCCAATTTCGGCGGTATAACGGTGGGAAAGTATTAACTTGGGAAATACCTAAATATAATATTAATGCACGAACGCGTATCCACGAACAGCCGACCGTATTGTTGACAATAAAGCGCTTATAGCGCGTATTTTATTAATGCAATCTATGATTTATTCATACATTTTATTATCGAACCAGAAATATAAATATTATGCATACATACTTATATTATTTAGAGAAGTGAGCAATAGAAGCATGAGAGTTAAAACATATGTATGTATGTGAAATATAGCAAAATACTAGCAATAACTGTGATTATTGTGAAATTTTCTAAAAAATATTTTTTTTTATATCATCCCATACGCATATTTTAACTGTACCCCGGATAAAAGTATCGAACAAAGATTTTGTCTTATTTTCAACCAAATTTCGTATGCGAAATTGTTGGGAATGTTGGATCGATGACTTAGTTTTTTAGGAACACAAGCCTACAAGTGGCACAAAGCCTTCAAAGACGGTTGAGAGATCAGTGAAGACATGGCTCGTACTGAGCGACCTTCGACCGCTTCAACTGATGAAAATATTAAAAAGTGAAGGATGTGGTGCTTGAAAATCGTCGGACAAGTGTTGAAGAGATGGTAAGAGAGCTCGGCATCTCTCCCGAGTGCAATGGAATGATTTTGGTGGATATTTTGGGTATGACACGCGTTCTGGCTCGACTCGCACCGATAAAGCTGAATGTCTTTCAAAACTAGAACCGTAAACAGGTCCCTTTGGACATGCTTGATCGTGCGAATTCTGGTCTCAGATTCATGGAAAGCTTTAAAATTACCGATTAGATATGGGTTTATGAGTTTGGCATGTGAACCAGTCAACAATCATTGGAATGAAACCCGTTTCGATCGTCGATCGAAGAGCATGACGCACATTTGAGCAGCTCAGATATTATTTTAACATTTGAATCTCTGAATTTTCATTTTATATCATTTTCACTGAACACTTTTTGCTTAATTGCTTGCAGCTTGCGTTCTTTATGAAGTGAACGAGGACAAAGTTGGCGAAATAATATATGTATGTACATACATTCGCATATGCATAGCGAATTATAACAATTTGATTACTACAAACGTGCATAGTATATTTACATACATACATATTTACATAATAATTGAGGAATTTGAACTTGCGTTGTTCTTTAATAAAATTGTTATTGATTTATTAATTAATTTAATTTGTTGCACTTTATTTCCTATCGACAATGACAAATTGCTTTTTATATTAATTATGCATAGAAAATTTTAGTAGACATTATTTCGATCAAATTTTTTCGTCCTGTTACTGTCGGTGTGTGCTTATTTTGTTGACCTTGCACATTTTTCAAAAATTTTCTTTTGCAATAGCCCTTTTTGGGATTGTCACTATGCGTTGTTAAATGTAGCCGAACAAAATAATCAATAAAAGAAGAGCGGCGAACGGAAATTGATACTTTTATCAAAGGAAAAATTCATAATCATAAATCAATGTGCATAAAAATAGACAAGTGTAGAGATGTCATTATATGAAAGTAACATTTCAAGCGCTTAAAGCCAAGACTGATATCACGGCTTTGTCAAATGCACCAGCATGTGGGCACGTAGGTGTGAATGTAGGTATGTATGTATGTATATAAGCAACTCACACATACATATATGACTATTTATATGATGAATATATAGTATCACATAACGGTACTTTTATCAGTGCCACAACCGAAATGTTATTAAGTCGCTTTACTTGTCTGTCAATCAGTCCGCCTGCCTGCTAAATGCCACTAAACGAAAACACACATAAACACGTGCATGTACCGTAAATAAATAAAAATATTTTTCTGCCCATGCACCTGCACATAAATACATACATATAAACATACTTGTGTAGACATATATACATATATACATGCTTATGTTGTATGTACATAGTTTAGTGTTCCGAAATGCAAAACTCTCGTCAGCCGGTTGTCGCACTGACCGGTGGCACTGACATTTATTGGATAATTGATAAGACAGTGCGACGGGTCTGTCAGCTCAACGTGAGCGACTGCTATCTGCCGTATGTATGCACACAAACTTCCCATAAAAGCACTATAATAACCAAAATTGCTTTCAATTTCACAAATTGCTGGCTGGCTGAGTGGCTGGCATGTGTTAAGGAGCTGCTAAAAATAGCGCAAGCCAATTGTTTGTTGGATAATAAAAAAAGTGACTAGCTCACCATATGTAATTAAACAGCGCACATACATTTTTGTACCATAAGTCTCACTAAATTATTCACATTTCACTTTAAGCGTTTGTTCTTTTTTGCCACTGCAAGCACTTTTAACTTTCTGTCGATTATTTTTGCTTTGCAGCACTGAAACGCTCGGCGTCCATTGATTTCTTTGCAGCAATTAAATATGAATGGCGAACCAGCCGAAAACCATAACAACAGCAGTCACTCACATGCACACACACACTCACCCATGTGCTGGCTCTAATGTTTGGCAGCCGAAAGTGCGCGGCGTGTTGGCGTCACACCACTCGCCGTCAAGTTGACAGTGGCAGTGACAGTGGCAGTGATCGGCGCGCTTTGCGGTAAGTGCGCGGCCACCGACGCCACCACCCATTCAGCCACCCAAAGTAAACACGCCAAAATAGTGTGAGTAAAGTGAATAGAAAGGCACTACAGGAAAAGCTATAAAAGTCTAAATAAACGCCGCACTATAAAGCAAATATTTTTATTTTCAATTTCGACTTGTTTATGCCATTACTTTCAAACACACGCTGATTTCTCTAGCTACGTCAAGTAAGACTGCTGCTCGCTGCTTTTCTTTTGGCTGTCACCAATGCCACGAAAAAGTTCTTGCAAGCAAAAGTTTATTTTTGGTTGGTTTCATTAGCTCGTCGACGGGCTTACCCAAACAAACAAATGGCCAATTGTTACACCTTTTACTCGATGTGCTGTTAATTGTTTTTATTGTTGGCGGTGTTTTTCTGCAATTTCAATTTGATTCTTATTGTGGCTGGTCGATGCCTGCTTTATTGAGAAATTTTCACCAATTCAACGCGCACTTTCTCAAGCAGCCGAAAAGCAAGAGCAAACACAAAACTTTTGGGTCACTTGGCATCGGCAGCCAAAAGGAAGACAAAAGCATAATAGCAAATGCAAACAATCAAATGATGATGGGTATTGAAAGAAATGAAAACTCAAAATAGCCACAACAACACGGGTTGTTGAGAAAGCTGGTACCGATGGCTAAATATCAGATTTATTGCCATCTTTTCACATTTCTATTTTTGAATTATTATTTATTCTTATTGCTTTGGCCACTTTATCATGGAGCACTTGTGACGTCTGTGGAGACTTGTGTATCTTCATCAAAATACAAGTAGACAAGCAGCAAGAGGAAACTAACAACAACTTTAGCCTACTAATTCACGCCACTCAGCTTTTTTCGTCTGCACGCAGCCTTCTTCGCGCTTCGCTAATTTAATTCTTTAACGAAATTTATATACTTTTCGGTCAAAACTGTTGTCAACTATTGCCAATGTGCCAAATTTTTATTTTTCACAAAATTTTTTCACTTTTTCTGAATTCACGAAAATATTGCTAAATTGTTTTCTTTTTCGTGTGGTAGAATTCAATGAGCTCCACCAAAAAACTAACCACTCACTGAAAATTCAGAGAGAGAAATCGCGCGCGCATCCACTTGTATATAATTCGCCTTCGTCGTTTCGAGAGTTTGCTTCACTGGTGCACATGTAAAACACTCGTACTCGTTTCGTGGTGGCGTACGTACGAAAAAACGTTGAGTAGTTGTACCAACGCGCACTCCACAACCAAATGCCAGCAAGTTCCGATATCAACTGTTTGGCCTATGATTTTTCGCTTGGTCAAAAAGCACCGCAATGTGCCATCTAGTCAACGCGGAACATTGCTGACTGTGTATGTGCCTATGTGTATGTGTTGCGTATGTGCATGTGTTGTTGCCGTTTTAGTGATTCTTCTGTCTACATAGCATACATGCTTGTACGAGTTTGTATATATGCGCGACACATGTATGCCAATTTAATACCAGCAGTTTGTTTTTGAGCCCATCATTTGCCCAACTAACTTGACTGCGGAAAACACCGGGACAGAGCCAACTGAGTATTTAACGTTGCTTTAGTGACATACACGCTCTTTAGTTTACACTCGCATTGACGTTGCTTCGAAGGCAGCGATGTCTGGTTCATTTCAGTTTTGGTATTGCACGTTACACGGTAAATAACGGATCGGATCTTTTAGAAAGACTAAAATATAATATTGTAAGTATTGGCCCTATTCATATTGAACCAAGCTACCTATAACGCTCGGCATATGCCTTCTAATCCTTGAAGACCTTTTTACACTCCGCTCATCGATTTTCTATATTGTCTTATTAAATTCTTCAACATCTCTAGAATATTTTCCTATATTTTCAAGTTGATCCGAGTAATAGTTTCGGAGATACAGCCTTGAGAACTTGTGCGCTCGAGGGTAGCTAGGGTAAAAGGCCGTCTTCAAACGCGTTTTTCACGAAACTGTATTTTGAAGTCGGTTGGCAAGATTTCTCGAGAACTACTCAACCGATCTTCGTTAAATTTTACACAGGTCTTTGAGATAGATTTGTTAAAGACCTGGACGAAGGACTTTTTTCAACTATTTCAACCATATGAAAAAAATGTCGAGAAATATTCAGTGAAATTTTTATATATTTTGTAAAAATATCTGCTAAAAATTCAATTTTCATATTTTTTGTTTCTTTCATGCAAGTTTTAAGTTAGAGTTTTAACTAAAGCTTTAGATGATCCTGTAAGGAGTTTTCTTGTCAACGCGGGCGCATAAATTTTCCGAGAGGTCGCCAAATATTTTTCCTAAAAATTTCAAAATATATACATATACTGCGTTAGTTCTGTTTATTTTTCTTCAGTGTAATCACATTTTACAACAACAAAATAAACGAAATCGTAATGCTCGCTTAAACACAGTTCCCAATGTTATTGTTTAACACATCCGCATACTTATACAGGTATACTCGTCTGTGTGTGTGTTTCGCTCTCGGAACTTAGAAATTTTCATTTAGTAACTACACGCAATGCCAAAGCTCATCTCTCTACGAAAACTTTTTCTCATATACACAAACGAAGGCTCGCTTCTAAAGCGGAAAAAGTGAGAGAGTGAAGCTTTTTAATTTCAATAAATCTCCATGAGGCAAGGTGGTTGTGAGAGAGAGAGCTGTTTCGCATGAGTATAACGAATTGGTAACTACTGAGAATCGTGAGCGAATTAATCGTTTGTTTATTAATTTATAACTACAAATACACACCCACATATATAACGGTGTATTTTCGTGCTCATAAATATTTGTGATGCCTGCAGCCGAACTACACCAACAACGTTGATAGGCATTCGAGCGATATGAGTTTTCAATAAGAGCCGTCTGGAGAATACAAAACGAAATTTAATTTATGTATTTCAGTGTTAATCGATTTCTTTCACTCTCTAATCTCCCGTTGACCTCTTGCTGATAACAACTACATGCAGACACTTATCTATATGTTTATATGTACTTATGTATGTATGTATGTATGTACAATTCACCCATACAAGCGCATACAGAATGCAAGTAAACTTTCTTAGCTCGGAATGTTCACATACAATAACTCTCGCTCTCACCCGAGCTCTTCGAATTCGAAATTCCTACACCCACAGAGACTGTAATCAGCTGATTGAGATATCAAACAAATACACACATTCACACCAACATATGTGTATGTATGACCCCATTGCATTACTAACACACACTCAGGCACTTATATATGCAAATAAACAACTAAATAACTGTATACTCTGCCTTTTCGCTGATAACAAATGCATCAACAGCAACACACATAACGGAGCATAAATACATACAAGGGAGAGTGGGCACAAAAGAGAGAGTGAGAACGCAATGTAGTCTATACAAGTCAGTAGGGAAGCAGCAAAGTTTAGCGGAAACCGTGTTTGGAAAATAAAAAATTCTTGTAATTTAGCGTCCAACAAGTTTTTTCTGTTGAAGTATTTTTTGACGTAATTTAAAATCCCGTTAGCTAAAAAATAGCAACTCTTGTATATTTTTAACTCAAAACTGTCCACTCCACATTGGTGGACAGATATTTAAATTGAATTGGAAATAAACGTAATGTCTGAGAAAAATGCTTATTATTATTATAAATATGAATAAACGATTTTTTCTTAGGAACTACCGTTCTAATGATTATAAATAACCGAACCGAATCTCAAGTGTAATCTACTATAAATCTCGTTATACTTTTTATAAAGTTCGAAACTCCTTGTACGTAAGTGCGCAGGTATTCAAAAGCCAGTAGATGAGCACACTTCAGAGCTTACAGTGGCACACCCACACAACCAAACATCGCACATGTGAAGGAGCAGCGCTGCAACGAATGTGAGGAATGTGCGAATGTTTCGGTCAACAATCAAATGTAAATAAAATTAAAACATCAGTTCGGCGCAGCGGTGCACTGCCGCAGAGGCCCAGAAGCCATTAGGATGCACAACAACTCAACACGTCTTGCGCTTTTGCCGCACACGAGAGCTGAAGGATCCAACAACCATAAGTGAGACGATTTTTTTAAAAGCACAACGCCAAACATGTAGTCGAGTGTGTGCAGGAGAGAGTTATCTGCAGCCGTTGTGCTATATGTCGTTCGCACTCGAGGGAATTCACGAACTTTATTTATCCATTAAAATGTTGAAAATCGCTGTAATCTAATTAGATCTCTGCGAACTTTGACACTTTAGTCGCATGTGGCTACATACATACATACATAAATATATGTATATACATATTTATTATGTCTGTACATAAGGGTGATCCGCCATGGATGCTGCATACAATATATTCGAATTTATGTGAATAACTGGTTTTTGTAATAAACATACATGTGTGTCAGAATATTTTCCGAAAGTTTTAATTCGGCAAGTTTCGGATAAATGGACCATATTTGTAATTTTTAATTGGCTCTCATTACTTTTAACGCGTTTTGCTCGACACTCTGAACTTCATCTGGACCTAAACTGGTCTTTGCGTGGTTTATTGGCCTACCGGATTAACCTAACCAAACCTTCTCAAAACTCTTTTTGCAGAGTCTGAAGGGAAACTTCTCCAAAACGGTTAAACCGATCGTCTAGAGGCTCACACGAGCTTCTTAGATATGTATATTAATCTAGTAATGATATTTCTGATAATAATTTCGATTCCTTCTACGAAGCCACTGAAGTGCAAAAACCGATTTGATAAAAAATCAAAATTATGATTAATCTTTCGATCATTATCTGTATTCATCTGTTTCAATAATACATTTTTTTAGTTTTTGGATTTTACATAATTTAAGCAGAAAATTGTTCCTCATTGCCACATACCTTTTTTTAGGGATGTTCTCCTGGCGAGATCGAGAAAATTTAAAATTTTTCAAAATTAAGAACCGATTGGTTCTTGGTAAGTGCGTTATTTTTTTTTATTTCATAAACAAAATTCTTCTTCAAAAACAATTTTCCAGAAAATATTTTTTTACTTGCAGGTTGATATAACCCCTTAAGAACTACATTCGCATTATAAATACATACATATATACATATATTGGGTAGTCGAAAAAATCTTCATATTTTGTTTGAAAATGGTCTTCCGCCCTATTGTAAGCTACGCAATTACTTCCTTATATACAAATGAGATTATAGTATGAAAGCTTATATGTGTTTACATACTCAGGTTCATGAGGAGATCTCATTTATTACGGATGTCAAAGGTGCGCGGTTGATGACTTTTGTAGCATACCATTAGAAAACTAATTGGTGTACACATTAACATATAGACATACTAATATATATGTATATATATACATCTCTAACTAATAAACCTGCTTTAATTAATTAAATATTTATTAATCACTCAGCAATCCCAAGCAATATGCGCTGAACATAATAAATATGTAAGCATGGATACAGACAAAGATATATGTACATTTCTGGTTTGGAAAATTGTAGATTCCTTACACACAAAAATAGCTAGGCAGGATAAGTCGTTAAAGCATCTAAATTCTAAAACACTTCTGAAATGCTTCAGAGAGAAGGAGCTTGAGAAGCATCATTTAGGTGAACACAACTTTAATAACAATAATTTGAGATCCTTGGGATCTTCCCCTATTTGCGTTTGAACCTTAGCTTTCAAATTTAGACAAATGCGATCGTCATATTTTGTTTCTACACAATTCCTCTAGAGAAGTGTCAGGTACCAGAATCTGAACTTGATGGTTGATATAGCACTATGAGACCACTTAATTAGGACAGTGTGGTAGTGCTAATATCCTCCAGAAGATTCCTCGAGCATTAAGCCTGTGATTAACTGTACCTGTAGGTCAAAGCTGCTTGCGGTGTCTAAGTACCTGTAGGTGTAGTGTGTGCAAAAATAAGTCTGCAATTTTAATGGAAATGATTTTTCACAGCAGGAACCAGACATTTCCTACTAAAACTTGCGACTGAAACCAATGTCACACTAGCTGCTTCAGCTCGTTGTTGCACTTAGTGCATGTGACAACAAACTCCACCATAAATGTAACATCTAACACGAGCAAAATGTTATCATAAATTAGCAAACAAATCCACAAAGTTGGCGACTGACAATGTTGACAAACTTAAATCAAGAGGCGACAACTCGAAAGTCATTGCCATAATCGCTATATATAATGAGACTTGTCACTACAACGAAATAATTAAACAATTTTAAAACTCTACAGAAAACATACTGGAAATTTCAGCAGAAAAATAAGATAATTAACGGGTGATTTTTTTGAGGTTAGGATTTTCATGCATTAGTATTTGACAGATCACGTGGGATTTCAGACATGGTGTCAAAGAGAAAGATGCTCAGTATGCTTTGACATTTCATCATGAATAGACTTACTAACGAGCAACGCTTGCAAATCATTGAATTTTATTACCAAAATCAGTGTTCGGTTCGAAATGTGTTTCGCGCTTTAATTTTGTTCAGCGATGAGGCTCATTTCTGGTTGAATGGCTACGTAAATAAGCAAAATTGCCGCATTTGGGGTGAAGAGCAACCAGAAGCCGTTCAAGAACTGCCCATGCATCCCGAAAAATGCACTGTTTGGTGTGGTTTGTACGCTGGTGGAATCATTGGACCGTATTTTTTCAAAGATGCTGTTGGACGCAACGTTACGGTGAATGGCGATCGCTATCGTTCGATGCTAACAAACTTTTTGTTGCCAAAAATGGAAGAACTGAACTTGGTTGACATGTGGTTTCAACAAGATGGCGCTACATGCCATACAGCTCGCGATTCTATGGCCATTTTGAGGGAAAACTTCGGACAACAATTCATCTCAAGAAATGGACCCGTAAGTTGGCCACCAAGATCATGCGATTTAACGCCTTTAGACTATTTTTTGTGGGGCTACGTCAAGTCTAAAGTCTACAGAAATAAGCCAGCAACTATTCCAGCTTTGGAAGACAACATTTCCGAAGAAATTCGGGCTATTCCGGCCGAAATGCTCGAAAAAGTTGCCCAAAATTGGACTTTCCGAATGGACCACCTAAGAAGCAGCCGCGGTCAACATTTAAATGAAATTATCTTCAAAAAGTAAATGTCATGAACCAATCTAACGTTTCAAATAAAGAACCGATGAGATTTTGCAAATTTTATGCGTTTTTTTTTTAAAAAAAGTTATCAAGCTCTTAAAAAATCACCCTTTATAAGTGCACAACCTGTTCCCTTTCCAGCTAATACCCGTTCGCCAGACACATGTACCTTATTGACAGAGACAATTCGTGCCAAGTTAAAAGGTTTTCCCGCCTGTTTAGCTGCAACAAGTTGAGTGATGTGGCTTTTTACTCAACATTTAATTGAAACTATGTAACCACGATTTTCTTCGATACACATACATATACACTTATATATAGCACATATGGTACATGCTTTTTTATGTGTATGGTGTATGCATTTATAGATTGTAGTAAGCTGATTTCACTTACAAGGAAAAGTAATTAAGCATCACTTGAGATGCAAACTAGTTGGTTCACTCAATCATTGCAGCTGTCAGCATTTACATTTTCCCCATACATACGTTTAATAATATTTTTATAATTATAATATTAGGTACTCCATAATCAGGAATTCTATTAAAGCAGTATTCTTGCCTCAGCTATGGCTCGAGACCATACAAATACCGTCAATTGACATGGAAGCCATTTTTATTGCTAAAATCTTTGTAAAATGCGTTCATTAAAGCTTCCTAACATGTACTTTAAGACACTTTCGCAAGTGTTTGTAACCGATTAACCGAAGCGTTTGATTTTCCTACAGGGCTCATATGAGCAAATGTCAAAATGTTGCGCTGAAGTAATAATTTACGTAAAGTCAAATGTTTATGACAGCTGAGATTAAAAAAATATTAACGGCTAATTGGTACAACCTCTAAAAATTGCAAGCAAACTCGTCTGCAACAATTAAAAAGGCCACCGAAAGCGTTCAAAAGTGTTTACAAATCGTATTGTGGCGTAAAATAATTATGATATTATGTCTTTATGAGACTGTAAAGTGTGGAATTATAGAGAAGCCAATAGCCTTGCAAACCTGCTGTACATGGACAAGAGGGGTGTTCGTTGCAGAACGACCAGTAACGACTGACAGCTGGGAAATTTCGAAAAAATGTCAAAAATGCAAGAGAAATAAAGAGAGGGAGAACAAAAAGTTCAACAGAAAGCTATTTAGTAAAAAACAGCTGACGATATTTCCAATACTCTACCATGAGCCAACCTATTTTTAAAACCGAACGCTGGCTAAAAAGTTACTCGAACTCAAGTTCGATTTGTGGCACAAAATAATCCAACGAAGTGTCAAAAATTCAAATTTCTACAATAACAACATTCGGTTCCACACGAATTCCTTGCGTTCCCACTTACTTTCTTACAATCCCGCCATTGGCGACAAGCCCGGCCTTAATTTAAAAAGTCATGTCCTCTAAATTTTCTTCAAATCCAAATATTTGCAACAAATGCGGTAATTTTAAATGATGTTGTTATTATTATTTTT